>NC_054483.1:94282978-94587288 GCF_017639515.1 Carcharodon carcharias
CTGCAGTGAAGTGCTCATCTTTGCCATGTTCGCCATTAGCCCGGCTGGTTTCTTCCCCTCCCCACCACTTCCACCTCATGTATTTGTGCTCAAACTTCAATGGGTACCGCCATGAACCCCACCCCCCCAGCACTGTCACCCTTGCCCTAAGGTTGCCTTCTCATCCTTTCCCCTTTGCACTGTTGCCCTTGCCGAGGTTGCCTTCTCACCCTTTCCCCATTGCACTGTTGCCCTTGCCCTGAGGTTGCCTTCTCACCCTTTCCCCTTTACACTGTCACCCTTGCCCCAGCACCATAAGTCAGCCATGAAGAGACTGCTGAGGAGACATGCCTGTGCAACCCCCAAATCTGCGGAGCTGCAGGGATCATCGTGAGCACTGCGCAAAGTTGTGTGCACTTACCTCTGAGTTCCCCTCAAAGTTGAGGTTGCCTTTTAAAAGCAGTTGTATATCACGCTGTCATGAAATCATGCCGATGTGGGATTTAAATTTGACGTGGGGGAATGATTCCATCGTGTGGCCATAATAATATGCCAATTTATTACAATTAAATTTCTGACGTTCAACAGTGGGGAAGGTAGCTGCCATTGATGGGGGCAGGGGACAATTACGTCCTGGATTCACATCATTGTGAAACGCGACTCGGGTCTTTTTGTAAGATTCTCCACTCTCGCCACCAAACATACCCACCACAAACAGGGGAGGAAAATCCAGGCTGTGGTGTGGGGCTTTTGGTTATGTTAAGAAGGTAATAGGGAATACCTTTTCTGTAGTTTAGTGTACTAGGTACACTAATGTGTAAAGAAAATATCATTTTTTCAATATTACTGTCGGATACCGTGAAGCAGGCTTATGTGTGGCTAATTTAATTAAACTGAAGACAGTCAGACTGCAAGGTTTAAATAATGAAATGGTTAGGTGTAAAAGCAGGCATTTTTGAAGTGGAAATGGACAAGCTAAGATGGGATACTTGTGAAAAGAACACGAATAGGAATTTGCATTAGGAAATATGGGGCCGTAACCTCCCACTAGCGTTGGAAAGTGTTGGCCCGCGGAAATTAGAAGAAATAAATACCTGGTCTTGAAAATAATGTTGACACTTCTGTTCACTGGGGCTGCTGGTGAAAGAATCCTCACAGGCCCCAGCTAAATCTGGATCGAGCGTATTCAAGGAGGCCACACCCACTGTTTTACTACACTAGCTGCCAAAAAGCAGGTAAGTTTAAAGGACCAGGGAAGTTTACAGTTCAGGGTACGTAAGTGTCTAAGGTAAGTAGATAGGATTTGGGAGTGTCTGGGGGTGGTTGGGGGTGTCCAAGCATTGGTGGGATGGTCCAGGTGTTATGTGGGTGGTGGTGCAGGTGTTCTAGGGTGGGATGGTCCGTGATGGTGGGATAGGGTGGTCCATGTCGGATGTGGTGGAGTGATCAGAGGTCAGGTGGGGGTTGGGGGGGTCTGAGGTCGGGGGGGGTTCGGGAATCAGAAGTTGGGGGGTGGTTTGGGGGTCCGAGATCAGAGGGGAGGGATTTGGGGGTTCTGAGGTCGGGGGTGGAAGTTGGAGGGTCTGGGGTCATGGGGTTGGGGTCTGAGATTGGGGGGGTCTGATGTCAGGGGTTGTGGGGGGTCCAAGGTTGGGAGGGTCCAAGGTCATAGTGGGGTGGTTTCGGGGTCAAAGGTCGGGGGGTGGTCCAAGGTTGCGGAGGGGTTGTTCGGGAGTTGGAGGTCGGGGGTGGGGATTTGGGGGGTGATGGAGGACGGGGGAGTCGGGGGAGTTGGAGGTGTCGGGGAGACCCTCGTGTTGGGTCAATCTGGGCCTTTACAATAGTTACTCAGAATTAGAGTTTTTAATTCTTCTAACTTTTTCTGGGTAACTATTGGTATAACCCCAGTGGAACCATCCAAAGTTTGCAATTTAAACTGCATTTTTAGATGGTTCCCAGCGCAATTGTCCAGAGGAAGCATGCACTTCTGGCAATTGCTGTACAAACTCTTACCTGGGAACTTGCTTGAAGGATTCCCCAGCGCATCTTTTGGGTACCCCCAAATCTGACACTGGGGAGCGCAGAAGTTATGGGCCAAAGAATTGAATTTTTAGCTGTTGAACTTCACAGACAAAGAAAAGGAAGTTTTATAACTGGCAAAGATCATAAATGAATAAAGCAAAGTTGTGTTTACTTTTCCCAAAAGTGGTGGCCATAAAGAACATGAAAATGTTTATATTCTGGGAAATGTAACTTCCAAAGAAAGTTAAGAACAGTGGGTTTAAAGATTAAAGAGAAAAAAAACATATTTAAGGAAAGATTGAAAGCTGTATAGGGTGTGGCCATGTGAGTTCTTGGTGTTGTGCAAAGACAGACCTGTGAAGGAAGCAGCCTCTAGTCACCCCAGAGGAGTGTCTGGTTGTTCCAAAAAGCAAGATTTTGTTACAAACCTTGGATTTCCATTGTCAAGTGAGAGGAAAAAAGAAGCCCTGTGGGTTACCTCCTCAATAGGAACAGTGTGTTCCTTGTGGTAACATTGCTGGATGTTTTATAGATTAAGAATCTACAGGAACTGTTGCCTGGAAAAAATTGTTTATTTGTGAACCTAGCTACATAGAAATCTTTTGGGAAATGTTATAAGACTAAATTTAACTGTGTAACTGTTTAAGTTTTCTTTTGTTTTGTTAATAAATGTTTTAACTTAATATTTAAAGTCTCCAAAAGTACTAGTGGAATCTTTAATTCTGACTTCAGTACACACACCTTCTCATAACAAAAATATGAATTGCAGATCATATAGCTTGACCAAGATTCCTTTGGGATTAGGTCAGTCCGGCAATTACTACCTGACATAGCATAACAAATGTTTAGTCAATATTGATTTTAATTTGTTTGTTACAGTAAAAATCTTAAAACATGAGATCTTATTGTGCAATCCTTTGCTTCAGTCACTAGGAAATTTATATTTCTTTTTAAAAGTTATTGATTTCTGTGGGGATTGAAACAAATTGGGGGCTTTGTGTGGGTTATGAATCCAGAAGCTTAAAAAATACTACACTGGGATTTGCCAGAGTTTAAATGAACAAGATTTAACATTTACTTTTGCTGTATTCAGTGAAAAGGTAACATAGTTACATTCAATGCTCAAGAATTTCTGAAAAGGGATGATCTGCTTGTTAACCTTTGTTAACTGTTGCAAGGCATTAATTGAAGACTATGGCAGAGAAAATATGGGTTAACTTGAAATTAGGGGCTGGAAAGGCAGAGATTGTTGAAGTATTGGGTTAGCATCTGAACCTTGTGGACAAAAAGGTGATCCTGATAGCAATTATGTTGAGTTAGCTAGAATTCAGTTACAAATGAAACAACTTGAATCAGAAAGAGAAATGAACAAACTTGAAATAGATAGAGAGGAAAACGAGAAAAAAAGGAAAATGAGAAAACTTGAATTTGAAAAGCAAAAGAAAGGGAAAACCTTGAATTCCAAAGAGAAGCAAAAGAAAAAGACAGAAGGTTAGAAAGGCAAAACTTAGAATGAGAAAGGCAAAAAGAAAAGGAAAATCTTAAACTCCTGAAAGAAAGGGAAGCCAGGAAATTTGATCTGGACAGAGAAAAGCATCACTTATGGAAGCCAGAGTGGCATGAGTATAGACAATGACTCAGATTTAACTCCTGGGGCAGAATTTTGTCCTTGGCAGGTGGGCTCAGCAAGGGTAAGTGGGTGCGGTCGGGGGCAGTCAGGAAGCCAACCACTGCCCGCAATCAACACCATATCACGATTTCACACTGGCGGGCCAAATAAAGCATGAAATGTGAGCAGCAGCAGCGCTAAGCGCTGCCTATGCATGAGTGAGGGGGCGGAGGGCAAGCTGGCCGAGCTTGAACTCCACATAGGTGCACAAGTGAGCACTTCATAATCTCCCTAAGGCACAGAGCTACCTCAGAGAGATGAGATATGAAAAAAAAAGAAAATAAAAATGTAATAAAACATGAGCAGGAACATGTTATTAATTCAATTGTAAAGCTTTTATTTTAAATTTACTTGCTTTTGGAAACCTCATCCCACCCGTGGATGAAGTTTCCAAAACTTTTCGCCTTCTCACCAACCGTTTGGTTGGACGGGCAGCAAAATGTTTAGCTTAATTGATTATTTAATGGCCTTAACAGGCCTTTTAATTGTTGGCCAATCGAACTATCAGCGACTGCATGTTGATGTTGGTACACTCGGCTGACATCAACATGCGTCATTTCACGCTCGAGCAGGTCCGGCGCGAGCCTGCCTGCCAAGCGAAAATTTCTGCCTCATGTTTTGAATTGGCAAGGAATATTTGCTTAGTGCCTAAATTCAAATAGGAAGGAGCTGAAATGTATTTTGTATCATTGAGAAACTTTCAACAAAGCAGCAAAAGCTGAAAGAAATTTGGAGATTTTAATTGCAGAGTATTACAGGTGTATACATCTCTTTCCGATGAATAGTCAAGTGACTATGAAAGGGTTAAACTGCTGTTCTCAATGCCTATGCATTAGTGCTGGAGACTTACAAGCAGAAGTTCAGAAATTTAAGGATGAAACAGAATCAGATTTATGTGGAAATTGCTAGATAAAATGAAATAATATTTGATAGGTGATATAGGTCTATGAAAGTTGAACAAGATTTTTGAAAACTTTAGAGAAGTATTACTAATGTAAACAGTTAAAAATAGTATCCATTTGGTAATAAGCTCGCACTTGAAAGATCATAGAGTTTTGAAGAGGGGCTGAATAATGGCTGAGAAATATGAATTGTCTCACAAGCATTTTAGCAGCAGACCATTGTTAGCAAACCCAAAGAGAAACTGGAAAGATTAGAGACCTGAAAATGAATAGAATTCTGGTCATAGTGAGGAAGGTAGCAAATATTAAAAAACAGATACTCCTCAGAGTAACAAAAAAGATAATATGATTCAAAGGGACCAATGTGTTACTTTTGTCATAGGAGAGGGCAAGGGAGGAAAAGTATGGGAGCTTTCAGTTTAAAGGTGACAATTCCATTTTTGTCTAGTCAAGCAGGCAAGTTGGTCACTATTCTTAGTGATACTGGGGCAGCCCAGTCATTGATGTCAGCAAGAGATATGAACCTCTCTCCAGAAAGTTTGCTAAATGAAAGTGGTTTCATATAAGGTATTGATGGAAATTGTTTACTTGTCCTGTTATGCTAAGTTAACTTCAAGTATGATCTGATAACCGGTTCTGTTGTTGTGGGAGATCTACCTAATTTATTTATTAAATATGTTAATTTTATATTAGTTAAATGACTTCACGGGGGATAAGGTATTGCCGCCTCTAGTGCATTCAGAAAAGCCCAGTGAAACTGCTAAAACTCAAAATGTACTAGAGAAATCCAGTGATTCATGGCTTTCTGTAATCTTGCTGTGGAAATAATGTTTCAATTAAAGATGTGTCTAAAGTGTCAGGAACTCAAAGTGTTAACGTTACAAGAACAGTGGATGATCAGGCTGGAAACAAAGAGTTAATGGCAATTGGAAATGAGGTAAAGCCATTTGAACTAAACATGCAGGCAAAGCATGAACAAGGTGCAGCAAAGCAGATAGCATCAGAACTCAAAGCTAATGAAAACAACTTAAAATGATCCTGAATTTAAACACAATGAGGGCAATTTGAAGGCATGGCTGGTTGAGACTTTCCTTACAGGCTTGGACATTACAAAACTTGCAGACACGCAAAAGAAAGGAGATCAGCAGTTAAATCCTGAACAGAGTGGCTCAAAGGCTGTGTTAAAAGGTCAACACCCTGATGACAATGTTGTTCTTGTCAAAGTTAACCAGACCAAACCAAGTATGCAATTTTCTAACCAACAACATGGAAAAGCTGTAATGACTATGCAAAATAAGAAAAGAAATCTTCTGCATAAGCAATGGAGAGCAAAGCCACAATAGTAAACTATTGGTTGCAAGAAAGTTATAATTTTACTATTGCTGAAAAACAGACATACTGCCAAAGCTTTTCATCTTGTGCTCATCAGGACAGCTCCAGAGGTTAAACCATCAGTAAAGGAAACTTGGAAAATGGCTTTGATGGAGTGACACCTAACCTCCTACCCCTTGCATATTTCCGATAGGTAGATGATACATTTACTATATTTGAATTCACAGATGCATATAAGAGCTTCCTTACATACCTTAATGAGCTCCATCCTGCGCTCAAATTCACCTTTTAAATTGAAGTCAAATTAGCTCCTTTTTCTCAACGTGCTAAATAAGAAATCTGCCAGTGGGTTTTCTACTACTGTCTACCACAAGCCTACCTTCACTGGTCAAAATACATGTTGGATTTTCTACAGTTCCATGCCTTATCGGCAACCTTGTAAATAGGGCCTAAGCCATTTGCTCACCATGCAAGCTTGATGCTGAAATAGGGCACATCAAAGCCATCCTGTGGGATAACAGCAACCCTGATCAGATCATTGCTCGCTGTATATCACACAAAATCATGAATAGGCACAAGGCCACCACGTTTGGCCCTGAAAAGTGCCCAGTCTACCTCAGATTACCCTGTAAGTGTAAGGTGACTCAAAAATTTGAGCAACAGGTGAAGTTAGCTATTGCACACTGCTACTATGCAGTAGCAACACAAGTGGTATTCTCCACTAAGAGGATACTGCTGTCAAGCCAAAAAGATGTTCTGCCTATCACACAAATGAGTAATGTGGTATATGAATTTCAGTGCCAGTGTGATGCCAGGTATTAAGGCTGTACATCCCAGTGATTGGCAGATCATATCAAACAGCACGCTCCTTCAGCTATTCACAACAGGCAAAGCACTGACCATACCCAACCAGCCCATGCTCACAAAACTCAAAACATTTAGTGGGATTTTCCAGTCCAGGACCAGGAAATCCCAGCCATGGTGTCCAACATTAGATGTGATTCCACAATTGGACAACACTTGGTAGACAATCCTGATTGTACTAAGAATTACACTGTAAACCAATGTAAGATTATCAGTCAGCCTTACAGTGTGAAACAAAAACAGAATTACCTGGAAAAACTCAGCAGGTCTGGCAGCATCGGCGGAGAAGAAAAGAGTTGATGTTTCGAGTCCTCATGACCCTTCCAATTGAAGGGTCATGAGGACTCGAAACGTCAACTCTTTTCTTCTCCGCCGATGCTGCCAGACCTGCTGAGTTTTTCCAGGTAATTCTGTTTTTGTTTTGGATTTCCAGCATCCGCAGTTTTTTGTTTTTATCTCTGTGTTTAATTGACTGCCACTGCTCTTCAAGAAATGCCTACCTCCTTGAAGAAGTTCTGTTCTTCTCTGCGACAAGATTTCCGTACCTCTCTTTTGCCTTGCTCACCTTCATTACTTTCCATTTCCCTCCTGGTGTTTGACAAGGTGTTTACTAAAGCCCGCTTTCACAGCCATATCTCCTTTCTCAGTGACTGTCTCTGTCTCCGACTTACCCCACATGGATTTCAACTGAAATTCCACCCCTCATGTTTCGAACCCACCCAGGATTACAGGTATCTCCGGGACATAAAACGTTTCTCGGACTGCTGTTCCTGTCACATTCTGAAATCCACACTCAGTGCCATGCGCCGCCATATGAACACACTCGACCTCTCCCTCCAGCAGCACCGCCAAACCCTTTTTCAAAGATGTGCGTGCCCCCAGTTTCATTTTATTTTTCGGCTCATCCGACGCCTCAACAAGAAACTTTTTCTCTTTCTCTCAAGTGCTAAGGAACGCAAGCTCCAACAACTCATCGACACCAACACCCATCTAGGACCGTCCACCCCTGCCTGTCCCTCCATCCCCACCCCATCTTCCTATCCCAGCCCCAGCCGTGTATTCACTATACCCCCTGACCTTCCCCTCTCCGATGCTGAACGTTCAGTGCTCAGCAAAGGACTTAGTTTCATACCCTTACACCCTCACCTCAATGAATTTCGGGCTCGGCATGATGCAGAACTCTTCTTCCGCCATCTTCGTCTCTGGGCTCACTTCTTTGGGCAGGAGTCCTCTCCCCGTTCAACGGATCCTTTCACCCACCTCCAATATTCTCCCTCCACCTGGACCCCTCCCTCTGGATTCTTACCTTCTCTCGATCTTTTCATTGAGAACTGTCGGCGCGAAATTAGTCATCTCAATTTCTCTGCTCCTCTCACCCATTCTAATCTCTCTCTCTCTGAACTTACTGCACTCCATTCTCTCAGGTCCAACCATGACATTGTCATCAAACCCGCTGACAAGGGTGGTGCTGTTGTTGTCTGGCGCACTGACCTCTACCTTGCGGAGGCCGAGCGTCAACTCGCAGAAACTTCCTCCTACCTCTCCCTGGACCATGACCCCACCACTGAAATATACGAAGGGTCATGAGGACTCGAAACGTCAACTCTTTTCTTCTCCGCCGATGCTGCCAGACCTGCTGAGTTTTTCCAGGTAATTCTGTTTTTGTTTTGGATTTCCAGCATCCGCAGTTTTTTTGTTTTTAGCCTTACAGCGTGGCCCACTTACCCATTCTAGAAGCTTCATATATTCACACGCAGAGTCCTGTCCTTTGCAGACAGGAGAATGTCCATACATTACGCTTTTTCCAACTAAACAAAAGCTTGAGGAACTGCCATTCACTGGTTCATTCCCCGTGGCAATGACTTGACTAATCAGAGTCAATCTGTTTGATTTGATTTGAAACCAAAGCTTGGCTGTTAACAGTTAACTGTTCTCTGCTGCATTCTCCATGTCAATGCCTCCATCAGAGTACAGTTGCCAACCAATCAGCACTTTCTTTGCATGCAGTATTAATTGTTGTTCCCTTTACTGTTGGTTTATCTTGTGTAGCTGTCCTGATGAGTACAAGACAAAAAGCTTCGATAGTATGTCTCTTTTTTCAGTAATAATCAAGTTTTGTACTATCAAATGACTAAGAGTTAGAACTCTAAAAACTCATGCAATTGTCCTGTCACCTGCAGTTGGTTGTTATAGGTTAAGCATTATAATGTTGTTAAGTGATTAAATGTGACAGGGGAAAGAATATTACTTGTACTGTATGTAGCAAATTAATTGTTAAAGCAATGTGGTTTTTCTACAATAGTGTTGAAAAAGGATCATTACTATGATAAGTTTTTTCATTTTTTGGAGGGAGGTGTTACAAATGCTGGGCTTTATAAGACAGTTATGTTTTAAACTGTTTCCTTTAATTCAACATAAAATGGAATAGTTTGGAGAGGGGGAGGTGTAACCTCCTAAAAAATCTACCTAGATACAAGCCTGTGTGACTTCATACTAAATTCATCTGGAAACAGGCCCATGTGACCTGGTTGTCATGAGGACAGGGGCCCAGGTCAAAACTTATTGAAAGTAAGTGCAACTTTTAACAATTTTAAAGATAAAACGGTCTGAAACTTTTTTGTGATAAGGAATCATGTGATTATAAGACTTTTTATGATCTGTAATGAAATCTAAATGTTTGTAGGCCACCTCAGATGGGTGGAAGTATGAGACATCAAGTGAGTAGAAACATTAGTTTTCCCTTTGTCTTCTTTCTATTACCACCAAGGCCATGTATCAAATCACCAAACTGACCTCAGCGTTTCAGCATTCAATGCAGTTAGTACATGTAATATGGGATGAAGCCCATACTAGCAACAGAACATGACCTTGCTAGATTACATACATGTGAAGCAAAACAAAGGACTACTTCAGTGTTTCACAAATTGTTTTCTAATAAAGCCCACATTTTAACTCACCACCACCTTTACAAGGGCAATTAAGGTTGGGCAACAAATGCTGGCCTTATCAGCAGTGCCCACATCCCAAAAATGAATAGATACAAAAAAACTCCTGAAAATTAACATAAGCCCAGATGTCACCAAAAACAAAGCTGCAATAAAGCAGTAACATTCAGTATATAATTAAAAAGTTTGCATTATTATAGATCAACATATAATGATATACCATAAAAATGTAAAAATCTTTGTACTTTGTAAAAATGTTATTTGATGTACTCATGTAGGTTTCAACCAATCTTTTCATATTCCATGGTGACAGAAGACTCAGTAAAGCTCCTCTCCTTCCCATGCCACAGACACACACACAAACAAACACATGTCCTACTTTGCAAGCCTTTCTTTCTCCACACACAATCAGCAGCCCCTCTTCCCATCAACACCCTCACCCCAACTCATTCACAATAGCCTGGCCTTTCCAACAGTCTTAGAGCAACACTGCGCTGCCCTGGGACCCCACAGGCCCCTTCATGACCAGGCCATAGTGAATGAAAGTTGGCAACAAATATTGCTGAAGATCCACAGGCTTTTGATCCTAATATGTGGTGGTGCGTGATATTTCTGCATTTCTTTTTGGGAATACTTTCATATGGTCATTTTGCTGTAATTCAACAAGCAAAGAATAAAGTGAAAACAAAAACAAAAAAACTGCGGATGCTGGAAATCCAAAACAAAAACAGAATTACCTGGAAAAACTCAGCAGGTCTGGCAGCATCGGCAGAGAAGAAAAGAGTTGACGTTTTGAGTCCTCATGACCCTTCGACAGGAAATGAATACTGTCGAAGGGTCATGAGGACTCGAAACGTCAACTCTTTTCTTCTCCGCCGATGCTGCCAGACCTGCTGAGTTTTTCCAAAGAATAAAGTGATTGTGTTCAGAACACCATATTCAGCTGAGACTCAGGCTCCACTGCTCCTTCATCCCCCCATCCCCATCTGTTGAAACCTATGATGACTTGGGCTCCGCTACTCCCTCCCACCACCAACTGAACACCATGGCTCCACCAAGCAGCCAGCAGCAGAGTGTGCCCTCCCAGGATGGTGAGTGATGGCCAACAAGTCCAGACTGGCACAAGGTTGAGTAGAGACCCCCAGGTCTGCTGCTCAGGTTGGAAAAAAAATTATAAAGACAACATTGCATTATCCAAAAGTTGGAATTCTGCCAAATGATGGGATAGAAAGCCACATATCCAGATTTACTGATGACACAAAGATAGGCGACATTGTAGGCAGAGTAGATTGAAGTGTAACTTACAAAGAGATATTGAAAGGTTAAATGAATGAGCAAAAGTGTGACAAATGGATTTCATTTTAGGCAAATGTGAAGTCATCCACTTTGGATCTAATACAAATAGAACAGGGCATATTCTAAAATGAGAAAACCTAGAAACATTAGAGATCCAAACAGACTTGGGGATCCAGATACATAAGCCATTGCAATGTCATGGACAGGTACAGAAATTAATCAAAAAGGCTAACGGAATGCTGGCCTTTAGATCCAGAGGGCTAGAATACAAAGGAGTAAAGTCATGCATCAGCTGTACAAAACCTATACCTGGAGTATTGTAAGCAGTTCTTGGCACCGCACCTTAGGAAGAATATATTGCCATTGGAGGTTGTATGACATAGATTTATTTGAATGATATCATGGCCAGGATTTTCTGGCTCTGCTGTGGGGGATGTGGTGGGCCAGCCAAAAGTCCATTGGCTTTCGGCGGGACCAGCAGATGCTGGAGGGAGGTGGGGCCAGAAAATCCCACCCCTAGACTCCCAAGGTTTACATTACAGGAAGAAATTATGCAAACTAATGCTGAATTCCCTGCAACTTAGAAGGTGATTTGATTGAACTTTTAAAGATATTAAGGGAAACAGGTGGGATAGATAGAGAGAATTATTTTTGCTGGTTGAGAACTGGGGTCACAGTCAAAAAA
This sequence comes from Carcharodon carcharias, assembly GCF_017639515.1. Classification (NCBI taxonomy): domain Eukaryota; kingdom Metazoa; phylum Chordata; class Chondrichthyes; order Lamniformes; family Lamnidae; genus Carcharodon; species Carcharodon carcharias. Next base: position 94,294,673 of record NC_054483.1, read on the forward strand.
TTACAGCTAGATCTTTCAGAAGTGAAATTAGGAAACACTTCTGCACACAAAGGGGTAAAATTTTGGAACTCTCTTTCACAAATGCCAATTGTTAAATTTAAAACTGAGATTGATAGATTTTTGTTAACTATTAAAGGATATGGGGCAAAGGCGCCAGATTTTTGACTCCTGCCAGGTCGACAATGGAGGCAGGTAGGTGCTAAATAATAGTCCTACCAGTTGGCATGTTAGTTTCCCAGCTCCATCCCACCCCTAGGCCATTAAAGACCTATTGATGTCTAATGCCAAAGGCCAATTGTGATTTTCCAGGTCTCACATGCGACAGTGGGACAACTGAGCTGCCTGGAGATGGCCTCCCAGCAGAAGACCAGGAGGCCAGTGCTCCAGGCAAGTTTAGAGGCCCTCCTTGCTGCCTGAGTTCAACAAAAGCTGCAGACCACCCTGTGCAGGTCCACCACCACCCCAGCCCCACCCCCTAATAATGGCCCTGCTGAAAATATCTTCTTTAATTTAAAATTTGAAAAAAGATGGAGAATACGCCCTTCTATTTTGGGACACCTTTTCTCTCACTTAACTGCCATACTTCTAATCAATGTGTTTTCATTTGGTAGCCAGACTGAATTTGGGCCTGAATTTTACCTTTGGCCAGCGAGCACAATCGGCAGGCTCGGAAGCAGTCGGGAAATGGACCACCAGCACGATTAGCCCGTGACCGCGATTACATACTGGCTGGCCAATTAACAGCCAGCCTAACATGAAACATGTGCTGAAAAGCTCAGCACTGCTGTGGTGGGGGCGGGAAGAGGGCAGGTGATGATGTCACTGCAGGCATGGGTGAGCGCTGTGAGAGAGCTCCCTGAAAACAGACAGCTGCATCAGGGAGCTGCAGACATTCAAATGATGAAATAAAGGTTTTTAAAGCTGCAAAAAAAATGTGCATGCATCACAATCAAGCACCTGAAAATATACCTCATAAGAGAGCTGTCCACAGATATTCATTTTTATTTTATTTCCTAACGGAGATTTCATCCCGCCCTTGGATGAGGTTTGATGGAAAATGTAAAGGCCGCCTGGCTAATTCGCCCATCTGCCAACAGTAAGATTGGACAGGCCACGAAAAATCTGAGGCAATTGCGCTATTAATGAGCTTAATTGCCCTCATAATTGTCGGTGGGCACCCACTTACGACTTTTGTGCACGCTCACTGAGTGAAATATCACGTGAGTGCACAATGACGTCAGGATGCTCACCAGACGTCATCTCACGTGATTTTACGCCCAATCGGGTTGGGCGTGCTCCCACCTGTAGGACATAAAATTCTGCCCTTGGTTTTCCATTGCCTGCTACTGCTGCTTTCAAGCTGGAGGGTCTCCTATTGGCCCTCCGGTTTCAAAAGTCCACCCCCCTCCTTAACTAGATGGCTACCGCCCTCTTGTTATTAATTGGTTAATTCAGGGAAAGTCACAGATGAGTCACTGTTCACACAGTGCTTGCTTCAGACCCCCATTTGAGCCTAATTGTGGGGTCCTGAAGCTTGTAGGAAAACCTTGCCCATGGAGTTAATTCACAGCTCAACCATAATCTCAATGAGTGATGGAACAGGACCTAAATGAGCTACTCCTGACACGAGCAAAGTCAACTGCTATGAAGCCCATATGAAAATAATAGCATAATCCAGGTGTCAACCAAATTTGCTGAACAAGCACAAAAGGTACATGGCCAAGCAGCTTGTGCAAGAAATTCCATCTATAGTGAATTTTTCTCAGAACTCAGCTGTCAAGTGGCATGGACTACTTCAACCCCAAGGCATACTTATATGAAACCAGCACTTCTTGTGACACTGACCCTCAGGCAGCTTTTTTAAATTCATTCATGGGATGTGGGCTTCACGGCTGGGCCACCATTTATTGCCCATCCCTAGTTGTCCTTGAGAAGGCAGGTGAGCTGCCTTCTTGAACGGCTGCAGTCCCTGTGGTATAAGTACACCCACAGTGCTGTTAGGGAGGGAATTTAATCCTGCGACAGTGAAGGAACGGAGATATATTTCCAAGTCAGGATGGTGAATGGCTTTGAGGGGAACTTCCAGTTGGTGGTGGTCCCATCTCTCTGCTGCCCTTGTCCTTCTAGATGATAGTGGTTGTGGGTTTGGAAGATGCTGTCTTAGGAGCCTTTGTGAATTCCTGCAGTGCATCTTGCAGATGGTATACACTGCTGCCACTGTGCATCGGTGGTAGAGGGAGTGATTGTTTGTGGATGTGATGCCAATCAAGCAGGTTGCTTTGTCCTGGATAGTGTCAAGCTTCTTGAGCATTGTGGGAGCTGCAGTAATCCAGGAAAGTGGGGAGTATTCCATCACACTTGTGCCTTAGAGATGGAGGTTATGCTTTGGGGAATCAGGAGGTGAGTTACTCGCCACAGGATTCCTAGCCCCTGACCTGCTCTTGTAGCCACAGTATTTTAATGGCTGGTCCAGTTCAGTTTCTGCTCAATGGTAATCCCCAGGATGTTGATAGTGGGGGATTCAGTGTTGGTTATGCCATTCAACATCAAGGGGCAATGATTAGATTCTGTCTTGTTGGAGATGGTCATTATCTAGCGCTTGTGTGGCGCAAATGTTACTTGCCACTTGTCAGCCTAAGCCAGGATATTGTCTAGGTCTTGCTGAGTTTGGACATGAACTGCACCTAGGCAAGTAATCCAGCACCTGGATAAGTAATGGAAAGCCAAACCTGGCCACTAAATGAAAACACAGTGATTAGAAATATGTCCAATCTCTCTAATTTTTATTTGATGTTGCACTTTGTATTGCTTCTAGAATTCATTAAGGACATGAGGTGTCATGAGATTTGGTTGATTGATGTGATATTTTTAAAGGGGACAAAGAAGACAAGTGTTTCAGTATAAAATAATTGAAGTTGTCATGAAGACTGGGAAAATGTAGTGCTAGAAGTTTTCAAAAGAAGTTATCAATGATTTCCTTAGTTACTGAATGTGAATTTTAGCTGACTGAAAACAGTTTAAAATTGACAAGAACGGATTGCTATCTAAAATCCATGTTTGAAATGTAATTGCTCCTGCATAACACTCATATTTCACCAGAAATAGCATAGATTTCAGTCCCTATGCCTCCATTTATAAAATCTAGAACTCCCATATATCTTAGATAGCTTAATTAATTTGTCCTCACAATTTTAAAGTTTTGTTTTAAATGTTAAATCTCTTTTAGCATCCACTTTGAATTTTATCATTTTGTATATTTTCTCTCCCAAAATGTATCACCTCACATTGCTGGGCACAAAATTTTATCTGACTTTTATCTCATCGATCTACTAGTCTTATGAAATTATCTGTAGTCTTCACAATTAACCGCTCTCCCTACTCTTTTTTCACCTACTATTTTTAATATTCTGGCCTCTATAGCTGATCTATCTTTTATTTCTATAGAGAAGTGTAATGGGAACCAACAATGACCCACAGGGAACACCACATGCTTTCAGACCAAAAGATGTTCATTGACCACCACTATTTTACTTCTGGAGATCAGCCAGAAACTAGGGCCTGAATCTTCTGGTTGGCCTGCGGTGGTGGGCGCCACTCACCGACACGTAAAATGATGCGCAGTGACGTCGGGCGTGCATTCCGACATTACCGCGTGTCATTCCGATCTTCAGTTTGGCGGACGCGCAGCAGAATCAGCTGCGCGTCCACTGAACTGTCAAAGGCCTATTAAGGTCATTTAAATAGCAATTAAAATAATTAATAGGGCTGCCTGTTCAACCTTAAGGTTGGCGGGCAGGTGAAGAGCCCAGGCAGCCTTCACATTTTTCATGGAACCTCATCCACAGGCGGGATGAGGTTTCATGAAGGGTTTATAAATGTAATAAAAATTTTTCATAAAATTCATTGACATGTCCCAGCCCATGTGACACTGTCTCATAAGAGGACATGTCTGAATATTTTTTTTTCTTTATTTCAAGTTTTCATTGCCAACTTAATCTCCCTGAGGCAGCTCCATGCTTCAGGGAGATTTCTGAACTCTTTCGCATGCATGCGCAAAAGAGCGCAGGCCCCAACTCTCCTCCCCCTACCCGCACAGGGACCGCTCAGCGCTTCTGGATGTGTGTCATGCTGGGCAGGCCTTAATTGGACCACCCACGTAAAATGGCGGCATGCAGCCAATTGCGGGCGGCGATCAGCTGGGCGTCCGCCTGCGCCTGCTCCCGCTCAAACTGCCTGATGGGGAGAAAACTCTCCCCCAGATTATTTTAAAGTAAACTACAACAACAACTAATAACAAGGCAATGCTGTCAACAAATTATTGAAATTATCTTGAATTACCTCTGGGTTAGGAACACTTATGTCATCAAATACATTAATCAATATTTTGTCCTTCATTTTGCATAAAGTTGAACTGTTGTAATCTCCATTTGGCGATCTACAATCAAAGAAATATGGTTAAATGGTTTCAGAAAAATTAAGAGTTAATTAAAGAACTACATAGTTTTTCATAAATATATGGCCATTAAAATTGCAGTAGTTGCTCATTCTCATTATTGAATTTTTTTAATCTTTGAATTTATTCTTCCATATCACACATCATTCTTTGGGAAAAGCAACAAGTAGGTATTCTATTTGTAACATCTGCAATTGGTACTTAGTAACCAAGTTCTAGGAGATGCACTAGAGGGGTCTAAGCCATTTTGTCCACTGATTTTATTATGAGGAAGTGTCAGGAAGAGATAATAATTTTCATAATGTTATTGGATTTTATTGTAGAGTAATAGTGGGGTCTCTATTTATGTCTGTGTGTATGTGTGTGACTTAATTGATTAAAGGCAGCTGGTCTGAAGGCTTTGATGTGTCAGAAGATAAGCTAGGTTTGAACTGTTAAGTAGGTAAACATGGAGGAAGTTTTAGAATGTAAGAGGTCAAGAGAACATTTGCATTTTAAATAAACCAGACTAGCCTGAATTCAAAAGAGGAGTGAAATGTTTCACCTGGCCAGGAGAAGTTAAGAGACAGTGGGCAGAATTTTTCCCTTGTCAGGCGGGCACACGTCCACCCGACCTGAATGGGAGCGAAATAGTGCGTGATGACATCGGGCGAGTGTCCCGACATCATCGCGCGCTTGCGCGGTATTTCTGTTGGCAGGCACACGTGAGAGGTGACAGCACAACGGCCAACAATTAAGAAGCCTTAAGGCCCTTAATCAATTAATTGAATTGAATTTTTCGCTGCACATCCAATCTGACGGTTGGCAGACGGGCGAAAAGGGCAAGCGGCCTTTGCATTTTTTGCGAAACCTCATCCACAGACAGGTTGAGGTTTCGACCATTGATTAAAAAAAAACTTTTAAAACTTATTTTTAACATGTCCCTGCTCATGTGACAGTGTGACAAGAGAGGACATGTTTTTCTTAATTTTAAAATCTTTATTTGTGAAGTTAAAAATCTCTGTGCCTTCAGGGAGCTTTCTGTGAGTGCACCCACGTGCATGTGCTGACTTCCATGCTCTCCCTTCACCTCCACCACCAACCCCCACCCCCCCCCAACCCCCCCCCCCCACTCAGGTGGCGCTGAGCGTTTCAGTTCATGATTCATGCTGATCTTGTTGATTAACCAGTCAGCGTGAAATTGCGGTCAGGGCCTGATCGCGGGCGGCAGTCAATTTTGCGGCCGTTCCTGGGCCCACCCGCCGTGCCCGCCCAATGAGGGGGAAATCCTGTCTAGTGCGTTTATTTTTCTCAAAGATTACTGGTAAAATTAGTACTATGAGAGATTTTTATTATTAGAGAGGTAAAGTCCAAAGTCATAGTAAAACAATGGGAATTTGCATTGAAAGGGGAAAATATGCATAAAGGAGAGAAAGCTGTATGTAAAGGTAGGCATTCTAAGATCTAAAACAAGTGTGAAAAGTCTCCAGTATCTAAGCCTTAAGCTACTGTCTACAAAGAACTGAAGTTAAGAACACTCACTTTGAATTGGATTGTTCAGGGTATTGTTTCTTTGCCTGGGTCTTTTAAAATCTTTAGGCTAGAGTTTCAGCTCGGTTTGCAGATGCACGCCCAACAGGCACAAGTGTGAAATAGCACATGATGACATTAGACGAACATCCTGATGCCATTACACACTTGCGCAATATTTTGATCAGTGGCATGCATGCGAATTGGCAGCAAGCCTGCCAACAATTAAGAGGGCTGTTAAGCCCATGAATAAATTAATTAAAGTGAATTTCTCCCTGCCCATCCAACCCTCCTGCTCGATGAGGGGAAAATCCTCCCCTATGTGTCTTTCTGTTGCCTTAACAAAAGTGTAAATGGGAATTAGATTAGCTGGGGGATTTAGAAGTTATCATAGTGGTAATTTGTAGATCTATGTGTGTGTGTAAAATCGTTTTTCTATTAATAAAGGTTTAATTTAGTTTTGTAAGAAACCTATAAGCCTCGGTGATTATATTAGGACTGAACTCAAGGAACACATCTTGAAATTTATACAAATTTCAAAACAGCTGTGGCAGTTGTTTCAAGTTTCCCTTTGGGATTTGAGCAGCTCAGTATTTACCATCGACTGTGCCATAACAGGAAGCACCTCAAATCTCACTCATGACAATACTTAAGACATTAATTTGCTTGGTCATAGCTTTTGAAAGATAAATACAAACAAGTACAATCAAAGTTTGATGATACATATCACTTTACAACATGAATTTATAAAGTCAACAAAGTAAAATAATTTATGACCTCATGGCAAATTATCTGCTTATTTGGAATGGGCTTTATCAGGTTTTTGTTGTACTACATGCTTGACAGATCTACTGGAATTTTTCGAGGATGTAACTAGTAGAGTTGATGAGGGGGAGCAGGTGGTTGTGGATTATTTGGACTTTCAGAAGGCTTTCGACAAAGTCCCACATAAGAGATTAGCATGTAAGATTAAAGTGCATGGGATTGGGGGTAGTGTATTGAGATGGATAGAAAAATGGTTGGCAGACAGGAAACAAACAGTAGGAATAAATGGGTATTTTTCCAAATGGCAGGCAGTGACTAGTCGGGTACTGCAGGGATCAGTTCTGGGACCCCAGCTATTCACAATATATATTAATGATTTAGATGAGGGAACTAAATGTAATATCTTCAAATTTGCAGATGAGTCAAGGCTGGGTGGGAAGGTGAGCTGTGAGGAGGATGCAGAGATGCTTCAGTGTGATTTGGACAAGCTGAGTGAGTGGGCAAACGCATGGCAGATGCAGTATAATATGGATAAATGTAAGGTTATCCACATTGGTAGCTAAAACAAGAAGGCAGATTATTATCTGAATAGCTATAAATTGAGAGAGGGGAATGTGCAATGAGACCTGCATGTCCTCGTACACCAGTCGCTGAAGATAAGCATGCAGGTGCAGCATGTGGTAAAGAAGGCAAATGGTATGTTGGCCTTCATAGTGAGAGAATTCGAGTGCAGGAGCAAGGATGTTTTGCTGCAATTATACAGGGCCTTGGTGAGACCACACCTGAAATATTGTGTGCAGTTTTGGTCTCCTTATCTGAGGAAGGATGTTCTTGCTATAGAGGGAGTGCAGTGAAGGTTTACCAGACTGATTCCTGGGATGGCGGGACTGACATATGAGGAGAGATTAAGTTGGTTAGGATTATATTCACTGGATTTCAGAAGAATGAGGGGGGATCTCATAGAAATCTATAAAATTCTAACGAGACTAGACATGGTAGATGCAGGAAGGATGAGGGTACGGGGTAGACTATTTAGGATTGAGATAAGGAGAAATTTCTTCACCCAGAAAGTGGGGAGCCTAGGGAATTCGCTACCACAGAAAGTAGTTGGGGCCAAAACATTGTATGTTTTCAAGAAGGAGTTAGATATAGCTCTTGGGGCAAAAGGGATTAAAGGATATGGGGAGAAAGCAGGAGCAGGCTATTGGATGATCAGCCATGATCATAATGAATGGTGGAGCAGGCTCGAAGGGCCGAATGGCCTACTCCTGCTTCTATTTTCTATGTTTCTATGTTACAGGTTACTAATGTTCAATTTACAATTGAAATTATATTGCTTTAGATCATCCCTTTTTACATCCAAAACTTATGATAGATGCGACTATAATTTGGGCAACCAATCAATAATCTGAGTAAAATCTCAAAAGGATTTGGAAAAATATATGCCAATTTAAGGCTTACTAGTTATAGGTCACCTTTAGTGCACAGAATAAACTATTTTAAACAAATTACTTGAATTCGACCTCAAGTTTTTCATTCCAACACGGCTGGGTTCCATCAGCAATACTTGTCTGATACATTGATTGCTGGAAGGTAACTTCCACAAAGGGTTGCACTTGAATCTATGCAAGATAAAAATACAATGTATTTATTTTTAGATATTTCACCATTCTCTCCAAACATAAGTGCAGTGATAATTTCCCAATCATAGTTTTGCAAAATTAGTTAAATGTTTTGATTGTAAGCATTCTGGTGAATGGAAACTTTTCCTAACAACATCTCATATTTATACAGTGCTTTTAACATAATAAAATGTTCCAAGATGCTTCACAGAAGAGATTTTAAGTCAGGTGACCCAAAGCTTGGTTAAAGAGGTAGGTTTTTATGAGTATTTTAGAGGAAGAAAGCAAGGTAGAGAGGCAGAGATGTGTAGGGAGAGTATTCCAGAGCTTAGGCCCAGGCAATTGAAGGCAAAATGGTGGAGCAATGGGATGCACAAAAGGCCAGAACTGAAGGAGTACAGATATCTCAAAGGGTTGTGGGGCTGAAGGAGATTACAGAGAAAGTGGGGTGAGGGGGGAATGGGAGGGGATGTGAGACCATGGAGAGATTTGAAAACAAAGATGGGAATTTTAAAATCAAGATGTTGCTTGACAGGGAGCCATTGTAGGTCATCGAGGACAGGGCTAAAAGATGAACAGGTCTTACTGCGATTTAAGACACAGGCAACAGAGTATTGGATGACCTCAAGTTTACGGAGGATAGAATGTGGGAGACCAGCCAGAAGTGTGTTGGAATAGTCAAATCTGGGGGTAAGAAAGGCATGAATGAGGGTTTCAGCAGCAGATGAGCTGGGATGGGGCGAAGTCAGGCGATGTTATCAAGTTGGAAATTGATGGTCTGAGTATTGGCACAAATACAAGGTCGGAAGTTCAGCTCTAATCAAATGTAACACCAAGGTTATGAACAGACTGGCTTAATCTCAGATTGTTGCCAGGAAGAAGGATAGAGTAAGTGGCCAGAGAAAAAAATTTGTAACGGGGATCAAAAACAATGGCTTCAGTCTTCCCAATGTTAATTGGAAGAAATTTCTGCTCATCCAATACTGGATGACAGATCAGCAATCTGACAATTTAGCAACAGTAGAGGAGTCAAGACATGTTGCTGTGAGGTAGCAAACATTATTAAAACAATGATATTCTGAACATAAGGGTTACTAAGAAATTCTCATAGGGTGGAACTTTCCTTGCCTGCTGGCTTTGGGCATCATGGGGGGCGTGAGCAGACAATATGGCAGGCAGGCCAAAAGTGGTTTCACAACATCGTGAAACCAGTTTGCAATCATCCACTCCGCCCATCAATGGGGAGCCGCATTTCCTGCCGCCACACATCGGGAACTTCATTGTAATACATGTGCATATCATTATAAGCCCTGCTCGCCGGAATCATCCCCCCATGCTGGATCATCCGATCACACCGAAGTGTTTCACAACTGAACATAAGCGACATGCACTTGGCGAGCTGCACTCACTAAGGACTTTGAGGCTTGTTTGCCTACCTTGCTTCAGGCAGCACTCACAGTCATCAGTGCCAGGCTTCGCAGGCAGCACAACATCACTTTTAGTGGGGCTCACTGGAAGGTCTCTATTTACAAGAACAGCCATAAGGCATGGGTGGCTTTTCAACAGCAGCAGGGCTATGGCTTGCTTGGGGAATGGGGAGAACTGGCCTCAGGCAAGGTAAGAGGCTGCAGGGTTAGGGCATCACTGGGGAAGTGGGGTATCTCAGGGTGTTTGTGGGGACACATGTTGATCAGTGAAAGTGGCCTCAAGAGGGTGAGGGCTGAGGAGGCAGTCTCCTGATGAGATGAGGCCAGATAGAGATGTGAGGCTGCGTGTGAGAGAGTGACTGGTGATGTCCGTTGAGCTGGCAGTGTGAGATGAATATGTATTGGCCTTGTGAGTGTGTGAGCTTAGAGTGATGGCACGGATGGGATCATTCATCCTCTTTCTGCACTAGATGATGAACCTCTTCTGTGCAGCATTGGCACTGATCACATCTGCCACCCCCTCCCAAGCCAGATGGTGACACCGATGGGCCTCCTGCGGCCAGGGCGGGGGTAGAGACCATCGCAGCAGGCTCCAACAGTGTCCAGAAGTCGTCCCAGGGATGCAGCACTGATTTGGAGGGCTGCAGTCTTTTTGCCTTTTGAAGCCATGTCTTGTGCTCAGCAGTCCTGGATTGGAAGCACTGAGAGGTGTGCGCGCAGCTGCACTTTAAATATGGTGCCCAGTGTGAAGAAGCAGTGAGGTGAAAATGTGGCGGGCATTGAATAGGCATGACTCCTGGGAATACATGATTAATGAGGTGGGTTTGGGGTGATACAGCGTGAAAAGCCACCATCGTGGCCAGTGGGTACCACCTGCTACCGCATTTAGTGCAAATCTGGGCTGGTTCCATCCATAATATATCAGACACAGAAGAGAATTGTAAACAAAAACATAGCACTCGTATTTGACAGCATGTCTGAGGAATTTGGGTGCCAGTTAGCAATAGTACTGAAGAATTGTGCTCCAGAACTTGCTGTGCCCTTAGCCAAGCTGTCCCAGTGCTGCTACAACACTGGTAACTACTGGAAAATATGGAAAACTGCCCCCTGTTCACAAAAAGCAGGACAAATCTAATCCGGCCAATTACCATCCCTTCAGTCTACTCTCGACCATCAGCAAAATGATGTAAGTCATCATTAACAGTGCTATCAAGTGGCACTTACTCAGCAAAAACCTGCTTACTAACACTCAGTTTGGGTTCCTCCAGGGCACTCAGTTCCTTATCCCATTACAACCTTAGTCCAAACATGGACAAAACAGCTGAATGCAAGAGGTGAGGTGAGAGTGACTGCCCTTGACATCAACGCAACATTTGACCGACACGGTATCAAGAAGCCCTAGCAAAACTGGAGTCACTTGGAATTGGGGGTAAAACTCTCCATTGCTTGGAGTCATAACTAGCACAAATGGAGATGGCTGTGGTTGTTGAAGATCAATCATCTCAGTCCCAGGACATCACTGTAGGAGTTCCTCAGGCTAGTATCCTAGGCCCAACCATCTTCAGCTGCTCTATCAATGACCTTCCCTCCATTGTAAGATCAGAAGTGGGAATTTTCCCTGATGATTGCACAATGTTCAGTACCATTCTCGAATCTTCAGGTACTGAAGCAGTCAGTACTGATATGCAGCAAAACCTGGACAACATTCAGGATAGGGCTGATAAGTGGCAAGTAACATTCACACCACACAAGTGCCAAGCAATGACCATCTCCTTCAAGAGAGAATCCAACCATCTTCGCTTGACATTCAATGGCATTACATTATTGAATTCCCCACTATCAACATCTTGGGAGTTACTATTGACTAGAAACTGAACTGGACCAGCCATATAAATACTGTGGCTACAAGGGCAGGTCAGAGTCTAGGAATTCTAAGGGGTTTAATCCACCTCCTGACTCCCTAAAGTCTGTCCACCAACTACAAGACACAAGTCAGGAATGTGACGGAATACTCTCCAATTGCCTGGATGAATGCAGCACCAACAACACTCAGCAAGCTCGATACCATCCAGGGCAAAACAGCCCCCTTTATTGGTACCCCATCCATCACCTTCAATGTCCATTCCATCCACTACTGCACAGTGGCAGCTGTGTGTGCCATCTACAAGATGCACTGCAGCACTCACCAAGCTCTTTCGACAGTACCTTCCAAACCCACAATCTCTACTGCCTAGAAGGACAAAGGCAGCAGATGCATGGGAACACCAACACCTGCAAGTTCCCCTCCAAGGCACACACCATCTGTACTTGGAACTACATCACTGGTGAGAGTGGAGTGTCATCCTCCGCAATTTTGACACCAATGGAGGAGGAAGATCTGGAAATCAGCCAGGTGGTGGCAATCCAGGCGGTAGCCAAAGGACGGATGAGAGTGGAGCACAGACCGGTCAAAGCATTATGAATTAATCATCCAAGTGGCACAGAGTTGTAGTTCCAGCTGTTCATTTGGCACCATTTGGTAAGCAAGGGAATGAGAGTAAGAATGTAATGTCACCTACATGCAGCAGGAGCTGATATTTTTTTATCTGGACTATTGTCAGTGGTCCATCAGGAGTGAAATGAAGCAGTACAGTCTGCAGAGGAGAAACAGCACTCTAAGGAAACAATCTCATGACTTATGGATATCCTACATCAGCACAGATGCACTCAAATTGGTGGGTCCTCATTCTCAGATAGAACAGGTGACACTATACTATGTAAGGAGTGCTTCATATTGTTAACAGGAGCAATTGGTGGTGGCAATGACAGCTATGGACAGTGCCCGTTGGAGGACTGAGGACAACTCTGTCTATGCTCAGCTGGACAAAACACTAAACTTCAGAGGTCATATACAAAGCAGGCCCTTGTGGAGCAGCAACATGTGTGAGCATCTGTCAGAATTTCCCTAGGCAGTGTGCACCCTTGCGCTGAGGATAGAGGAGTCCGTGCATGCCATTGGTGCCGCAATGGTTCAGGCATATGAGTGCATGATCAACTCCATTGAAAGAGTGGCCAACCTCATGGATAGTGATACTCAGCATGCCAATAAGTGGATGCATGCACACAGCAATGGCCTTGACAATATGTCAGTAACCATACAAAGCACTGATCACACAATAGCACTGATGGCTCAGCACCACAGGAAACACAGCCATGGGCTCTCCCATTCATGGTTAGCAAGGAAGTGCAGGTGGGTCCTGAGAGGGGAAAGAGGGCTGATGGCACTTGGGGCTCTCCTCAAGGTGTTACCCCCACCCCCCCCCACCCCACCCATGGGCCATGCCGTCGGCCTGAATGGCCCCAGCTACTCCCCCCCAGACCCCACTTACCTGATTGAAAGGGAAGCATCCTTGCATGGTATTTTCTTCTTCCAGGTGCAGCTCGAGCTGTGGCCACCTCCGATTGGTCAGCAACTACTGGGGTGGGCAGCCATCCTTAATAGGGATGACTACTCCAGCAGCAACTAGTTTCCTGATTCCCATAAAATGCAGTTCTGGGTCCTATGGAGCACTGAAGCTGGGTCATCGTCATCCCCAACCTTACCCCACCTCCCCACTTTTGGGCCCATTGGCGGCACCCCTGTTGCGAGAACGAACTCTGGCCAGCCTATGATCCATTCACTGTTCGTAAAAAGATACAGTTGGCTAACTACTTTAATTGTCTTCCTTCCTCAATTGCATGGATTGCGATTTCACTCCTGATCCTTCCACCCCCATCAAACTCAGAGGGAGGCAGGAACATGTTGGGATATCACCCTCACATCATTTCTTCTCATGTCTCCCAGCAACCCCCCACCTCCAAACATACCTCGACTGGCCTGGGAAACTTCCCCCATTCTACTTATGGGTCTACAACCCAAACTACTGAGCAAGTTAAATATTTGAATTTTGCTGGGTAATGCTTACATTCTGGCCTGAAATTTTATGGAGGTTTTCTCGGTCTTCCGTCATAACTTTGACCAGAGACAGGAATCACCCATCTTACAGTAATGAGATCACCCTGGCCAAAAGCATGAATCACACACTCTCTCCCTGAACATGATACTTTATTCGGACATTTTTTTCACCATTATTTCCATGTTGTCCTTGTCCCTCACATCTCTTCTATTGTCCAGCTTTATGGGTCTACACTTACCTGGTTCCACTCCTGCCTATCTAAATGCAGCCTACAATTCTCCAGCAATTACTTTCCTTCTTTACCACAAAGTTACCTTCAAATTTCCCATGGACCTTTCCTTGACCTCTTCCTTCTCCTTATCTATGTGCTTCCCTTTTGTCAGCAGCAGGTTAGCTTCTATATTACATGCTGATGATGCTGGTCTTTACATCTCCACCCCATCTCTTGAATCCATGACCACTGCTGTGCTGTTCTTCAACTAGCCATCAGGAAAGCAAAAGCTACCACTGAAATCATTACTCGTATCCAAGTTCCTACCAAACATGTTAGGCTGGATTTTTAGGTCCCACCAGAGACAGGAATAGAGGCATGTATGTGATGAAATTATCAGTGCTGGCCACATACCAGTTCCTGTTGCCAAACCCGCTGCTGGCGAGTTTCATGAGGATGGGAAAGTTCAGCCCCAATAACCCACCCAATTCACATATAAATTAAATTAAGCTAGTTAAAGGACTCATTGTACATTCGTAGAGGCCCAGCTAGAGATTTTGTTGTGGGCACATGGGTTGTACACTGTGTCTGGGTAGAATAGGTGCAGAAAGGTGGCAACACAGTGGGGATGCAGTCATGTTTGTTCCAAGAAATTAGATGGGTCCAGTGAAAAGAAGAACGGCTAAGAAGGGCACTCAACCAATGTCACACAGGTATTATTGTGTTTTACTCAAGTTGGCGGTCACTAAGCGTGCAGGCATGCAAGCAGTCATCGCCCTCGTGGAATTGGGGCATAAGAGGAATGGGGAATGTTTCCAGCCACCTACGCTAAAAGGAAGGCAGCACCTGGGCAATGGGAGCACGACTCTCAAATTTCACATCCAGTGGCGATAAGGAGCAACATCTTTGCAGGAAGGGCAGAGCTATGGGCATGAGGAGGGCAGAGGAGAGGGATGAGGGGGAGGAAAGCAAAAGAGGCCATAACCTCTGCATAGGATCTATCAGCAAAGAGGGAGCTCCCTGGACATGTCAGAGAATGAGTGTTGCAGGAGACTGCAACTCTCCAGGGAACTTGTTACAGAGATTTGTGCTCTCAAGGCGGAAGACCTCACACTTCACAGTACTGCTCACCATCCCCTGCCTTTAGCCAACAAAGTCACTGTAGCCTTGAATTTCTTTGCCCTTGAGCCCTTCCAAGAATTGGCTGCTGACCTTGGTGGCACCCCAGGAATGGCTGCATACCACAGCATCTCGCAGGTCACTGATGCCCTATTTGTATGAGCTGAACAGCACATTTAATTCCAGACAGATGGGGCCTTGCTGGCACACAGGTATTTGTCTCTATCGTTGGATGCCTGCAGGTGTAGGGCATCATCAAATGTATTCAGTGAGCAGGTAAATACGGCAGGCATACATCAAAAGGTTCTATTTTAGATGGTGCTCTGGAATTGTGTTCTTACAACCATCCCAGAATATTTCAAAGGCCTCAGTCAGGGGCAATACAACTAAAATTTAATTTATTGATGGTTCATCCAAACTAGATTAAACAAAAATAATAAAAAGTAGCTACAAAATAATGAAATCAAGGTTAATCAAAATAAAATTTATTTTCAATGGTCATTAGTCATAGAAACCATACAGAAAGTGAGTGTATAGGGAAAAACAACCATCAGTAATTTCATGACAGTGTTTCCGATCAGCCAACATAACTTCTAGAGAAACCCAGCAGTAGCTTTAAGCACTCTGACAAACTATTTTGCATATACCCATATTTTCGCACTACACCTTGCATTGTTGGCAAGTCATGCAGTCAATGAAATATGGCAAGAAAGAAATACAATATGTGCGATTGAGGAAGGAAGACAATTAAAGTAATTACTTGCAAGTTGCATACTTACAGACTCACGTAATTGGCTGATGGCCAGGTCCTATTCTGTCATTAGTTCAGTCGGGTTCTCTTCTTGAACTGTACCATGATAGTTGCTCTTAACCAAGCAAGGTTATGTACAATCCATCAGGTTGCAATCATCTTTAATGGATAGCCTAGCCTTGCATAATTGTGTTGGTGTGGAAAATGTACCAGGCAACAGATAGAATCATAGAATCATAGGAAGTTTATTGCACAGAAAGATGCCATTAGGCACCAGCAAAAGAAACGAGCCACCCAGCCTAATCCCACTTTCCAGCGTTTGGTCTGTAGCCCTGCAGGTTACGGCACTTAAGGTGCAAACTCAGACACCTTTCAAATGAGTTGAAGGTTTCTGCCTCTCTACCCTTTCAGGCAGTGGGTTCCAGACCGCTACAACACTCTAGGTGAAAAAAATTTCCTCATCTCCCCTCTAATCCTTCTACTGATCAATTTAAATCTATACCCCCTAGTCACTGACCCCTCTACTAAAGTAAATAGACCTTCCCATCCACTCTATCCAGGCCGCTCACAATTTTTTATGTCTCAATTAAATCTCCCCTCAGCCTTCTCTGTTCCAAGGAGAACAAGCCCAACTTATCCAATCTTTCCTCATAGCTGCCATTGTCCCCCCAGCTTTTGCATTCTCTATGGTAATGCCGCCACCAATTAGAGTCCACTTGCCAACCAATCATCACCTTTTTCTCATGCAATATAAATTTGTTGTTCCCTTTGAAATTTGATATTCTTGCGATTCTATCCTGATGTGCGCAAAACATAAACCTTCAACATCATGGCCGGGATTTTCAGGTCCTGGTGTGGCGGGGCCCGCCATGGGGGATGAGGCGGCACAGCCAAAAGTCCATTGACTTTCAATGGGGCCAGACAATCCCAGCAGTGGGTGGGGCTGAAAAGTCCCGCCCCATGTCTCTTTTTTCAACAATACTCAAGTCCTGTACTACCAAGAGACTATTAATATTTTTAAAACAAAAACAGAATTACCTGGAAAAACTCAGCAGGTCTGGCAGCATTGGCGGAGAAGAAAAGAGTTGACGTTTTGAGTCCTCATGACCCTTCAACAGTACTGATTTTTCTTTACAATGAGAGGGGTGAAATATAAGCTGGTTTAAGATGGGGGTGGGGGGGAAGAGAAGTGGAGGGGGGGTGTTGTAGGGACAAGCAAGCAGTGATAGGAGCAGATCATCAAAATCTGTCACAGACAAAGAAACAAAAGAACACAGGTGTTGAAGTTGGTGATATTATCTAAACGAATGTGCTAATTAAGAATGGATGGCAGGGCACTCAAGGTATAGCTCTAGTGGGGATGGGGGGGCATAAAAGATTTAAAAATAATGGAAATAGGTGGGAAGAGAAAAATCTATATAAATTATTGAAAAGAAAACAAAAGGAAGGGGGAAGAAACAGAAAGGGGGTGGGGATGGAGGAGGGAGCTCAAGACCTAAAGTTGTTGAATTCAATATTCAGTCCGGAAGGCTGTAAAGTGCCTAGTCGGAAGATGAGGTGCTGTTCCTCCAGTTTGCATTGGGCAGGCCAAGGACAGACATGTGGGCAAGAGAGCAGGGTGGAGTGTTAAAAAGACAAGTGACAGGGAGGTTTGGGTCATTCTTGCAGACAGGCCGCAGGTGTTCTGCAAAGCAGTCGCCCAGTTTACATTTGGTCTCTCCAATGTAGAGGAGACCGCATTGGGAGCAACGAATACAGTAGACTAAGTTGGGGGAAATGCAAGTGAAATGCTGCTTCACTTGAAAGGAGTGTTTGGGCCCTTGGACGGTGAGAAGAGAGGAAATGAAGGGGCGGTGTTACATCTTTTGCGTGGGCATGGGGAGGTGCCATAGGTGGCGGTTGAGGAGTAGGGGGTGATGGAGGAGTGGACCAGGGTGTCCCGGAGGGAACGATCCCTACAGAATGCCGACTGGGCGGTGAAGGGAAGATGTGTTTGGTGGTGGCATCATGCTGGAGTTGGCGGAAATGGCGGAGGATGATCCTTTGAAAGCGGAGGCTGGTGGGGTGATAAGTGAGGACAAGGGGGACCCTATCATGTTTCTGGGAGGGAGGAGAAGGCGTCAGGGCGGATGCGCGGGAGATGGGCCGGACACGGTTGAGGGCCCTGTCAACGAACATGGGTGGAAAATCTCGGTTAAGGAAGAAGGAGGACATGTCAGAGGAACTGTTTTTGAAGGTAGCATCATCGGAACAGATGCGAGGGAGGCGAAGGAACTGAGAGAATGGGATGGAGTCCTTACAGGAAGCGGGGTGTGAGGAGCTGTAGTCGAGGTAGCTGTGGGAGTCGGTAGGCTTGTAATGGATATTGGTGGACAGTCTATCACCAGAGATTGAGACAGAGAGGTCAAGGAAGGGAAGGGAAGTGTCAGAGATGGACCACATGAAAATGATGGAGGGGTGGAGATTGGAAGCAAAATTAATAAATTTTTCCAAGTCCCGACAAGAGCATGAAGCAGCACCGAAGTAATCATCGATGTATCGGAGAAAGAATTGTGGAAGGGGGCCGGAGTAGGACTGGAATAAGGAATGTTCCACATACCCCATAAAGAGACAGGAATAGCTGGGGCCCATGCGGGTACCCATAGCCACACCTTTTAATTGGAGGAAGTGAGAGGAGTTGAAGGAGAAATTGTTCAGTGTGAGAACAAGTTCAGCCAGACGGAGGAGTGTAGTGGTGGATGGGGATTGTTCGGGCCTCTGTTCGAGGAAAAAGCTAAGGGCCCTCAGACCATCCTGGTGGGGGATGGAGGTGTAGAGGGATTGGATGTCCATGGTGAAGAGGAAGCGGTTGGAGCCAGGGAACTGGAAATTGTTGATGTGACGTAAGGTGTCAGAGGAATCACGGAAGTAGGTGGGAAGGGTCTGGACAAGGGGAGAGAGAAGGGAGTCAAGATAACAAGAAATGAGTTCTGTGGGGCAGGAGCAAGCTGACACGATCGGGCTACCGGGACAGTTCTGTTTGTGGATTTTAGGTATGAGGTAGAAGCGGGCCGTCCGAGGTTGGGCGACTATCAGATTGGAAGCTGTGGGAGGAAGATCCCCAGAGGAGATGAGGTCAGTGACAGTCCTGGAAACAATGGCTTGATGTTCAGTGGTGGGTCATGGTCCAGGGAGAGGTAGGAGGAAGTGTCTGTGAGTTGACGCTCAGCCTCCGCGAGGTAGAGGTCAGTGCGCCAGACAACAGCAACACCACCCTTGTCACCGGGTTTGATGACAATGTCAGGGTTGGACCTGAGAGAACGGAGTGCAGTAAGTTCAGAGAGAGAGAAATTAGATTGGGTGAGAGGAGCAGAGAAATTGAGACAACTAATGTCACACCGACAGTTCTCAATGAAAAGATCAAGAGAAGGTAAGAATCCAGAGGGAGGGGTCCAGGTGGAGGGAGAATATTGGAGGTGGGTAAAAGGATCCGTTGAACGGGGAGAGGACTCCTGCCCAAAGAAGTGAGCCCGGAGACGAAGACGGCGGAAGAAGAGTTCAGCATCGTGCCAAGCCCGAAATTCATTGAGATGAGGGCGTAAAGGTATGAAACTAAGTCCTTTGCTAAGCACTGAACGTTCAGCGTCGGAGAGGGGAAGGTCAGGAGGTATAGTGAATACAAGGCTGGGGCTGGGATAGGAAGATGGGGTGGGGACAGAGGGACAGGCAGGGGTGGAGGGTCCTAGATGGGTGTTGCTGTCAATGAGTTGTTGGAGCTTGCGTTCCTTGGCACTTGAGAGAAAGAGAAAGACGCCTTGTTGAGGCGTCGGATGAGACGAAGAATAAAATGAAACTGGGGGCACACGCAGCTTTGATAAAGGGTACAGCGGTGCTGCTGGAGGGAGAGGTCGAGTGTGTTCATATGGCGGCGCATGGTACTGAGTGTGGATCTCAGAATGTGACGGGAACAGCAGTCCAAGAAACGTTTTATGTCCCGGGGATACCTGTAATCGTGGGTGGGTTTGAAACATGAGGGGTGGAATTTCAGTTGAAATCCACGTGGGGTAAGTCGGAGACAGAGACAGTCATTAGCACATTCGTTTAGATAATATCACCAAATTCAACACCTCTGTGTTCTTTTGTTCCTTTGTCTGTGATATCTTTTGATGATCTGCTCCTATCACTGCTTGCTTGTCCCTACAACAACACCCCCCTCCACTTCTCTTCCCCCCACACCCCCCCCCCACACCTTAAACCAGCTTATATTTCACCCCTCTCATTGTAAAGAAAAATCAGTTCTGTTGAAGAGTCATGAGGACTCGAAACGTCAACTCTTTTCTTCTCCGCCGATGCTGCCAGACCTGCTGAGTTTTTCCAGGTAATTCTGTTTTTGTTTTGGATTTCCAGCATCCGCAGTTTTTTGTTTTTATTAATATTTTTACTTGAGGCCTTACTGATTTTAGTCCTGCAGTCCTGCACTGCAGCTCCTGAGCTCCTCCACTGTATTATTCAGTGCTTCGTGAAACAGGAGAAAAGCAGGCCTCAGCCACCTCCACCTGACAATGCAAATCCCCTGTACCTAATATGTATCATCAGTAGGGGTAGGGCATCATATTATCAACCCCAATCTTTTTAAATAGAGTCACAAAAAAACAGAACAATTTTACTGAGTTGGCGTTTTAAGATTGCTTCAGGATGTCCTGAGATTGTAAAAGGCACTATATATAAGGCTATATAAAATATACTATATAAAAGGCATTCTTATAATTTTATTAATTTATTAATACTATTGATATTCATTATTTTTTTGTTTTGTTTCTCAGAAATAATTTTAAAAGGAAGCCAATGATGTAACATTTGGCCGAGAGCAGTGCTTTTATACCTGATTAAAAGGATCCTCTTCACCTTCAGGTTTCCTGAAATGTATACTGCCTGACATACCAGGCACAGAGGACAATAGAGTGTGCAATGGTTGTGGCCTAAGAATGAAATCATTCCACAATATATAGTGATTTTCCTGTCTAAAAGTTTACATGTTCAAGAACAGAGCATACAAAATAACATATGACAGCCCTTCTTCATTTACATTCTAAGAACATGCTTCAGGATATATATATATATATATATATAAGCTGATCTAACTGCAATTGCACAAAACAAATATCTTCCATTTAAAGTAACAAATATTTTTTGTGAAAATCTACCTCAGTGACAAAGACTGGATTTTCATAGAGTCGGGAAGATTCTGTGGACCTTTACAAATGGTGGGTGACCTGGATGCAAAAGACCCACTTCAATTTTCACAAATCAATCTTTTTCCAACAGAGGCTAGGGGCAGGATGTGACTCACAAAGGACAAAAATCCAAACTCAGCAGGGTTATTTGAACATAGTGCTGGGTTCAAACAGACCCCATTTTGCCTGGTCCACTGCAATGTGGGAGTCATGCATTGATAGAGTAAATGTAAATGCTCTTGCAGTGCATCTTTAAGTGTCATTTTTTTTAAATCACCTGCTCCTTCAACATGAAAATAAAAGCCTTCAGTGAGAGTTAAAAAATTCTCTGCTGTATTGCTTTGATTGACAGGCCATTTAGTATAGGTTAGAAAAAAATCAGTTTATGCAGTTTCAATAGAGGTCTTTCTTGATGTCATGCCCTGAAAGAGATCATGAACTGTTTAAATTAAACCTTACTTTCTGTTTATTTAAAAATGGACTTTGCTGGGCCAAAGGCATGGCTGCTGCAGGTCACATAATTTACAAGTTGGATACAGTTCTGGAAAAATCCAACAGTAATTACAAGACAAAGCTCAACCCTCACCCTTGTGGAATCTCACACCTATCATTGTGTGCACCCATTACAATCAATGAAACAAGGGAGTAGCAGACAGTCTGTCTCTCCAGCCTGGACTTATAACAAAGTGAGAGAACCTTTGAACTTGTTATACCTGCAGAAGTGCTAATAGCCACCATCTATCTCCTCAGGTGACAATGGATTTTGACCAGAGATATAGGGCAGGATCATCTCAGATTCACTGGCATCAGTATTGGAACAGGAGGGATCTTTACCGTTGGGACGGTCTCCACCTGAACCTATCTGGGATCAATGTTCTAGCAAAAAGGGTAAATAGGGTGGTCAACAGGACGTTAAACTAGAAAGTTGGGGGGGGGGAGGGAAGGGTAAAACTCCAAGAAATATGACCAATGGGAAACAAAGCAGCAGGTTAGCGTTTGGGGGCTGGATTCAACTTCATGTAAAATTATGAAAAAACTGAAAAGAAAGGAGAGCCCAGGAGAGGCTATTAAGGTCTCCAGAACACAAAATAGGACAGAGTGTTTGGAAAGGGCTAGGAATCTAACTTCAAGCACGACAGATAAAGGGACGACGATGAGAAAGGGGACGGGAAATATAAGACTGAAGGTGTTGTATCTGAATGCACACATATACGAAATAAGGTAAATGAGCTTGGGGCGCAGATTGAAATTGGCAGGTATGATGTGGTGGGCATTACGGAGACATGGCTGCAAAGGGATCAGGACTGGGAGCTAAATATCCAAGGATATACATCCTATCGAAAAGATAGGCAGGTTGGCACAGGGGGTGGGGTTGCCTTGTTAGTAAGAAATGAAATTAAATCGATAGCAAGAAATGATATAGGGTCAGATGATGTAGAATCTGTGTGGGTAGAGTTGAGGAACCGCAAAGGTAAAAAAACCATAATGGGAGTTATGTACAAGCCTCCAAACAGTAGTCAGGATGAGGGGCACAAGATACACCAGGAGATAGAAAAGGTGTGTAAGAAAGGCAAGGTTACAGTGATCATGGGAGATTTCAATATGCAGGTAGACTGGGAAAATCAGGTTGGTAGTGGATCCCAAGAAAAGGAATTTGTGGAATGTCTACGAGATGGCTTTTTGGAGCAGCTTGTGGTGGTGCCCACTAGGGAACAGGCAATTATAGGTTTAGTGATGTGTAATAAGGCAGATTTGATAAGGGAGCTTAAGGTGAAGGAACCCTTAGGACGAAGTGACCATAATATGATATAATTTACCCTGCAATTTGGGAAGAAAAAGCTGGAATCAGATGTAACGGTATTACATTGAATAAAGGCAACTACAGAGGCATGAGGGAGGAGCTGGCCAGAACTGACTGGGAAATGAGCCTAGCAGGAAAGATAGTGGAACAGCAATGGCAGGAGTTTCTGGGAGTAATTTGGGAGACACAGCAAAAATTCATCCTTAGGAAGAAGAAGCATACTAAAGGGAAGACGAGGCAACCATGGCTGACAAGGGAAGTCAGGGACAGCATAAAAGCTAAAGAGAAAGCATACAATGCGGCGAAGAGCAGTGGGAAACCAGGGGACTGGGAAGCCTACAAAGACCAACAGAGGACAACTAAAAAAGAAATAAGGAGGGAGAAGATTAAATATGAGGGTAAACTAGCCACTAATATAAAAGAAGATTGCAAGAGTATTTTTTAGATATATAAAGGGTAAGAGAGAGGCAAAAGTGGACATTGGGCCGCTGGAAAATGATGCTGGAGAAGTAGTAGTGGGGAACAAAGAAATGGCGGATGAACTGAATAGGTACTTTGCATCAGTCTTCACAGTGGAAGACACGAGTGACATCCCCAAAGTTCAAGAGAATCGGGGGGCAGAGGTGAGTATGGTGGCCATCACCCAGGAGAAGGTGCCAGGAAAACTGAAAGGTCTTGAGGTGGATAAATCACCTGGACCAGATGGATTACGCCCCAGAGTTCTGAAGGAGATAGCTGAACAGATAGTGGAGGCATTAGTGGCGATCTTTCAGGAATCACTGGAGTCAGGGAGGGTCCCAGAGGACTGGAAAATCACTAATGTAACCCCTATATTTAAGAAGGGAGTGAGGCAAAAGATGGGAAATTACAGGTCAATTAGCCTGACTTCAGTCGTTGATAAGATTTTACAGTCCATTATTAAGGATGAGATTTCAGAATACTTGGAAGTGCGTGGTAAAATCAGGTAAAGTCAGCATGGTTTCATCATGGATAGAAGATTGGCTGTCTGGCGGGAGGCAGAGAGTGGGGATAAGGGGGTCCTTCTCAGAATGGCAGCCGGTGACTAGTGGAGTTCTGCAGGGGTCAGTGTTGGGACCACAACTTTTCACTTTATACATTAATGATCTAGATGAAGGAACTGAGGGCATCCTGGCTAAGTTTGCAGATGATACAAAGATAGGTGGAGGGACAGGTAGTATTGAGGAGATGGGGAGGCTGCAGAAGAATTTGGATAAGTTAGGAGAATGGGCAAAGAAGTGGCAGATGGAATACAATGTGGGAAAGTGTGAGGTCATGCACTTTGGTAAGAAGAATAGAGGCATAGATTATTTTCTAAATGGGGAGAGAATTCAGAAATCTGAAGTGTAAAGGGACTTGGGAGTCCTAGTCCAGGATTTTCTTAAGGTTACCTTGCAGGTTGATGCGGTAGTTAGGAAGGCAAATGCAATGTTGGTATTTATTTCGAGAGGACTAGAATATAAAAGCAGGGATGTGTTGCTGAGACTTTATAAAGCTCTGGTCAGACCACATTTAGAATATCGTGGGCAATTTTGGGCCCCGTATCTCAGAAAGGATGTGCTGGCCCCGGAGAGGGTCCAGAGGAGGTTCACGAGAATGATCCCAGGAATGAAAGGCTTAACATATGAGGAAGGTTTGAGGACTATGGGTCTCTACTCGATGGAGTTTAGAAGGATGAGGGGGGGATCTGATTGAAACTTACAGAATACTGAAAAGCCAGGATAGAGTGGACGTGGGGAAGAAGTTTCCATTAGTAGGATAGACTAGGACCCGAGGGCACAGCCTCAGAGAAAAGGGAAGACCTGTTAGAACAGAGATGAGGAGAAACTTCTTTAGCCAGAGAATGGTGCATCTATGGAATTCATTGCCACAGAAGGCTGTGGTGGCCAGGTCATTGAATGTATTTAAGACCGAGATAGATAGGTTCTTGATTGGTAAGGGGATCAAAGGTTACGGGGAGAAGGCTGGAGAATGGGGTTGAGAAACTTATCAGCCATGATTGAATGGCAGAGCAGACTCGATGGGCAGAATGGCCTAATTTCTGCTCCTATGTCTTATGGTCTTATGGATTTGTACTAAATGTGGTTTTACCCACCGGTCACGATGGTAGGTTTTCACACCATATCGTCATAAACCCCCGCCATATTATTTATGCATTCCCAGAAAACTACTTTTCCATGGTGGGCAGACTCCGATTTGACTGCCACACCATCACCTCACTGCTTCATCACGCCAGGCACCACATTTAAAGTACAGCCGCAGTCAGTGCTTCCAGCCCAGGACTGCAGCAAACAAGACATGGCCCCGAAAGACAAAAAGACTGCAGCCCTCAAGTGCCCTTTGGACGCCGTGCAGGTCCGCTATGATTTTCTCTGGACACAGGAGGAGTAGCAACATTACCACTCAGGCTTTGTAGGTAATGGTAGTGGTGATCAGTGCTAATGCTGCACAGAAGAGGTTGGCCATCCAGTGCAGATAGAGGATGAATGATCCCATCCTTGCAGCCAGGGTATGGCAACCAACTCAGCATTCTAAACTCACACACTCAAGCCCATCACATTCACTAGCATCTCATTCCAGCTCCAGGGACATCATCACCCATTCTCACACACATACCCTCACACGTCCATCTGGCCTCATTCCCTCTGAGACTGCCTCCTCAGTCCACACCATCTTGAGGTCACTTGCACAGATCAACATGTGCAAGTTTTAATGTTACGTTTCTGGGCTCCTAGCACAGTCTGCTGATAATATCCAGCCTGTCAACACCAAAGCAGTATCCAGGAGAACACCCAAATAGGTCACTCCAGACCTGAATGCTGGAAGCTAAAAGGGAAGACCATGGATCTTTTAGGGCTCCACAAAAGTACTCCCAAGGAGGATACTCCAGTAGATGGTGCAGCAGATCAGGCAGGGACTCTTGCTGCAGAAACTAGCCTCTCTGAGGGTATTGCCCTATGTGTGGCCGAGCCAGACAAAATTCCTGAGAGCTACGAGAGTTTTGTCCTCCCAGGAACAATGGCCCTGCACACTTCCCAGGATGTGAGCAAGTTGATTGTACTGCTCCGGGACAAGGGCCACTCAATCCTTGATGTTGAAGAAAAACCTAAGCCTTCTCCCTGTGTCCTTCATGAAAGCTAAGGCACTGAACAGTGGAGTGAGAGGAGGATACATGTCTGTCTCCCTCTATTGGTCCACCTACAGTGCGACATAGTGTCGGGTCCAGTGACTGTAGGAATTATCCCTAAACTGCCAGTGGCAGGGATAGATTTCCTACTTGGGAACGATTTGACTGGCAAGGTGTTAGCATCCCCTATAATTCTAAACCAGTCAAGTGTAAAAAGAGAAAATAAATAGCTGCAGGAGGATGTTCCAGGGAAGTTCCCCAATTGTGTAGTGACCCAGTCCCAAGCTAGACAGGCAAGCTAAGATGAGAGGGAACCAGTGCTCAGCTGGATGAGCTGGAGGCTAGGTTAGCAGAAACCCTTTTTTCAAAAACCTGTCTGATGAGGATGAGGTGCTCAGCCAAGCCTCCCTGAATGAAGCACAGCAGGCAGATCCTGAAGTAAAACACATACCACAGGCTGCCTACTCTGAGGCAGAAGCCACCCAAATCCCTGAGTGCTACTACTTGCGAGATGGCGTAGTAATGCAGAAGTGGAGACCCCAGAGGAGGCCTGCAGATGAAGAGTGGACAGTACTCCACCAGGTTGTAATGCCCACAAAATACCGTCAGGAGATTATGAATATAGCCTGTGCTTCCCAATGGCTGGACATGTGGGTACCCGAAAAACTTTAGCCCACGTAAGCAAGATCATATACTGGCCTCGTCTCTGGTCTGATTTGGCCGAGTACTGCAAAACCTGCCATGCTTGCCAGATTGCACAGAAACTCCAGTCCACAATTAAACCGGCCCCCCTCAAACCCATTCCAGCATTTGATGAGCCCCTTGACTGAATACTGATAGACTGTGTGGGGCCGCTACCCAAAACCCAGACTGGCTATCAATGCCTGCTCACCATAATGGATTTAGCCACCCGATTCCCCAAAGCCATTCCCCTCAAGGAGATCACCAAGGCCATGATCAAAGGGCTAGTCCAGTTCTTTACCCAGGAAGGCCTCCCAAGAAAAATCCAATCGGATCAGGGAATCAATTTCATGTCTCAAGTGTTTCAGGAGGTTGTAAGCAGCTTAGAAATAACACAGCTGAAGTCCCTAGCGTATCACCCCCGGGAGGACTAGAACAGTATCACCAGACCCTAAAAACATGATTAGGGCCTACTGCTCCAAATATCCACATGACTGGGACAAGGAGTTAGGTTTCCTGCTGTTTGTTACCAAGGTCTCCCCGAATTAGTCCACTGGCTTCAGCATGAGCATGGGCTTGAGATGTGGGGCCCCCTGAAGCTACTAAAAGAGAAGTTTCTGGAGCCCAAGGAGGACACCTCCATGTTGGAGTATGTCCCCATCTTCCAGGAATGGCTTTTCAATGCCTATGCAGTGGCCAAAGAGCATTTAAAAGCTTCCCAGCAAACCATGAAAAAACAGGCAGCCGGTCAGCCAGAGGGTGGAAATATCTGAGGGCAGCCAAGGAGGAGGGGCTGGAGGATCCTCTGGTTGAACCCCCGGCTACCAGGCTGGCCTAAACCGGAGTCTTGGAAAACTTAAATGCCCAGTTAACACACCTGACCAAAGAACAACAGGAAGATGTGGCCACGCTGCTCAGAAAATTTAAAGAAATCTGTAAGGACCAACTAGGGTGTACCACCCTAACAGTGGACATGGGAGCCATCCCACTGATAAATCAAAACCCCAATGGCTGATCACCGACAAGGGTCAGGGAAGGCAGGAAATCCAGTATATACTGAATAATATAGTTGAGCCTAGCAAGAGTAATTGGAACTCCCCCACTGTACTGGTCCTGAAGATGGATGGATCAAAATCGCTCTGCATTGACTACCCTAAAGCAAATGGGGTAACCAGGGTGGACACTCATCTTATCCCATGCCTTAAGGATTGTATAGACAAGGTGAACCACACAGCCTATCTCAGCAAAATCAGCCTTTTAAAAGAGTACTGGCAAGTACCCATGAGCTCCAAGGCAAGAGAAATCTTGGCCTTTGTCACCTGAGATGGCCTATACCAGTGGCCTATGCCTTGAAAATGCACCAGCAACCTTTCAACTTTGACAAACCCGGTACTAGCTGGACTCAGCAATTGTGCAGATGATGACTTGATCATTTACAGCGACACATGGAGCTACCACTTACACCACCTGGAGGCAGTGTTCCAGGGTCTGAAAAGGGCAGACCTTGTATTGAACTTGGCTAAAAGCGAGTTCGCAAAGACCAAGGTGACTTATCTGGGACATGTAGTAGGACATGGAAATGTGCTACCCCATGTAGCCAAAGTACATGCCTTAGTCGATTTCCCTACTCCCAAAAGCCAGAGAAATCAAGCATTTCCTAGGGATGTTCTGATTCTACCAAAAGTTTGTCCTGAATTTTAGCACCCTATCCACCCCACTAACAGATGCACGAAAAAGAAATTCAAAGATCGTGTTGTCAGAGACGCGCCAAGAGGTTTTTAAAACATTAAAAGCCATCTTGGTATATGAACCCATACTAACTGCCCCAAACTTTAGTAAACCTTTTAGGGTGGCCATTGACACCAGCGATCTAGGGTAGGAGCCATCCTACTCCAGGAAGATGATTCCAAAGCATCCAATTGTATTTTTTTCCAAAAAGATCAATGAACACCAGAAAAGGTACTCCACAGTCGAGAAAGAAACCCTGGGTCTCCTTCTAGTTCTCCAGCATTTTGAAATCCATGTTCGCCGTGGGCACTGAGAGACCCTAGTATACACAGACCACAACCCTTTGGAATTCCTAGAAAAATTCAAGACGACCAATGGCAAGTTGTTCTGCGGGTGTTTCTTGCAGCCCTTCAACCTAAAAACTACCCACATTTTGGGAAAGAACAATGTCATTGGTAACATCCTATCCTAAGTTTAAACCCTCAGAATATAGCAGGGAACTGACACTGCACCTGCTAACTGTGTTTTCGATTTTTAAGTGTACATGAGAGCATGAATGTATATCTCTTTATTTCTTTAGTTTTGTTGCAAGAAGACGTTAAAAAAAATGAAATAGAATTCACTTTTTTCCCAGAAGACAGAAAAAATGTCATGTCTATTACTCATGAAAGAGGTCATAAACTGTTTAAATCAAATCTCTCTTTCTGCTTATTTAAAAATTGACTTTCCGGACCAAAAAACATGGCTACCACAGGTCACATGATTTGCAAGTTGGCTACAGTTCTGGAAACTTCCAACAGTAATTAGAAGATAAAGCTCAATACACATTCTTGTGGAATCTCAAACCTATTATTGCATGGATCCATTACAATCAATGAAACAAAGGAGCAGTAGACAGTTTGTCTTCCCAGCCTAGACTGATAACAAAGAGAGACAGAGAGTCATCGAAAATCATTATACCTGTGAAGGTGCTAATAGCCACCATTTATCTCCTCAGATGAACAATGGATTTTGACCAGAGACATAGAAACAGATTGTTAGCCTGGAACTGACTCATCAATGGGCAACACCACATGACCTAAGCTCCTTTGGCCTTTGGAAAGTTTTAATGTTACATTCCTGGGCTCCCAGGGCAGTCGGCTATTAACATCCAACCTGTCAACACCAAAGTAGGACAAGCTGACAACAAAGCCTGCCTCAAGCCTAAACCTCTTTGAAACCTGGTTCTCTGAAATATTCCTGCCATCACCTGTAGGGTGGACTAAATCTCTGTATACCAACTTCATCTTGCTGCGTTGTCACCAACTTTGAAGGAATTCTGCAACTCCTGCTTTCAGCTAACGAAACCGGTCTGAACCTAAACTCCGACCGAAACTCCTCACTGGGCGCTAACATTCTGGACACTGTCATTCACGTGAACTAATATCCATAGCTTTGGGGAATTTTTTCAGTTTAAGTTATTCCTAGTTGTAAAACTCTTTTCTTTTCTACCTCCATCTTGTGTGTTTGTATGTGCATGCAGTTGCAATGATAATCCCCTGGATTTGAATGTATGATTAAACAATGCTTCTGATTTAACCCTAAAGACAGTTTGCTGTGAGCCACTTTAAAATTGACTTCACAAACAGAAGGTTTGGGGAAACATGTTACAGTCTGTTTCGAAAAATTTAAACACCTCTGCTTATGGATAGATGCTGAGAAAAATAAAGGGATTCTGTTTGTCTCTCTACCCTGTCCACAACAGCAGCAAGACCTGGACAATATTCAGGTTTGGGCTGCTAAGTGACAAGTAACGTTTGTGCCACACAAGTGCCAGGCAATGACCATCTCCAACAAGACAGAATCCAACCATCTCTCCTTGACATTCAATGGCATTGCCATCGCTGAAATCCCCACTATCAATATCCTAGGGGTTATCATTGAGCAGAAACTTAACTTTACCAGTCATATAAATACTATGGCTACGAGAGCAGATTCTGTGGAGAGTAACTCACTTCCTGACTCCCCAAATTCTGTCCACTATCTACAAGGCACAAGTCAGGAGTATGATGGAATACTTTCCATTTTCCTGGATGAATGCAGCTCCAACAACACTCAGAGCTTGACACCATCCAGGACAAAGCAGCCCCTTGATTGGCACTCCATCCACCCTGTCTCCTCTTCCTTACACTAAGGTTGCTTTGGATTTCTAGTAACAACAGCTGTACTCTCATGATGGCAATGTTGTGGAGGAGGCAGAAGACCACTACAAACTTGAAGCCATGGTCTCATGGTCATTGGAGGGCTTTCCCCAAAAGGTTCAGAAATTCCAACTGTTGCTTCATCATGCCAATGGTTTGTTCCCTGATGTTCCTGGGGTGACTCCATTGCTCATGTTATACAACCACTGTACTTACATGGTTGATTGATGGAGGGGGGCCATCAGCTTTTGGAGAGCCTTTGTCCCTGGGAAATCCCCTTGGTTGTTCTTGGAAGTGTGAATATGGCAGTAACAGCAGACTTCATCAGAATGAAGGTATTATGGCTCTTTCCAGGATAGCAAGCATCAACTGACATGATATATTGCGCTAGGCTACATACCAGCTGCATGTTGATGGAATGGTAGCCCTTGTGGTACCTATACATCACTCTGTTAACATTAGTGGGGGGTGGGGGAGCCCTACAGAACCATGTGCATGCAGTCAATGGTGTTGTGCATCATAGGGAATCCTGCTTTCCTGGCAAATTCACATTTCTGTTCATCCTGCTTCTCTTTCCTTAGAGAATATGTCATAAAATCACCTCTCTTGACATACAGAGCCTCTATCACTTCCCAGATATATCAATGGAAGGCCTACAGGGAGATATTGGATATGTTGCCTGCTCCTGTCCAAAAGGAATTGGTCACATAGAAATTTAATGTCACAGTGATCTTAAATGGCCACTGGCAGCACCATCATCATCCTGGTCTGAGGTTCTAGATCAGGTTGGTGAACCTGAGTCGCTCCAAGCAGAGCTCCTGGCTCAGAGGGAGGCATGAGAAGTGCTCTTGGAAAACCAGTGGTTCATAGGGGAAAGCCTGCTGCCTCTTCCCTCTTCACAGATCTTCCCCTCTCTGCTGCTTCTTCCACCATTTGTTGGTCATGTTGCAGAGCCAGAGCCGACTTCCACAAACTTCTTCATAAAATACCTTAACTGCAAGTCAGATTCCTGTCCTTTTAGTGGGGAAGGAGTTCCTCACACAGCTGAACACATGGGGAATCATTTGCGATGTGGCAGAAGTGGCCTGCAGCATGACCTGTACCACTTTATGTCTTTGTGACTCCCATAGAGTTAGCACTAGCAATGCAATAGAGCCCAGGTAATGGCCTTATCAGCAATTCACAGGTACAGATCATTTGTTTAAGGTCTTCCTAAAAATGTTAACCAAAGCTTTATTCACTGCTTGCAAGGTAGTCACCTTTTTTATTCTTGGAATAAACATTGCACTCAGCAACTTCTTTTGCATCATCTTCTATCTTTGAAATTATTCCTTCCTATGAAATGGATGACTTTCCTGATCAGGCATTGCAGAGTTTTGAAGGCAATTGTCAAAGTTACTTGTTGACACGGGTCCTTCCATGTTTAATGCATAATAATGTCTAAAGTTGGCATGGATGTATTTATGATCCTGTTACCAATTTGCATTTTTAATGATTGTGCAAATTAAAAATGCAAATTTATGCCATCTGCTGCTGGCTTCATCTTTCACTGATCTTATTTGTATGAATTATGCAAGGCATTGAGGGTTGTTTGCTGGGGTGCTATTGGCCCTGTTGAATTCAAACAGATAAAGCCAGTGAAGGAAGTCAACAGCATCTGAGGTTGTAGGACAAGAATGGATTGACAATGGAGCAGCATCACAGGGTAGCAATCGAAAATTTCAGCCAGTGGATGAGAAGCAAAAAACTCCTCTTTCCCCAAAGTGGATTGCCTTTGTAGTTCCTTCCTTTCTGACCTCACCTGCCTCTGTCCTCAGCCACTCCAGGGCCAGTTGGCACTCTTTGTTGATTTATCACCTCTTAGGTCAAGATTTTCCAACCTTGCTGTGGCAGCACTCACCACAGCGGGTGTGGTGGGCCAGCCAAAAGTCCATTGACCTTCAACAGACCAGAAGATCCTGGCAGTGAGCAGGGTCAGAAAATCTCGGCCTTACTTTAAAAGCACAAATAGCATTTCCGTCATCTGCCTCCAACCTTAGCTATTCTCAGGGCTCTTGACCACTCCTTGGTTGTGGGAAACTGTTACTTTCTAAAGTGTTCCAAGAGTTCAGATTTGCTAAATGAAAATTATTTAGCAAATACAAATAAAATGAGCTTTTTTAAGCAGCTGATTTCCCACCTCCTCTTCCTTTAAAACCCACCTTAAAACACTCTTTGGCCATATTTTTGTCACCATTCCTAATATCTGGTGCTTTGGTTCAGAGTCAATTTTTGCCTGATTCTACTTCAATGAGGAACTTTGGAATGTTTTTCAGCATTAAATATGCTTTTTTAAAATTTGATCATGCGATGTGGGCATTGCTGGCTAGGCCTGCATTTATTGTCCATCCCTAATTGCCTTTGTGATGGTGGTGGTGAGCCTGCTTCTTGAATCGCTGCAGTCCATGTGTTGTAGGTACACCCACAGTGTTTTGGAGGGAGTTCCATGATTTTAACTCAGCAACAGTGAAGGAGCGATGATATAATTACAAGTCAGGATGGTGCGTGGCTTCGAGAGGAACTTGTAGTTGGCGGTCTTCCCATCCCCTTGTCCTTCTAGATGGTAGAGGTCACGGGTTTGGAAGGTACTGTCGAAAGAGCCTTGGTGAGCTGTGCATCTTGTAGGTGGTATACACTGCTGCCACTATTTGTTGGTGGTGGAGAGAGTGAATGTTAAAGGTAGTGGATGAGGTGCCAATCAAGGGGCTGCTTTGTCCTGGATGCTGTCAAGCTTTTTGTGCTTTGTTAGAGCTGTACTTCTCCAGGTAAATAGAGAGTATTCGATCACACTCCTAACTTGTGCCTTGTAGATGGTGGACAGGCTTTGGTGAGTCGAGAGGAGATTTACTCTCTGCATAACTCCCAGCCTCTGACCTGTTCTTGGCAAATGGAGTGCAGTTGAGGAAACTGAGTGAAGACTTGGAGTTTGGTGAGTAGGGGAGATCGGTGAAGGGGCAAAGGAGGTGTTAGTTTCCTTTTACTTTCTTTCTCATCCTATAGAAATTGGTTTGTGCTCTACTACAGAGAAAGGAGCTAGGTGTTTGGTGAGTATCTGGTAAGTAGGTAAGTTTTATTCTATCCCTAAGGTTTACAATTATATGCAAATTGGTGGTAAAGTTAATAAAATATATTAAAAAAGCAACATAAGTAAGTGACAAACATAATTAAGTAATTATTTAAAACACATTATGCATAGAAGGACAGGTGATGAGGTGATGTGCCAAGGCTGCAGCATGTTTGAGCTCCTGGATAACACTGTGATCCAAGGCAAACATATCCGCGGTAAGTGTTTGCAGTTCAAGGAACTTCATCTCAGAGTTATTGAGCCGGCAGCTGGGCTACAGACTCTGCGACTCATTAGGGAGGGGGAAAATTACCTGGATGCTTTGTACAAGGAGGCAGTCGCAACGCTTAGGATAGGGCCTTCTGATTTGGTCAGCGGTCAGCAGAGGGTGTGACTGTGAGAAAGGCAGGTAAGGGGACCCAGGGGGCAGAAGTATAGGAGTGTGAGCCTCTGTAATTGTCAAATAGGTTTGAGGTTCTCTCAGCTTGTTTGGATGAAAGCAGGGGCTGCAGGATAAATGAGCAAACTGAACTTGGCACCATGGTACAGGAAACCATTCAAGTGGGGGGATCATAAAGGGAATGTAGTGGTAGTAGGGGACATATAGTGAGGGGGGATCAACACTGTTCTCTGTAGCAAAGAGTGAGAGTCTAGACCGTTGTGTTGCCTGCCTGGAGCCAGGGTTCGGGACATCTGCTCAAGGCTGGAGAGAAAATTGCAGTGGGAGGGGGAGGATCCAGTTGTCATGGTCCACATAGGTCTAATGACATAATTATAACTAGGAAAGAGGTTCTGCGTAGAGAGTATGAGGGGCTAGGTACTAAATTGAAAAGCTGAACCTCAAAGGTTATAATCTCTGGATTATTAATTCAGCCATGTGCAAATTGGCATAGGGTACATAAAATTATAGAGGTGAATACGTAGCTCAAAGACTGGTATGGGAGAAGTAGGTTCCGGTTTGTGGGGCATTGGCACCAGTATTGGGGAAAGCGGGGGCTGCACCATTGGGACGGTCTACACCTGAACCAAGCTGGGACCAGTGTTCTTGTGAACTGCATAAGTAGGGAAGTAGAGAGGGTTTTAAACTAAATAGTGGGGGCAGGGGATCAAATGTGGAAATATGTGGTATATCAAAGAGTAGAGACAAGGTAAGAGAGGATAATAGTAATATGGAAAATGAGTGTTGGAGATTGGCAGGAAGAGACAGAGAAAAAAACCTAAGAATGCACAAATAATCAAGACTAAATATCACAAAGATAATAAAAAGACTAAATTGAAGACACTGTATCTGAATGAGCATAGCATTCATAAAAAAGTACAGAAATTGATAGTGTACATTGAAGTAAATAAATATAACCTGATAGCCATTACGGAGATCTGGCTGCAAGATGACAAGGATGGGGTCCTGAACATTGAGGGGTATCTGACGTTCAAGAAGAATAGGAAGCTAGGTAAAGGTGAAGGGTACCACTGTTAATCAAGGATGGCATTTGTGCAATAATTAGAGATTAGCTTGGTTCAGGGGATCAGAATATAGAATCGGTTTCAGTGGAGATGAGGAATAGTAGGGAAACAAGCAACTAGTGGGAGTGGTCTACGGGCCCCCTAACATTAACCAATGTAGGACAAAGTACACAAGAAGAAATATTGGGTGCTTGTGATAAAGGAAAGGCAACAATCATGGCTGACTTTAATCTACATATAAACTAGAAAAATCAGATTGGCAGTAGTAGCCTGGATGAGGAGTTCATAGGATGCTTTTGAGGTCGTTTCCTAAAGAAACACATTCTGGAACCAGCCAGACAGCAGGTTATATTAGACTGGTATTGTGTAATATGACAGGATTAATTAATGACCTCAGAGTAAAGGCAGCGACCAGTAGGTCTAAGACTAGTATTTTAAACTTAAATAAGGGCATCTATGTGGGCATGAAAGCTGAGCTAGTGGAAATGAACTGGGATACCAGGGGAGGGGATAGATCAATAGAGAAGCAGTGGTAGACATTTAGGAGGATTTTTCAGAATACTCAGTGTAAGTATATCCTACTATAAAGAAAGATTCTAAAGGGAGGACCCACCATCCATGGTTAACTAAAGAAGTTAGGGAAACCATCAAACTTAAGGAAAAAAACATGTAACTGAGCAAAGATAAGTGGCAGGTCAGATGATTAGTCATAATATAAAAAACAGCAGAGAATGACTAAAAAGTTAATCAGGAAAAAGACATTAGAGTATAAGAGGAAGCTAGTTAGAAATGTAAAAATGGATAGCAAGTGTCTCTACAGGTATTTAAACAAGAAAAAAGTAGGTAAAGCGAGTGTTGGTCCTCTAGAAAGTAACAATGGGGAGTTAATAGTAGATAATAAGGAAATGGTGGATGAAATGAACAAATATTTTGCATCTGTCTGCACTATAGAGGATACAAAAATGTTCCAGTAAAGCTATAAATCAGGAAGTGGAGGGGAGAGGGGAACTTGGTAAAATTACAAGGGAAGCAGCACTGAGCAAACTGATGGAGCTGCATAAGTCTCCGTGTCCAAATGGACTTCATCCTACGATATTAAAAGAGGTGGCTAAAGAGGTATTAGATGTGGTGTTAATTTTCCAAAATTCCCTGTATTCTGGAAAGGTTCCAGCAGACTGGAAAGTAGCAAATATAATCCCTTTATTCAAGAAGGGAGGGAGGCAGAAAACAGGAAACTATAGGCCAGTTAGCTTAACGTCTGTCATGGGGAAGGTGTTACAGTCGTTCTTTAAAGAGGTTATAAGAGATTATAACCGGGCACTTAGAGAAGCTCAAGGTAATGGGGAAGTGTCAACATGGTTTTATGAAAAGGAGGTCATGTTTAGCCAATGTATTAAAGTTCTTTGAAGGAGTAACATGTGTGGTCAATAGAGGGGAACCTGCAGACATACTGTACTTGGATTTCCAGAAAGCATTTAATAAGGTGTCACATCAATGTTTATTGTGGAAAATAAAAGCTCATGGTGTAGGGGCTGGCAGAAAATAGAAAGTATACGTAAATGGGTCTTTGTCTGATTGGCAAGATGTGACGAGTGGAGTCCCACAGGGGTCTGTGCTGGGGTCTCAACTTTTTACAATTTACATCAATGAGTTAGATGAGGAGAGCGAAAGTATGTTGTGAAGAAGACATAAGGAGTTTGCAGATGGATATAGGTAAGCTGTGTGAGTGGGCAAAAATCTGGCAGATGGAGTATATTGCAGGAAAATGTGAAGTTGTTCACTTTGGCAGGAAGAGTATAAAAAGCAGAGCATTATCTAAATGGAGAACGACTGCAGAATTTTGAGGTGCAGAACAATCTTGGTGTTCTAGTGCATGAGTCACAAAAAGTTATTATGCAGGTACAGTATATAATCAAGAAAGCTAATGAAATGCTATCCTTTATTATGAGAGGAATTGAACATAACAGTAAGGATGTTATGCTTCAATCATACAGGGCATTGGTGAGACCGCGTCTTGAATACTGTGTACAGCTTTGGTCTCCTTATTTAAGGAAGGATGTAAATGCACTGGAGGCAGTTCAGGGCAGGTTTACTAAATTGATACCTGGAATGAGTGGGGTGTCTTATGAGGGTAGGTTGGACAGGCTCGGCTTGTTTCCACTGGACTTTAGGAAAGTGAAGGGTGACTTGATTAAAGTATGTAAGATCCAGAATAGTCTTGACAAGGTAGCATGGAAAGGATGTTTCCTCTTGTGGGTGAGTCCCAAACTAAAGGGCACTGTTTTAAAATTAGAGGTCGCCCTTATAGGACAGAGATGAGGAGATTTTTTTCTCTTAGAGGGTTGTGCGACTTTGGAACTCTACCTCAGAAGGTGGTGGAGGTGGGGGTCCCTGAATATTTTTAAGGCAGAGGTAGATAGATTCTTGTGAGGCAAGGGAATCAAAGGTTATCAGGAGTAGATGGAAACGTGGAACTCGAAACACAATCAGATCAGTCATGAACTTATTGAATGGCACAGCAGGCTCAAGGGGCAGGATGGCCTACTTCTGCTCCTATTTCATATGGTCATATATATGGCTAGTCCAGATCAGCTTCTGCTCAATGGCAACCTCCAGGATGTTGATTGTTGGGAATTCAGTGATAGTAATGCCATTGAATGTTACTTAAATGCAAGCTGATATTTGGGATTTTTACCTAATTTAGGAGAAAAAAATTTACAGAACTTTCCCTTGGGTTGAAACTACTATCTACTGGATTTGAGAATAACTTTGTGAGTACAGCAAGAGTTGTGGAAACAATTTTTTACCATATCCATCTCAGATTTCTCAAAAGAAAATCAGTGGAGATGGGCAGGAAATCTAGGCCAATGGCTAGCTTAGAAAGGGAAAACTCGAGTTCTCTCTCATGACTGCATAATTTTCTTCTTCTTGAGTTCTCTCCCTTGCCTGAAGGCTACAACCTCCAACCCAGATGAAGCAAGGAGGCAGGTCCTAAATTCACCCCAGCCAGAACAGGGATTGAACTGCGTGTTGTTGGCACCAATCTGATCCATACCAGCTGGATACTCAGCCAACTGAGCTAACCAGTCCCCCAAGGAGCCCAAGTTGCTGTGGCAACTTACACTTTTACATGCCTGTTACAGGCAGGAGCTATGAACAGTGATGGTAGATGGTTTTTTCTTGGTAGATGGTAGATTTCTTTCCACCACATTGCTGACCAGGAATCTCTTCCACTCTTACTGCCTGCCATTAGCATACATTGGAAGGATATACAAGTTGATACTCAACCTGTTTGGCCATGTTATTAATGTATCTTCCTTGGCTATGGAGCCTTGGAGTGGGACTTGAACACAGATCTTCTGGATTAGAAGAAGATACACTACACACTGCGCCACAAGGCCTCCACTGCATGATTTGGGTACTGTGCCCATCATGGTCAACACTCTGCCAACACTCACTCTCAAGATACATACATGGAATGACCACTTTGATGTGGCAGGAACTGTATCTTTTAGAAATGGTAGAAAATTGCAAATTTCAATTTAGTGATAGGCACATGAAATAATATATTACTGGAGCAACACAATACACCAATACATGGACCAGCATAAGGAATTACATCCTATAAACCTTAGAGATATTTTTTGTGCTTTTTTAAAAATTCATGGAATTTTGCATCCCTGGCAAGCATTTATTGCCCATCGTGACCTAACTGCCCTTGAAAAGGTGGAACTGACACCTTGAACCACTGCAGTCTGTGTGGTATAAGCACACCCTCAGTGCTGTTAGTTAGGGACTTCCAGGATTTTGACTTAATGGTAATGAAGGCCTTTGTTGAGGCCGGTATTGAAGTCAATGCTGGATGGTCTGTCCAGTTTTATTTGTGTTAAAACATTTTTGTAGCAGTTTGATATAACTGGATGGTTTACTAGGCCATTTCAGAGGGTAGTTAAGTGTCAATGACATTGTTGTGGATCTGGAGCCACATGTCAGCCAGAATGGGTAAGGATAGCAGATTTCCTTACATAAAAGGCATAAGTGAAGTAGACTGGTTTTTATGACAATCATGCAGTTTCATGTTCACCATTCCTGATGCTAGCTGTTTATTTCATTTATCAAACTTAAATTCCTGAACTGCTGTGGTGGAATACTTCTTACCTGGTAAGACATTTCCTCATTGGAATGTTATATGCTCCTATTATGTTAATAAGCAGCTTGATGTCTCCATCAGACAAGGTCTGGGCAGGTACTTTCTTTCTCTCCTTACGCATTGGCCTCAATGCTTTTCGAGGCGTAATCATATTTATCAAGGCAAGACTTATTTGGCTTTAACACAGGGAACAATATATGGTAATAAGTTTAGACATCTGTTGTTGATAGCATTCAATTCCAACACATGAAAGTATACACATTACAATTTTATTTTGATCTTTAGCTTTTATTTTTCAATATGAATAAATTGTTAGTGGAACCTATTTTTAGTGAATTCAGACATAACAACCTAATTCTCACAATTTTTTTGGCAGATACATGGTGAGAAGGGGATGGAAGATTGTTTAGGGATATGGTTTGTTGCATTCCAACCTCCTGCAGTGATCTCCCATTTTCCACTCCGTGGGGCTAGGGTCATTCAAATATATGTAAAAACCTAATGAGAACATTATGTCCTTCAATCCATATGTTCAGCACTATAAACTTATCCCAGAAATGATGCCACATGCATAAATGATGACACAAAGATTGGCCAGGTGGTTAACAGTGAGTTTGAGTGTCTTGGGCTACAGGAAGATATAGATGGGATGGTCAAATGGGCAGATAAGTGGCAGATGAAATTTAACCCTGAAAAGTGTTAGGTGATACACTTTGGAAGGAGTAATTTTACAAGGAAGCATTCAATGAACGGCACGACACTAGGAAGCACTGACGACCAAAGGGACCTTGGCGTGTGTGTCCATAGATCACTGAAGGCAGAGGGGCATGTTAGTGGGGTGGTGAAAAAGTAATATGGGACACTTGCCTATATAATCGAGGCACAGATTTCAAAAGTAGGGGAGGTCATGTTGGTGTTATATAGAACTTTATTGAGGCCACAGCTGGAGTACTGTGTGCAGTTCTGGTCGCCACATTGTAGCAAGGATGTGATTGCACTGGAGGGGGTGCAGAGGAAATTCACCAGGATGTTGCCTTGGATGAAACATTTAAATTATGAAGAGAGGTTGGATAGACATGGGTTGTTTTCGTTGGAGCAGAGAAGACTGAGGGGCAACCTGATCGAGGTGTACAGGATTATGAGGGGCATGGACAGGGTGGATAGGGAGCAGCTGTTCCCCTTAGTTGAAGGGTCAATCACAAGGGGATATAAGTTCAAAATGAGGGGCAAGAGGTTTAGAGGGGATGTGAGGAAAATTTTTTTACCCAGAGGGTGGTGACGGTCTGGAATGCAATGCCTGGGAGGGTGGTGGAGGCAGGCTGCCTCACATCCTTAAAAAAGGACCTGGATGAGCACGTGACACGTCATAACTTTCAAGGCTATGGGCCAAGTGCTGGTAAATGGGATTAGGTAGGTCAGGTATTTCTCACATGTCAGTGCAGACTCAATGGGCCGAAGGGTCTCTTCTGCACTGTTTGATTGTGTGATTTTGTTTCTGTGACTCTACGCAATGTTGAACAAAGGAGTGGATGGAGCAATGGCCTTTAAAAGGTGGTACTGAATCCTGGACACAAGGTCAGGAGCTGGAATGGCTCTGGGAAGACCGTGGATTTTTAGCTTCTTTCACACCCCAAATAAATCTGGAAGCTTCTCCTGATTTAAACTTCACATTAACAAAGAAAATTAGTACATTATGCAAATTAAATCATAGCTGGGGAAATCTGCAAAATTAAATTATTTCTTAACAAGAATTTTACAAACCCTTTAATGCATGTAACTCTTCCCAGTACAAACACATTTCCATCTGTTCCTATTCAGATGAAGTTACATTGTTTCATAGTTTGCCATTGGGAGATTTGAACTCTTGATACTCTTTTTTTTTGAGTAAACCTGTTTCCATCTGTTTCAGATGAAGTTACATTGTTTCATAGTTTGCCATTGTGAGATTTGAACTCTTGATCTTGGGGTTACAAGCCCAGTACCATAACCACTTGGCTATTTAGGCCAAGCATGTACTTACACCCATTTTATTAATGTAAACTTCCTAATTGACCATGCAAGAATGTGCAACTAATGAATGCGGTATCTTTAAATCTAAGAAATTAAACCCTTAAGTGTTTTACCTGTTAGCTACATGTGGTTAGATGATAGAATATAGAACACTGGCCCAGAAATTCAATGACACCATGGCTGTTTTTATGTGCAAAATTGGCATCAAGCATTCAATATGGCAGGTGGGGCATATATGCTCATAATGTGCAGGATGTGCACTGCCCACCACCGGTGAAGACAGAAAACGAGACATCCAGGGCAATTTGCATATACAAATACAGGCCTCACACCTGTTTGCAATACTCTTTGGAAAAGTGGAAAACAGGATATCCCTGAATACAACTGGCATTAGGCTAACTACTTCCAAGAAAGCATGGTCCATTTATGGCCTAACCAATGAGCCTGAAAGGGATCATTGCAGGCTGTCAGCAAAAATGTATTTCTTAATTCCTTGCATAAATGTGGATCTCGGAGATGCAGGAGTGCTCCCCTGGCTCCATATTAAAACCCAATGCTGCTATTAGGCAATGTTTACTATCTTCCCAATCACTTCCCTCCTTTGCCTGGTCACACACCTCCCATCAGATCACTTCTCCCCTCCTTCCCAATTGTTTTGTCCCATTTTCCAGGGTCTCCCTGAGGGCCACTGTCAGCGAAGCAGTGACCCAAAATTCATATTTTCTTGACCAGCTACTGGCTGGAATGCCCATTTGATACCTGCATCTTACCAATGCCATATAAATGAGGTCAAAGGCCCAATAGCAGATGGGGCTTGAAATTACCAACTATGGCACAGGGATCATTCCCTGCTCTTAGTTTGCATCCCCAGGTCGACATGAATCAATTTTTAGGCCATTAACTTAAATAAATTAAGCTAAAACGATTTAATTTTTTGTCTCATGATTCAGTAAATACAGCAAATAGCTCACCTTATGGTGCTAATTTCTTCACATTCAACCACCATATCTAGTACTGTGTAAGGGTGCTTGACCCTTAAAATTCTTTTCATCACAGAAGCTTTCACCTTCCAGATAACATGTAATATGATTATTCATAAAAACTTAATTTAGAACTATTTCTTTAGATGTAAAAAGCAATCTAAATATCTTCAATTACTTTAGTTTCAGGATTAATTAAAAGACTATAGCCTTTAGGTGTTGTTCAAATTGTTCACTCACATATTCAAAACCAAAAGATAATATTCCAGTAAACTGAATTCAACACATGCTTTGCTAATATTTTCTCCTTAACTCTGCATTCAGATTAAAAGTAATTATTTGGGAATTTATACGTTTATAAAATAATGTGGTGCCATTTGATGATAGTCTATTTCCATAATTAAAAGCATGCCATCTGAACTGAGAAGATGCAACTATCAGGAAACTCTGGAAGAAGGTTAATTAGCAGAGACCTGATAGATGTCTTTAAAATTATAAACTTGGCAAAACTGTTTCCACTTGTGGGTTAGTCCAGAATAAGTGGTATAAATATTGGTATGACCTCAGCCAATGTTAATTGCTGTGCAAACCAAATCCCAGAGGGGAACTTGGCTTACGGGTCATACCCTTTTTTTTGTATTCTGAAAGCGAGAAAGTGACGTACTGATCTCAGCAGTAAGAAGTCCAGTAAAACATTTAGGGCTGAATTTTCTGACTGGCGGAGGGATGAATTGGGACCGGGCGTGGACCCAATCACCACCTGCGATCAGGTCCGTGCCGCCATTTTACACGGGCGGGCCAATTATGGCCTGCCAAGGGTGAATCGCAGCTCCCGAGGACGGCGGGAATGGGCGGGTGGCAGCGGGCCTGCAGTGACCACCGGGTCCGATGGCAGCCCAGCAGCCTCTTTTAAAAAGCTGCTGCAG
Organism: Carcharodon carcharias; assembly: GCF_017639515.1. NCBI lineage: Eukaryota > Metazoa > Chordata > Chondrichthyes > Lamniformes > Lamnidae > Carcharodon > Carcharodon carcharias. Next base: position 94,337,846 of record NC_054483.1, read on the forward strand.
CCTTTCAAAAAGCTGCGGATCATGGCCAGTGGAAGGGCTCCCCAGAACGCTGCTGGTGAGCAGGCCAGGTGGGAGAGTAGGGCAGCGGGGCACTGTGCCCCTCGTTTTTCTGATGATTGCCTTGCTGCCCTTCTCGAGGAGGTGGCAGCATGGCAGGAGGTCCTGGTACTCCAGGACGGGAGGAGAAGGCCCCCCCCCCCAACATGACCAAACGTGCCTGCGAGGAGGTGGCGGAGGTGGTGAGCTCCTGCGACGTGGTGCAGCGGACCTGGGTCCAGTGTCGCAAGCATTTCAATGATTTGTTGCTCTCAGGAAGGGTGAGTACCATGTTGGCATTGGTCACTTAACACAGCAGGTAGGCTTTCCCCACTGCTGCACCACCCGCCCCCCCACCCCCTCCCCCCCACCTCTCAAGTCTGAGTGTAGTGACTGCATTGAATCATTGATAGCACGTATCCTTTGCTGGGTGGGCCAGCAGATATTGCCCATGACGAGGTCAGCCTGAGAGGGTGGTGAAGAGATGGGTTCTGCCCTCGCAGCATGTGGCACACTGAGACCCACATTACTGTTCTGGGGGCAACCTGGAGGAGCTGCACCTAGACACAGTGCTGGAACTCCAGGGCATGTCAAAGTCAGGGTGATGACATGCTGGGAGGGGAGCTTCAAGGTGGCATGGTTCCAAACCATCTGCTGTCCTCTATGCTCCTCGGGCTTGCGCCTCCTTGCTATGGAAAGTTCTACTGTGTGGTGCCTAATGTGATATCAGCAGCATTTGGCCAAGGGGGTTGGGGGGAACATGTCTAACATCTTTGTGTGAGTGTTTGGCAGTCGTGGGGTGAGGGGCACTGGAGCACTGATACATCCCACTCTGGTTGGGGGTGGGCCGTCAGCGAAGAGAGTCCATGTACAATGCACTAATCAATGCTCTTCCCTCCTTTTCAGGAGAAGAATGCTCATAGTGCAGCAGAGCGGGTGAGGACTGGCGGCAGCCCGGCACAGGTAGCGATTCTCAGCCACTTTGAGCAGGAGGCCCTGGATTTGGAGAGGCGCCTCACGTCGGCACAGCAGCTGCCTGTCATCTCTGCCGGCTCTTCTCAGGGCGCTCTGGATGAAGGCGGCAGATCCTCCACCCCTCTGTCAGTTACCGTTGCATCCGGTGAGGCTGTGACAACTGGGAAGATGCCAGCTGCAGAACTGGCAGTTCCCTCCCAGGCAGGGCCAGCACAGGCTCCACAGGCCAGAGGTCAACCGCCAAAGTCATCGAGGCCAACAGGACAGCAGAATCTGCAGGCTGTCTCAGATGCCACTCCCAGCGAGGGGGCAGCACCAAGATGTAGCACCGGAAACGTAAACATAAGGCACACTATGGGTTTATCACTGGTGCTTTTTTGTTGGCCTGAGATGAGGTCTTTATGATTTGCTTTGATTTTGAACACCATTGTCACTTTGTTTCCTATACTTTCTTTGCTTGCGACTATGTCTAAGGGTGCCTCTTTTCTTCTGCAGGTGGATGGTTTCCAAAAATATTATGAGTGCTTTGTGGAACATTCAGTTTTATTAACAAGGCCCTTAGTTAATGTTCCTAACTTGGCAGATTTTGTACTTAGGTATTGAGTATGGAGCCTACAAGCCAGGCTTATCCTGGAGGTCCATATGTGGTGTGCTAGCTGAAGGTTCATTGGATTAAAGCCTCTCGGATGTCCCGGTCTCCCTGGAGTATGCCTGGGTCAGCGTCTACCCCCTCAGCATTTCCCTGTGTATGCTTATCCTCGGAATCACTGCTGGACTCTTCATGTGCAGCCCCAGCCACTGCGTCGACGTCTTCATCGTCCACCTTTCCAGCACAAGATTGTGGAGAGCACAGCACACAACCACTATCACTGACACACGATCTGGGGGGTACTGGAGTGCACCCCCTGAGCAGTCCAGGCATTGGAAGCGCATCTTGAGAAGACCAATGGTTCTCTCCACCACAGCCCTTATGGAGGCGTGGCTCCTATTGTACCGCTGCTCAGCTTCTGTTCTTGGATAGTGGAGAGGCGTCATGAGCCATCTTCTGAGGGAATAGCCCTTGTCACCCAGCAGCCATCCATCAAGCCAAGCTGGAGCACTGAACACCCTGGCACCTGGGAGTGTCTGAGAATGTAGGCATTGTGGCAGCTGCCTGGGTACCTTGCACAAAATCAGCATTCTGTGATCACACACTATCTGCACGTTCATCGAGTGGAATCGATTCCTGTTGACAAAGGCACTGGCTCACCTGCTGGTGCCTTGATGGCCACATGTGTGCAGTCTATTGCACCCTGGAAGCCTCTGGCTTGCTGTGTCTGGCTTGCCTGGTCCCAAAGAAAGTGGATGAAGGTCAATGCAAGGCTGAACAGAGTGTCTGTCACCTGCTTGACACAAGTGTGGACAGCTGATTGGGAGACACTGCAAAGATCACCCACCAACCTCTGGAAGGAGCCAAGGCATAGAAGTTAAGGGCAGCTTTGACCTTTAGAGCCACTGTCATGGGGTGTCCACCCACACAGTCAGGGGAGATCTCAGGCCCAATCATCTGACAGATGTAGTTGACTGTCTTCTTTGAGAGGCAGAGCCTCCTTCGGCACTGCACCTGAGATATATTGAGGTAGCTGCTTCGCTGCCTGTATACAACTGCAGCAGGATAGTGGCATCATCTGCAGCCCCTTTTATTTTGGACTACCTCTTGGCCCTGTGCCCCTTATGCCTGTGCCTGTCCTTCCAAAGGTGGCTCCCCTGGAGGCTGAATGTGCACTCCTGGCCTCCTCCCCTTTCTAGCCCTCCCTTACTCCTCAGAGGAGGTGCCTCCAGTGGAGTGTTCAGCTCCCATTCCCAGACTAAGGAACAGCTTCCTGAAACCTGCAGGCCCAAAAATGATTCCTCAGTGCAGAGTGCTGACCTGAAGGTTAAGAGTCCAGACCAAGCAGCTGGTATGTGTTTGAAGTATTGCAGATCACACAAGCAAGTTTCAGTAACTTCGCAAAAACATTATTTGACAGAGCACGCTTACAACCCCAGCGAGCCCTCTTATCCCGCCCGTGGATGAGGTTTATACAAATGTGTCCTACCCGCCTGCCCTTTGCGCCTGTGCGCTGACCCGAAGGTTGCACAGGTGCTGAAAAATCACCGTCGACTGGCGCCTCAAGGGCCTTAAGTATCTAGTTAATTAATGGCAGGTGAGCATCGGACATCATCACGCGTCCGCCCAACGAAATATCACGATGGTGCGCGGTGACATCGGGATACTCGCCTGACATCACTGTTCGTCATTTCACGTGAGTGTGTGCGGGGCCCGCCCCCACACGCCAATGGGAAAATTCTGCCCTTAGGATTTTAAAAATTGAAAGTAAAAGTTTTATTAACAAGATTAAAAGAAAACTTAAGCGCACAAGATTACAGATACACAGTTAAACTCAGTCTTACAAAACATTCCCCCAGAAAGACTCTCTACTTGGTTAAACCCATAAGAAAAACCTTCCAGGAAACACTCCCTTATAGATGTTTAACTATTAAAAATCCAATATTATCCAAGGCAAACTGCTGTAGCTTCAATAAAGGCATACCACATAACCGCAAGTTAGTTAAACATGATTTCCCCTTTAGGGATCCATGCTATCTCTTCCTAATCAATCCACATTTTTTCACGTGACCACTAATTCTATCCTGAATAATTGTTTCTAGAAGCTTCCCCAACACCAAAGTTAAATTGACTGGACTAATTGCTGGGCTTATCCTTACAACCTTTTTTGAACAAGGGTGTAATGTTTGCAATTTTCCAGTCCTCTGGCACCTCCCCAGAGTCTAGAGAAGACCAAATGATTATGGCCAGTGCCCAGCAATTTTCACTCTCACTTCCTTCAATATCCTTGTATGCATCTCATCCGGTCCCAGTGCCTGGTCAATTTTAAGTACCGACAGTTTATCCAACACTTCCTCCTTATCAATTTTGAACCCTTCCTCCTCTGTCACTGTGGCTTTGGTAACATCTATTTCCTTGGTAAAGACCGATGCAAAGTATTCATTTAACACCTCAGCAATGCTCCCTGCCTCCATATGTAAATCCCTTTTTGGTCCCTAATCAGTCCTACTCCTCCTTTTACAACCCTTTCACTATTTATGTGCCTATAGAAGACTTTGGGATTCCTCTTCATATTGGTTCCCAGTCTTTTCTCATGATCCCTCATTACCTCTCTTACATGCTTTTTCATCTCCCCTCTGAACCTTCTGTATTCCGCTTGGTTCTCCATTGTATTTTCTACCTAACACCTGTCATTAGCACACTTTTTCTTCTTTATCTTAATTTCTATCTCCTTTTTCATTCAGGGAGCTTTGGGTTTGTTTCCTACCTTTCCCTTTTGAGGGAATATACTTTTACTGTACCCAAACTACTTATATTTTTAAGCTAGCCCTTTGTTCAGCTACAGCTCATCTGACCAATCTTTGGTTCCAATCTATCCAGCCCAGCTTCATTCTTGGCCTATTGAAGTCGGCTCTCCCCCAGTTAATTATTCTTACGCTGGATTGCCTTTTGTCCTTTTCTAACATCATCCTAAACCTTATGATACATTGATCACTGTCTCCTAAATATTCCCCCACTGACACTTGATTAACTTGGCCTACTTCATTTCCAAGAACCAGCAGTGCATTCTTTCTTGTTAGACTGGATACATACTACTGTAGAAAATTCTCCCGAACACACTAGGAACTCTTGCCCCTCTCCACCTTTCACATTACCATTATCCCAGTCTACATCTGGGTAATTAAAGTCCACAGTTATAACTACGCTATAATGTTTGTATCTCTCTGTAAATTCCCTGCAGATTTGTTCCTCTACATCCTTCCCAGTAGTTGATGATCTACAGACTACACCAAGCAATGTTATAACATCTCTTTTGTTCCTTAGCTCTAGCCAAATTGATTCTGTCCTTGAAATCTCTGTGACATCCTCTTTCTCCATCACTACAATGCTCTCCTTAACCAATATGCCACCCATCCTCCTTTTACTCCTTTCCTATCTTTTCTGAACACCTTGTATCCAGGAATATTTAACACCTAGTCCTTCCCCCCTTGAGCCAGGTCTCTGTTTTCACCACACCATCATATTTCCACATGGCAATTTGTGCCTGTAACTCTCCAATCTTATATACTAACTAACGAATCCCCTAACACTATTGCTCTTCCTTTCTTCTTCCGCCCCTCCTGAACAGCCAAGCCACTCGTGGCACCACAAACTTGGTTCAGATTGCACTCCTCTAAGGAACCAGTGCCCTCACCAGCTTTTAAAATTGAAAACCAATTTGTGAGTGGGACCCCAGGGAACTCCTGCACTACCTGCCTGATTCTCTTGGACTTCCTGGCAGTTACCCATTTCTTTTCTGCCTCCAGGCTCCTAAGCTGCAGTATGACCACCTCTCTGAACATGCTATCCACGTAGCTCTCAGCCTCATGGATGTGCAAGTGACTCCAGCCGCTGCTCAAGCTCTGAAACCCGGAGCTCAAGTTTCTGCAGCTGACAGCACTTCCTGAGCATGTGGTCGTCTAGGACACTGGTAAAGTCCATGAGTTCCCACATATTACAGGCCACACATTCCACTTGACTAAGCTATTCTGCCATGTCGTAACTTTACTTCCCTTATGTTAACTTTATTTTACTTTGGTTTACTTATATTACTTTATTACACTGCCCATGACTTTCTCTTATTCCTGGTGTTTCTCACTCAATTCCAAGTATAGCTACTTCTTTAAAAAAATACACTTTTCTAATTTACAGCAATTTAATGACAATCCCTAACATCAGGTTCTTACAAGCCAATTAACTTACTGTTTTCCTGTTATGTCACTATATGTTTTTTCTCACTCTCCTTTCAAACTCAGCATGGGCCGGTTTTGAGCAGCTGAGTCATGTGTTTCTTCAACTCCCAAGGTAATCTTAGGCCTCAAGCCTCGGTCCCAATTTATCTGCTCCCACTCTGGGCTGATCTACTGCCTCTCCAACTCCTAAGGTAAGTGTAGGCCTCAAGCGCCAGTCCCAATTTATCTACTCCCATTCCAGGCTTCTCCACTGCCTCTCTGACTCCCTTTTCTAGCAGTTTCAAAGCTATTAGGTACAAGTAATCAAGGTTGCATAAATTGATAAGATTTGAAAATGGGCCTGGATGTCACTGAGTGTCCTGAAATATTTCTGAATGGTGTGGTAGTTCAGTAGCTTCCACTGCATACAAGCTGCGAGTTGTGGTTGTTAGTCTTGCAACGGTGCTAAGAGTGAGGCAAGGTAAAACATATGGATTGAAGGATAAAGATTAGGTGGATGGTGGGATAAAGTGAATTGAACGTTGGATGAGGCTAGTGGTGCAGTTGATAGGATATGCCATTGACAACTGAACTCAGTCATCTTGCCAATTTGTCTCAGATCTTTAAACTTCTTCCTGCACTACTTCCATGTTTTTTCAGCTGCATCCCTGGCATTGATCTCCAACCACTACTTCTTCCAATTTTCTCCTGACTGCATGCCATGAAGGCCTCCTGGCACCCCCTGCAGATACAGAGGGCTGAATTTTTGGGTCTGGACTCAGCAAAGCATGGGCATGACACGTACACCCCAATTTTTGATTGAAAAGCCAATTAATAGCCAAAGTGGGGGCTGCTTATCGAAAGGAACCTCCAACACTAAAAGAGTTGCAGCCTTCGATACAGAAAAGAGAAAGAGAGGATGCCTCAAGATGGAGGCCTCTTAGCATTTTTAAAATCTTGGAACGTAAAAATGACTGTAACTGCCAGGCTAACCTCGTGGAAGGGGAACTCCTTCACAGAGCCACCTGTGGCCATTTGTAAGTAGACTAAGAAGTGCAAATAGCAACTTGCAAGCAGGTAGGAATTCTGCTGCACCAACTTGGCCTCCTGGAAAATGGTCCAGTGGCAGAACCACGTCTACAAACTTGCACGCCGCCCTCTGGGTTCACCTCCAGAGCAGATTTAACATTCAGCCAAGAAAGTCTCCCTTCCCCACAAACTGTAGCTGACCTCCAGTGTATTTTCAGAAAACCTTGGTGCATGCTCTTGCATGTTCAGGGAGCCTTCAAACTTTCATGGCATACAGTCAGTTTTCAAAGGGCTTCCACCACTTCCTGCAGCCATAATGCACCTCCCATTTAAAAGGTGCAAGCTGCCTTTAAGCACTAGCCAGTCATGGGGCAGAACCTTCCGTGCCTGCTGGCGGCAGGTGTGATATGTGGCATGAGCGGACAATATGGTGCAATTAGTTTCACAATGGCAGGAAGGTAGATTGCGATTGTCCGTTCAGCCCGCCAATGGCGGGCCGTGTTTCCCATCATTGGTCGTCGAGAACCTCATTGTAATACATCAGCAATGTTCTGCAGAGCTTGCCAGGGTTGCCTGTTGCTTTGTAGGTTCAGGGGCATCGAGGGGTCAGGGTTAAGTGCCACCCTGCCTGATTGGTGGCAGGGGGGGATCAGGGGGCAAGTGCAGCCCTGCCTCTGAGGTGACTGGTGGCTGGGGTGGGGGAACCGGAGAGCAGGTGAGTGCTGTGACAGGATCTCACGGATGGTGCCTCCAGATTATTCTTCATAGGTTTCTCTGGGGCTTGATTGGAGGCCCTGGGTCATGGACTCAGTTGGTTGTTTGGCAGATGTACCTGCAAAAGCAAGGAGAGATAATTAGTGCATGGCAGTAGCCTGTGAAACAGGACACATCACTCACGGCATGGTTGTCTGATGGATGTTGCACTGCTGGATCCTCACCTGGTAGAGGATCGCCGACCTCACTGTCAGCACAGGACCAGTCCAGATCCTTGCCGGCCAGCTGGATGGCACTGTTTTCAAAGTCCATGAGGATTTTGATTTCAGGCATTCCACCACCGGTCTGTGACATATCTCTCTTGTGTGCCAGCTTGTCCTGCATGGTAGAGATGGAGAAAGTGTAAGCTGGATGCCTGCCAGGCTAGATGACAAGTATGCTTAACCTGTGTGGGTGAGAGGAGGACAATGACAGTGTGTGTGAGAGCGTGAATGGTGATGTCCCTTGGATCGGCAGTGAGTGTGGACCCTGTGGATGTGTGCTGGCTTTGTGACTGTGTTAGTTGAGTGATGAGATGAGTGACTTACCCTGACGGAGGAGATCATTCATCCTCTTGCGGCACTGGTAGCTGTCCTCTTTTGCAGGGCTTTGGCACTGACCACCGCTGCCATCACATCCCAAGCCGAGTTAGTGCTGTTGCTGCTTATCCTGCGGCCAGGGTGGGGGTAGAGGACATCCTAGTGGGCCTCCACGGCATCCAAAAGTCACTCAAGAGACGCTTCGATGAATCTGGGGACTAATAATGTTCTTCAGTTTCAGGGCCATGTCTTCCATGCAGCAGTGGTGAGCTGGAAACACTGAGATGTGTGCTTGCGGCTGGGCTTTAAGCATGGCGCCCGGCATGATGTAGCAGTGGGGTGATGGAGGGCGGGTGAACGAGAGCCTGCCCACCCAGCATGGAAATGGCGTGTTTCTGGGGAGTGCATAAATAATGAGGTGGGGTCGGGACGCGTGAAGACCCATCGCAGCCGGCAGGTAAAACGTCATTTTACCCACCCACTACTGCACTTGGGCAGAATTTTCCCAAATTTGCACTATGATATCAAGCTCCCTGCTGACACTGGCAAGCTATATATAACATGGGTAGCGCTAGCTGCAAGCAGCAATTATCCAGAACAGCAGACAGCACAAATTAAAGATGATATAATATATTTTCTAGAGACTTTGAATCTTACGAAAAGAAAGTTTAGGATCATTACACATACACATAGAATATACAGCATAAATACAGATCCTTAGAGATTAGAAGATTGAGAGGTGATCTTATTGAAACATATAAGATCCCGAGGGGACTTGGCAAAGTGGATGCTGAAAGGATGTTTCCCCTTGTGGGAGAGATTAGAACTAGTTTTAAAATCAGGGACCGCCCATTTAAGATGGAGATTAGGAGAATTTTTTTCTCTCAGAGGCTCATGAATCTTTGGATGTCTCTTCTCCAGAGAGCAGTGGAGGCAGGATCAATTAATATTTTTAATCGGTGCTAGATAGATTCTTGACTAACAAGGGAGTCACAGGTTATTGGGGGTAGATGGAATGTGGAGTTGAGGCCACAGTCAGATCAGCCATGATCTTACTGAATGGCACAGCAGCTAGAGGGGCTGAATGACCTACTCCTGCTCCTAATTTGTATGTTCATATTTGTTCCAACTGGTCCCTGAGGGTGTTTAAACTTCACACAAGTCTCCTCCCATGTCTCTTCATCTAACTTTTTATTTCTTACTCCCTCGTGTGTTTATCTAGTTTCTCCTTAAATGCAGGTTTATTTGCCTCAAGTACTCCTTGTGATAGCATCACAGCCTTTTATAGAACACAGGGTATAGGAACACTGTCACCAATAGAAAGAGATATGTAATTATTAGCTTACAAACATGCTTTTTATATTTAAAAAGCACTGCTTTTATCACAAGGAGCATCATTTTTACCATAATAACCTTTTTATTTGGAAGTCTTACAACAAACAACGAAATACTACATTTATGGACCTTCATGTATAGTTGCAGCTAATGGAGGCAATGGCAATTTGGCAATTTTTTGAGCACATATGTAGACAATTACAGTGCATTGGATGCTTGACATTTAAACTGTCTATTAGAGAATTGCCTAACTTATTGGCTGGAGACATCTTAAGTGGTGTTGGCAAAGGTATTCCCTACATTGAGAGTTTCTGCTTTCTTAAGCAAGTGTCTTATTAAAACCCAGAAAACCAAAAAAGATGATGCATACAACCCATTAAATTAACATGCTAATCCTACTAATTCAGGGACCAGGTGAGAGAAATAGCCTTCTGAAGAAGAAAATGGTAATTTTAAGAAAAAAAATTGGATTGGCCTCCTTACATAGGCAGTAATCGGAAAGCTCAATGGGATCTCAAGAGCAGGGGTACAGATGGCTCACTCTCTGTCAAATTACAGGTAGTTACCAAACTTTTTCACAGGCACCACTTATAAGGCCATTGATATTGGCATTCACCAGCAGATTTGTCAGGGTTGTAATCTATAGATTATTCAAACCTTATTTTTATTATTCTGTTTGACTGTGATAATCAGAGAGGAAAAGTTTTTTTTTGTCCACACTTTACTACCTTTTCCAGATATTTAAGTGCCACCATTCTCTGTTCTGTTAGTGAATCTTCACCCATAATCATAAAAACGTCATCCCTTTGGCTTTCAAGTTCCTACAAAAATATGAAAAAAAAAATATTGTTTAGTGATACTTACAATTTTCTATAAAAGTAATATCAAAATCTTTTTAACTCATATATTTAATACACTTATAACGAAACATATTATAACATTATGTAAATAAGCCATAATTTAAACCATAAACATTTAAAGTAGAATTTTCCCCATTGTATCCTCTGATAAATGAGTGTAAAATATACGAAGATTTGTTATGCCAGATTTCAACCCATTTAGCATCCATTGTGTTTGTATTGGTTTTTTGCTGGAAAATTTGAAAACCTATCCCATTGCCCTGCCCACGATACTGTACTTTCTTCTGCTTCAAATATTTATACAATGTTCCATTAAAAGATGCAATAGTCTGTCTCAATTTATCTGTGAGAAAGCGTTACATGCAAATACAAGACTCACTTTCTCAAATTTTAAATTAATGACACCTTATATACAGACTCTCAAGCAGAGGAAATATCAAAATCGATCATAATTTTAAAATATCCATTAAATCTCCAGTGGAAATAGTCCTAGTTACTCAAGTGTCTGCTCTTAACCAATGCTTTTCCTGGCATCATCCTGGTGAATCAATGCTGTAAATTCTCTTTAATGAATTTCTTTAAAGGGCTTCCCACAAATGCACACAAAACTTAATTATTATAAAATAAGCTTGTTATGGACAAAGAAATAGATAAGTTGCAAAAAAATGTTTTGGATTGGGGAAGAGCAGATTTTAGTAAAATATGGCAGGATCTGGCCAGGGTAGACTGGGAACAGCTACTTGAGGGGAAATCTACAGAAGAGCAGTGGGGGGCGTTCAAAAAGGAAATGGGGAGGGTGCAGGCTCAACATGTTCCCTCTAGGGTGATAGGAAGGAGTAACAAGCCCAGAGAACTATGGATGACCAGAGATATTCAGAATACGATGAGAAAGAAAACAGAGGCTTTTAGCAGTTACAAGTGGAGCAAATCAGCAGAGGCATTAGTGGAATACAGAAAGTGCTGGGTGGAGCTTAAGAAAGCAATACAGATAGCAAAGGGGATATGAGAAAGCTCTAGCTGGTAAAAGTAGGGAAAATCCCAAGATATTCTATAAGTATATCAATGGGAAGAGGATAACCAGGGAAAGAGTAGGGCCCATTAGGGACCAAGGGAGCAATCTATGGGTGAAGTCAGAGGACATCGGTAGAGTGTTGAACGAATACTTCACATCCATCTTCACCCAAGGGAATGAGGATGAAGGCATGGAACTCGGGGAGAGAGACTGCGAGGTTCTTGAGCAAATTTATATAAGGAGTGACAAGATATTGAAGGTGTTAGCAGGCTTAAAAGTGGACAAATCTCCAGGTCCAGATGATTTGTGTCCCAGACTGCTGAGGGAGGCAAGGGAGGAGATCGCAGGGGCTCTGACCCAAATTTTTAATTCCTCTCTGGCCATGGGGGAGGTGCCAGAGGACTGGAGAACAGCTAATGTGGTTCCGCTACTTAAGAAGAGTTGTAGAGATAAACCAGGGGACTACAGACCAGTGAGTCTCACGTCAGTGGTAGGGAAACTACTGGAGAAAATTCTGAAGGAGAGAATCTATCTCCACTTGGAGAGACAAGGTTTGATCAGGGATAGTCAGCATGGCTTTGTCAGAGGGAGGTCATGCCTAATAAATTTGATTGATTTTTGAGCAGGTGACCAGGTGTGTAGATGAGGGTAGTGTAGTTGATGTGGTTTATATGGATTTCAGCAAAGCCTTTGACAAAGTCCCACATGGGAGACTTATAAAGAAAGCAAATGCATACGGGATACTGGGTAGTTTGATGAGGTGGATTCAAAATTGGCTTAGTTGTAGGAGACAGAGGGTGATGATAGAAGCACCCAGAGTGTGCTTTAGTGACTGGAAGCCAATGTCCATTGGCATACCACAGGGATCTGTGCTGAGTCCCCTATTATTTATCATTTATATAAGCGACATAGATGACTATTTGGGGGGTAGGATTAGTAAGTTTGCGGATGACACAAAGATTGACTGGGTGGTTAACAGTGAGGTTGAGTGTCTTGGGCTACAGGAAGATATAGACGGGATGGTCAAATAGGCAGATAAGTGGCAGATGGAATTTAACCCTGAAAAGTGTGAGGTGATACACTTTGGAAGGAGTAATTTGACAAGGAAGTATTCAATGAACAGCATTTCACTAGGAAGTTCTGAGGAACAAAGAGACTTTGGCATGTGTGTCCATAGATCTCTGAAGGCAGAGGGGCATGTTAGTGGGATGGTGAAAAAGATATATGGGACACTTGCCTTTATCAATCGAGGCATAGATTACAAAAGTAGGGAGGTCATGTTGGTGTTGTATAGAATCTTAGTGAGGCCACAGCTGGAGTACTGTGTGCAGTTCTGGTCGCCACATTATAGGAAGGATGTGATTGCATTGGAGGGGATGCAGAGAAGGTTCACCAGGATGTTGCCTGGGATGAAATACTTAAGTTGTGAAGAGAGGTTGGAGAGACTTGGCTGGTTTTCATTGGAGCAGAGAAGACTGAGGGGTGACCTGATTGAGGTGTACAGGATTATGAGGGGCATGGACAGGGTGGATAGGGAACAGCTATTCCCCTTAGTTGAAGGGTCAGTCACAAGGGAACATAAGTTCAAGATGAGGGGCAGGAGGTTTAGGGGGGATGTGAGGGAAAACTTTTTTACCCAGAGGGTGGTGACAGTCTGGAATGCGGGTTGCCTCACATCCTTTAAAAAGCATCTGGATGAGCACTTGGCACGTCATAACATTCAAGGCTATGAGCCAAGTGCTGGTAAATGGGATTAGGTAGGTAGGGCAGGTGTTTCACTCGTGCCGGTGCAGACTCGAAGGGCCGAAGGGCCTCTTCTGCACTGTGTGATTCTGTGATGGTGCTGTGAAGTCAAGCTTTATAAAAAACAATTTTATGAATTTTACTGACTGGAAACCACTGATTTGGATTTTAAAAAGATGAATCCACATTCCAGTGACTCGAAACAGCACCTTCTAAGATAGCTGAAAATTTACGTCACTATATGCAATAAATTCCAAAGCCATTAAGTGGAGCCAACTTGTCTAGGAAACCCCAGCAAAGACAATTATCTTGAAGGAGTATGAACAGGATCAACTCCTAACCCATTCACAGAATGTTCTGATAATCACCCGGGTGGGGACTAAGCATTAGATGTAAACAACTCAGACAGTGAACTCTGGCTGAGAGAAGAATCCACCCCAGCCATAATCTAATCAAGACGAAACCATCCACCTGGAACACACTTACTTAGGCTTAGTTCCTCCGGTTCCATTCGGGACAATGGGCAACCAAGACTTCACCACTGGCTCCAGTCCTTTGCAATTTCTTTTGCTCTGGACCAGGTGGTGTCCTGCTCTTGGAGGTCATCCTTAAATGTACTTCGCCAGGTCTTTTTTAGCCCCGTCTTCTTCTTCCATCTGGTGGTGTCCATTTGACTGCCACTCTGGTGGGCGTACATTCAGAATGCCTCACTTGTCTCCCCATCATAATGTCCCACAGGTGCCTCTGACCAGTCCTCTGTAGCACTTTGTTTTGATGCTGTCTCTCTCCATGTGATACCCAGGATCTCACGTAGGCAGAGCTGATGAAAGACGTCCAACTTAGGTGACAACTCTTCCATGTCTTGCTTGCAGTTGGTCCCACTATGGACATGTAGAATCATAGTTTCATGGCTGTTTTGATGGTGCTGGATGCCCAGAATGTGTGGAGCCATTGGAACACTGATGCTGCTTTGCCAATTCTTGCGTGGACGTCACTCTCAACATCATCCTTCCTGGAGATGTTGCTTCCTAGGTAGGGGAAGTGGTTGATGTCCTCAATGGTGATGTGGGGGACTTGTTGCTGTCCAGTCATCATTGTCTTGGTCTTCTCACAGCAGGCAATGTCACCTTGCTGGAATACATTAGCCTTGACCATATTCGGGTCACTGATCATACAAGCATATGAAATAGGAGCACAAATAAGCCATTTGGCCCTTTGAGTCTGCTCTGCCATTCAATAAGATCATGGCTGATCTGTTTGTGTTTCAACTTCCATACTCCAATCCACCACCACCACCACCACCAACCCCCCCCCCCCCCGCCCCGATAACCTTAGATTCTTGTTAGGCAAGGGAATCAATCTACCTCTGCCTTAAAAATATTCAATGAGCCCACTTCCACCGCCTTCTGAGTCAGGGAGTCACACAACCATCTGAGGGAAAACATTTTCTCATATTGTCCTATAAGGATGACCCCTAATTTTAAAAAGGGTACCCTAGTTCTGGACTCACCCGCAAGAGGAAACATTCTTTCTGCATCCACCTTGTCAAGACCATTCTGGATCTTTTATACTTCAATCACGTCATCCTTTGCTCTTCTAAGCTCCAGTGGAAAACAGCCAAGCCTGTCCAACCTATCCTCATAAGACAAACCGTTCATTCCAGGTTTCAATCTAGTACACCTCCTCTGAACCACCTCTTACATCCTTCCTTAAATAAGGAGACCAAAACTGCACACAATATTCAAGATGTGGTCTCACCAATGCCCTGTATAACTGAAACATAGCATCCTTACTTTTGTGTTCAGTTCCTCTGCAGCTCAGAATTCTGCAGTCAAGTAATGCTCTACTTTTTTATTCTTCCTGCCAAAATGAACAATTTCACATTTTCCCAAATTATAATCCATCTACCAGATTTTTGCCCCCTCACTCAACATATCTATATCCATCTGCAAAGTCTTATGTCTTCACAACATACATCCCTACCTATCTTTATGTCATCTGCAAATTTAGCTACCATGCTTTCATTCCCCTCAGCTAAGTCATTGGTCGGACTTTTTTTGCCCCACTGACGTTGGGCATCATGGCGAGTGGGACTGAGGGCAATATGACGAGAAGTCAGTTTCACGCCAGTGTGAAAGCACAGCAGCAGGATCATCCGATGGTGTCCACCATGATGGAACGCCAATCTTGCTGGAGTTCGGCGTGAACCTGATATGTATCCCACTCATTGTCTCCCAACGCCAGATTTATCATTATGCCAGTGGGAAAACACCCTGGCCCAGAACATGTCTGGACATACAGAAGTCAGGGCTTACAGTTAGGACCTTGCTCAGGTCGCCGACATCTGAGGGGCAGAAGATGCTGAAGCCCTACAGCTACTGGACCTTGGAGGAACGTGTGCATCACATGCTGGGTGGATTCTCGTGGCCATGGCTCCACCACAAAGCAGCTCTTGGAAGCTGGGAAGTCTCTGTTGATGTCTCAGGTCTGCTTTGGAACATCACAGTCTTGGCCTTGGGCTGCTACGGATGATTGGTGAGTTGGGGGGAGAGGAAGGTGTACTGTGGAGGTTGGAGAGGAAGGTCTAGGTTTGACTGGGAGAGGAAGGTGTACCGGGGGTGAGGTGAGGTTCTGGGAGGAGGAACGAAGGTGTCAAGAGGGAATTGAGGTTGCAGATGGGGACCAAAGTATCAGAGGGTGTGAGGTTGGGAGGAGGAAGTACGGGGGAGGAGGCTGTAACGGGAGTTATAGCCTCAAGTAGGGAGATAGGTGCAAGGGGGGAGGAATGTGTAAGGAAACAAGTTCAGAGGGGGGAAGGACTTTGGGGGGAGGAAGAAATTCAGAGTGGGGGAGGGGTAAGAGCAAAGGAGGGAGTAAGGGTGGATTAGGGAATAAAGATGGAGGACGGAGTAAGGGGAGGGGTCTGTTGAGTCATTGACTGCCCCTTGGGGGGAGTGAACTGAGGGTAGGCACGGTAGGAGGGAATGGTGAGTATGAGAAGGTGCAGAGTTCATTTCAACCACCATTTCCTTATTATCTACTATTAACTCCACATTCTCACTTTCTAGAGGACCAACACTTTACTTACGCTTTTCCTTTTTAAATACCTGTAAAAACTTCTGCTATCTGTTTTTACATTTTTAGCTAGCTTCCTCTAATTCTCTAATTTCTTTCTCCTGATTAACCTTTTAGAAATTCTTTGCTGTTCTTTATATTCTGACCAATCATCTGACCTGCCACTCATCTTTCCGAAGTTATGTTTTTTCCTTAAGTTTGATGCTTTCCCTAATTTATTTAGTAAACCACGGATGGTGGGTCCTCCCTTTACATTTCTTTATAGTAGGAATATACTTATTCTGTGTTTTATATCTGCCACTGCTTCTCTTGATCTATCCCTAGCCTAGTATACGAGAACAATTCAGATAACTCAGCTTTCATGCCCACATAGTTGCCCTTATTTAAGTTTAAAATATTAGTCTTAGACCCCTCTTTTCCCTTTCAAACTGGATGTAAAATTCAATCATATTGTGGTCACTGCTTCCTAGGACTGCCTTTACTCTGTAGTCATTAATTAATCCTGTCAAATTACACAATATCAAGTCTAATATAACCTGTTCACTGGTTGGTTGCAGAATGTACTGTTCCAAGAAACCATCTCAAAAGCATTCTATGAACTCTTCATCCAGGCTACTACTGCCATTCTGATTTTTCCAGCTTATATGTAGATTAAAGTCACCCATGATTTTGTTGCCTGTTTATCACAAGCACCCAATATTTCTTCTTGTGTACTTTGTCCTACATTGTGGTTAATGTTAAGGGGCCTGTAGACCACTCCCACTAGTGACGTCTTTCCCCTACTATTCCTCATCTCCACCCAAACTGATTCTATATCCTGATCTCCTGAACCAAGGTCATCTCTAACTATTGCATAAATGCCACAGTGCTACCTCTCCGCCTTTACCTAGCTTCTTATTCTTCTTGAATATCATATACCCCTCAATATTCAGGACCAATCTTTGTCATTCTGCAGGCACGTCTTCATAATGACTATCAGATCATATTTATTTACTTCAATGTGCATTATCAATTTGTTCACTTTTTTACGAATGCTACTTGCATTCCGATAAAGAGCCTTTACTTTTGTCTTTTTGGTATCTTTGCAGCATCTAGTCTTAATTCTTTGTGCATTCTTAGGTTTTTTCACTCTGTTCCTTCCAGCCATTCTCCGACCCTCATTTCCCATGTTACTATTTTCCACTTACCTTGTCTCTACTCTGATATTCCACATCTTTCCACATTTGATCCTTTGCCCCACGATTTAGTTTAAAATCCTCTCTACTTCCCTAGTTCTATGATTCACAACAACACTAGTCTCAGCACGGTTCAGGTGTACCACCCCAACGGTAAAGCCCCCACTTTCCCCAGTGCTGGTGCCAGTGCCCCAAAAACCATAACCATTTCTCCCACACCAGTCTTTGAGCCACATATTCAACTCTCTAATTTTATGTATTCTTTACCAATTTGCATGCGGCTCAGGTAATAATCCAGAGATTATAACCTTTGAGGCACTGCCTTTTAATTTAGTGGCAAGCTCCTCATACTCTTTATGCAGAACCTCTTTGCTAGTTCACCTATGTCATTGGTATCTACATAGACCACAACAACTGGATTCTACCACCACCACCCAACCCCACCGTAAGTTCTCTCCAGCCCTGAGCAGATATCCCAAACCCTGGCACTGAGCATGCAACACAACCATCTGGACTCTCGCTCTTTGCTGCAGACAACAGTGTCAATCCTCTCACTATACAGTCTCCTACTACCAATGCATTCCTATTTGCTCCCTGTACCACTGTGCCATGGCCAGTTTGCTCATTCACCCTGCAGCCCCACTCTCATCCAAACAAGCTAAGAGAAACTCAAGATATTAGAAAATTGCAGAAGCTCATGCTCCCACCCTTTGGGTCCCTTTACCTGTTTCACTCGCAGTCACACCTTCCTGCCCCTCACCAAATCAAAAGACCCTATCCTAAGTGGTGTGGCTGCCTCCTGGTACAAAGCATCCAGGTAACTTTCCCCTCCCTGATATGACATAGAGTCTGCAGCTCTGCCTCTAGCTCAAAGTCTCTGAGCTGAAGGTCCTCGAGCCGCAAACTGCAGACATGTTTGCCCTGGATCACAATGGTATCCAGGAGTGCCCAAATGCTGCTGCCTTGAAACATCAACATAATGTGTTTTATTTAATTACTTAATTATATTATTCATTTATTTATTTTTCTTTTTTATGTATTTTATTAACTTTACCACCAATTTGTGGACTATTTTACACCTTAGGAATACAATAGACCTGAACCACTTATTAGATTAGCTCATTTTCCTGTAGTAGAGTAAGAACCAATTCCTACAGGGTAAGAAAGGTAGAAAAAGCAAAAGGAAACAAACACCCCCTTCCACCCTCCTTTACTGAACACCCCCACTCACCAAACTCTCAGGTTTACACTCAGTTTCCACAGCTACACTCATTTGCCCACGTTCTCAGTTGGAGAGAGGATCATGTGACAAGTCAGCTAACTCTTTTTTTGTTTTTAAGAAACTGTTTTCCCCAGACCAGAGACAGAAGCAGTAAAGATGCCAAAGTGTCAAGATCCCTGTATGGGCCTCATTCTCTCTCTCTACCCATCTTGAAAGCTTGAACTCTGTTTGCTGTTCGACTATCCATGTGCCGCAGGCAGAGATTTTAAAAAGAACGTAACCCAGTAGCTGCTGTCTCCAGGAGAACAGATAACTTGTGTGTTTACATCTTTAAATCTGCCAAAACCAGAAGGACCACCAAGCTGAAGTCACCCAAGTCAATTGCCCTTTAGAACCATATCACTCCAATCTTTATTTGACTATTCTCCCACTCTGTAACTTATTGGTGTGTGAGTGTGAACTTTGAGCGTATGTGTGTGTGAAAATTGGAGCATTATTATTATTTTACTTAGATTGGGTTAAATACATTGGGCCAAATCTTCCGAGGAGTGGCAATCATCGTTGGATTGCCGCTCTGCTCCTATTTTCTTACACAACGTCAAAGCTTCACATTTCTGGCCCAGGCTTTCAAAGTGGGCCTCTTCAGAAATACAGAATGCACCTGTTCTCAGAGTTCATCCTCGGTGTACAGGGTCACCAGGGAAAGCGAAGCCACATCCCGGTTTTACGGCATTAACTCCCATATTCTGGGAAGTCTTCATTCACTAACACACTGAAAAGCTTTGGGACATTCAAATACCCTTTCAGTGCATTAGTGATGAGGCGAGTGAGGTAAGAGGGTAAGTAGGTAGGGTGGCAGAGTGGAAGGGTAAGTAGGGTGGTAGGTGGTAGGGTGGCAAGGGTGTAGGGTAGCAGGGTGTCAGGTGGCAGGCAGGGAAGGGTGGCTGGGTGATGTCTGATCAGGTTAGGTCAGGAGGAGTTGGAGGGTCAGGGGGAGTCGGAGGGTCATGGAGGTCGGGAGAGTCGGGTGTTGGAGCGTCAGGGAGAGTCAGCAGATTGGCAGAAGTCAGAGGGTTGTGGAGAGTCCGGGGATCAGGAGGAGGGTGTCAGAGGGTCAGTGGGGAGTCAGATGTATAGCTACTCAAGAGTTAGACATCATTTTTCTCAACCTAACATTCCCTGACTAACTATTCAGGTAAATGAATCGGAACCATCCGACGTCTCTGACTCTCAGTCAAAGTTGGAGACTTTTTCAGAGGGTCCCGGGGAGCTGAAAAATTGCCCATCAGAAAGTGAAATATCCTGGGCAATTCCCACAGAGTTCTGAAGATGTGATCCAATAAATACTATTTTCATTTCTTTTCAAAAATCTCAAGAAAACCTGTGTGTGTGTCTTATATGGTCACAGCACAGTCACTGAACTGAAACACATATCCTTTTTAAAAGAAACCTGTTGAGAAGGGAACCATTCGACCCCCTCCTCACCTGATCGTAACAGAAATTTAGGGGCTGCATTTGTGATCAAACCCATAGACAAATGAGAAATTGGAAGCAGGAAATTAAATCGATAACTAAAAGTATTTTTAAAATTTGATACATGTTTTCTTGTGGTTTGCAGTGCCAGAGTACTTAAAAAGTCCACATTTGCATCCAGTTCCTTCCTAGAACAGAGTGAAACAACTTGAGGGAGTTTACAAGCCCTATCTATTGAAGAGTTAAGAAATGGAGCAAGAGAAGCAGGATAAAGAAAGGGAAAGAGAACTCCAAGAAAGAGAGAAAGAAAAGGAAGGAGGAGAGAGAATTCCAGGAAAGGGAGAAAGAATGAGCTTTCCAGAGGGAAATGCAAGAAAGAGAATTAAAGCAGCTCAAACTGAGTAGGAAAAATTCTGCTGTACCTAGTGAGGATACCATGAGTGAGGTTAGCTGCCCCTAGCTCAGGACTGAGCGTTGAGCTCTTAAGGTACTCACAGTTGATACCAAAGCTTGATGAGGGGGATATGAAGCATTTTCTATCTCATTTGAAAAGCTTGTAAAGAAGTTTATGAAAACATCAGAACTCCTTTCCCCTTTCTATTAAAAACACATGTTGAGGAACAAAGAGTGTCCAAAGTCAGACAAGCAGCCATCCTAGCAGATGACTATAAATTAACACACAGACCCATAATTCAAGATAAACTTGGATCTGGCAGCATTTACAGGCAAGGAGAGATGGGAGGGATGTAGATGAAGCTGAAACAGGCTTGAGAGAAAAGGAGAGTAGTGAAGGAAAAACAGATCAGCCCCCAAATTTTAAAAGAAGAAACTAAATGGTAAATCGGTAGGGGCCTGCCCAGTGTGTTTTCAGTGGGGAAATTCTGGACACCTGAGGGAGAATTGTAGGCATGTCAAAAGACCAACAGGCAGTACTGTAGCCATAAAGGTCTTAAGCCTATGTGGCAGAGGACAGAATACCTAGCAGTGAAAATAAAAACCCCTAGTTTTTCTAAAAATCCAGAAAAGGAGATTAGCATTCTCTGAGACACTGATTTTTTGCAAACTTTACTCATGGCATGAGATGGAGATTTTCCACCCAAAAGCAGCGTAAATTCCAGTGTGCTGCTTAAGGGACTTACTGGAGAATGTGTAGAGGTTCTTTCAATAAAGATATATCTGCAAAGTGAGCTATTTATTAATTGCGGAAGTGATCCCAGGCTAGCTCATGCAGGAGGAGAACCTTTTATTAGGTAATGACTTAGCCAGTTGGAAGGTATTATCCTTGAAGAGTCCAGGGCAGACCAGAGAGACTGGGAAGACCATGGGAAACAAGAAAAATCCTGCACAGATGCAGAGGGCTGAGGGAGTTCCAAGGATCCCAAAGGAGGGATAGAGCCAGTAAAGATTACAGGAAAGCCAGGATAGAGCACATAAATTTAAAGGGAGCAAAATAAGAGTCAGAAGAAAGCAAAAGTACTAGAACGGAAGCATCAGCGATTGAAGGGAATGCAGCCAAAGAATAGTTAGCAGGGACCATCTTCTGAAATTTAAATAAGGACCAGAAAAGTTCCCAAACAGTCAAACAGAAAGTGAGGGAGACGCATCACCTGATTGAAATGCACCTGGTAGATCAGCGCAAGCTGCACTGTCACCTGCAGGCAATAGTGTGTAGAGGGCATGGGGGCAGACTGGGGAAAACCCAATCCTGAGATAAAGGAAAAAGGGTAGGTAATATGCCCTAAAATGAACATCATTTGTGGAAACCCCAAGGGAAATAGAAGTGTAATCAGTGTGGAATTACTCACTGGAGAATCAAGTGGCTGGGTTCTAAACTTAAATCTAACTAAACCCCACAATTTAGCATCAGAACCCACTAAAGTCAAAACACAGGAGGAGAACCCAGACTCCTTAGAAACAATTTATCACCCACTGTCACCCCAGAGATAAAAATTATCAATGTACCAGAAATCAGATTGTTAAACCCATGGGTTGTGGAAAGAGCAATTAAGGGGTTAAGGACTTTACAGGCAATACAACAAAGCAGTCAGAGAAATTTACAATTTAAAAACCTTGCCCTTCAGCAGCCTATGAAATTCAACCCCCTCAAAAAACTCAAGTACTGAATTTGAGCTTCCACTAAACTCAAAACTCACAAAAGAATGTATGTCAGTTATCATTAAAATACGCAAGAACACTAGCAAGAGGTGTTCGTGAAAACCCAAACCCCCTAGATGATACCTAACAGATTTTTAAAATTCATTTATAGGATGTGGGTGTCGCTGGCTAGACCAGCATTTATTGCCCATCCCTAACTGCCCTCGAGAAGGTGGTAGTGAGCTGCCTTCTTGAACCGCTGTAGTCCATGTGGTGTAGGTATATCCACAGTGCTGTTAGGGAGAGAGTTCCAGGATTTTAGCCCGGCAACAGTGAAGGAACAACGATATATTTCCAAGTAAGGATGGTGGGTGGCTTGGAGGGGAACTTCCAGGTGATGATGTTCCCAGGTGTCTGCTGCCCGTGTCCTTCTAGATGGTACTGGTCGTGGGTTTGGAAGGTGCTGTCTAAGGAGCCTTGGTGAGTTCCTGCAAAGTATGTTGTAGATGGTATACACTGCTGTCACTGTTCGTCAGTGGTGGAGGGAGTGGTTGTTTACGGATGGGGTACCAATCAAGCGAGCTGCTTTGTCCTAGATGGTGTCAAGCTTCTTGAGTGTTGTTGAAGCTGCACTAATACAGCCATTGGAGAGTATTCCATCACACTCCTGAATTGTGCCTCTTAGATGGTGACAGGCTTTGGGGAGTCAGGAGGTGGGTTACTCACCGCAGGATTCATAGCCTCTGACCTGCCCTTGTAGCCACAGTATTTATATGGTTAGTCCAGTTCAGTTTCTGATCAATGGTGACCCCAGGATGTTGATCGTGCGGGTTCAGCAATGGTAATGCCATTGAATGTCAAGGGTCAATGGTTAGATTCTCTCTTGTTGGAGATGGTCATTGCCTGGCGCTTTTGTGGCACAAATGTTACTTGCCACTTATCAGCCCAAACCTGTCCATGTCTTGCTGCATTTGTACTGCATTTGGACATGTACTGCTTTGGTATCCGAGGAGTCGCAAACAGAGATGTAAAAGGAAATAATACCATAGGCACCATGTTTGCAAAATGCTTTCCTTAAGCTGGACCCCAACACCAAAAGACATTTAATTATAATTGTGCCTCATCCAAAGATGGTAATGAGAAATTTGTGCTTATACAGGGCATAGCTGTAGCAGTGTAAGATTAATAAGTGAATGTTTGAGGATGAATGTGTTTTTATTCTCTTTTTAGGAAGAACATTGTAATGAAACGCCAACATTGTAACATTTCACTCCATGTGGTGGAGAATTGTTACAAAGCCATGCTTTATAAAAAAATGACTTTATGAATTTTCTGTCTGTAAACCTCTGATTGGATTTTTAAAAGACTGAAGTCCAATGACTTGAAACAGCAGTTTCTAAGATAGCTTAAAATTTGCACCACTGTACATGATGAATACCAAAGCCATTATGTGGGGCCACCCTGTCTAGAAAACCCTAGCAGAGATAATCACCTTGAAGGAGGTTGAATGGGATCATCTCTTAACCCGTTTACAGAACATCCCAGCAATCACCTGTGTGGGAACTATGTATTAAGTGTAATCACTTCAGACAATGAACTTCAGCTGACAACAGAATCCACCCCAGCCATAAACTAATTAAGTCGAAACCATCCACTTGCAATACTAATCATGGCCATATTTGGGTGACTGGTCAGTTGGAGAGAAAGGATCATATGACAAACCAGCTAGCTCTTTTTGTGTTTAAGAAACTGTTTTATCCAGACTAGAGACAGAAGCAGAAAAGATGCAGAATTGGCAAGATCCTTGTGCTGGCCTCATTTTCTCCCTCCACCCATTTTGCAAGTTCAAACCCTGCATGCTGTTTGACTATCCATGTGCCGCAGACAGAGATTTTAAAAAGAACTCAACTCAGCAGCTTCTATGTCTAGAGAACAAAGAAATCATCCATCAACATCTTTAAAACGCCTCAATGCTAAAACCAACAGGACCACCAAGCCCAGCCTGGATCCACCCAAGTCATCAGCCTACGAGAACCATATCACCTTAATATTTATTTTCCTTTAACGTATCACTTAATCTATCCTTTGAATGTGTGTGTGTGTGAAAATTGGAACGTTTTCATTATTTTACTTAGACCGGGTTAAGTACAAAAAATACTATTCTCTTTTCTGTTCAAAAAACTCAAGAAAACCTGGCTGGTTTTGTCTTTTGTAGTCACAGCATGTAAACAGCTAAACACTCACTGAATTGGCAAGCATATCCATTTTTAAAAAAAACCTATGGCAGTCAAACGAGGAATTGGGAAAAAAGGAAGCCACTTAACCCCTCCTCACCTGATTGTAAAGTAGCAAAAACAATGTTCCATACAAATTTATTATTACTTCATTAGTCTTGTATTCTACACTCTATTTATAAAACACAAAATGCTGCTCGTCCTTTTTATAGTTTCACCTACCTGTACTTGCACTTTCAAGGAACTGCATAGTTAATCTCCACTATTATCCTGTCTCACTGCGTATGCTTAACAAAGTTCAAAAAATTATAGCCGAAGTCTCTGTTATCTTCTCTCTGACTTCTTTCAACAGTGTGCCATCAGAGGCCAGTGCCTAATTTTTTTAGAACAGTTATCTCTAATAATTTAAAAGCAAAAAACTGCGGATGCTGGAAATCCAAAACAAAAACAAAAATATCTGGAAAAACTCAGCAGGTCTGGCAGCATCTGTGGAGAGGAGCACAATTAACGTTTCGAGTCTGCATGACTCTTCAACAGAACTAAGGAAAAATAAAAAAGGGGTGAAATATAAGCTGGTTTAAGGGGGCGGGGTGGTTGGGACAAGAAGAGCTGGATAGAGGGCCAGTGATAGGTGGAGATAACCAAAAGATGTCACAGACAAAAGGACAAAGAGGAGTTGAAGGTGGTGATATTATCTAAAGGAATGTGCTAATTAAGGGTAGAAAACAAGATGAGCAAGGTACAGATAGCCCTAGTGGGGGTGGGGTGAAGGAATCGAAAAAGGCTAAAAGGTAGAGATAAAACAATGGATGGAAATACATTTAAAAATAATGGAAATAGGTGGGAAAAGAAAAATCTATATAAATTATTGGAAAAAACAAAAAGGAGGGGGAAAATCGGAAAGGGGGTGGGGATGGAGGAGAGAGTTCATGATCTAAAATTGTTGAACTCAATATTCAGTCTGGAAGGCTGTAAAGTGCCTAGTCAGAAGAGGAGGTGCTGTTCCTCCAGTTTGTGTTCAGCTTCACTGGAACAATGCAGTAAGCCAAGGACGGACATGTGGGCATGAGAGCAGGGCGGAGTGTTGAAATGGCAAGCGACAGGGAGGTCTGGGTAATGCTTGTGGAACGACTGAAGGTGTTCTGCAAAGCGGTCACCCAGTCTGCATTTGGTCTCTTCAATGTAGAGGAAACCGCATTGGAAGCAATGAATGCAGTAGACTAATTTGAGGGAAGGGCAAGTGAAATGCTGCTTCACTCTCTAATAATTGTTCTCCATTCTATTCTCACTTTCTTACCTACTGTCACCGAGAGTTGTAGAATCAACGCAAAGTCTTTATTTAATATTATTAGGAAATAGAGATGGTTTAAGTAAGTTTTATTTGTATTTTGTGGGTGTTAGGAATGAGGTGTAGCATTAAAATTTAAGTTTGATTTATATCTTTGTATCTCTGTGTTAAGAAAAGGTCTAGTTTCACTTTAAAATGTGTCTGCATTTCGAATGATAGTTTTACGACAGTTGCAGCTAAGTTAGACAAACAAGAGTAGAGAAACTGGGCTTTTGCCTAGCAACAGGGGCCCAGAGAGGCAGGTCCCTCCCACAGACACACACAGAAGAAACTAGAAACAGCAGTTTGATTTGGAAGCTGTTTGAGTTCAGTTGGTTTTAAAGTAGCTGCCAGGAGAGAATGGAGCAAAGGTGACAAATAGCCAGTCCCAAGCTAAAGAAAAGACCCCAAAATCCAGGGGAGTGGAACTGGAGAAAGCCCCAAGAAGACCTTCTAGCCAAAGGAAGGACAGGAACGTGGAAAAGGTCCTGTTAAGTGAAGTTAAGAGTGAGGGGCAGAGAGAAAGGATCTAACCTTAAAATTTAAAAAGACAAAAACTACAGAAAGCAGATTTAAAGTGAGAACAGCTAGCAAGAGGCCAGAAGATCCAAAGAGACAACTGAAGGTCTGTAACTCTTTGCTATGGGCATGTGAAGCAGTGGTGTACTGTTGACAGTTGAATCAGTGAGAGACTGCATGGAAGACAACTTGAATGCATGTGGTGACCCAGGGAAGAGGAACATCGGAAGGAGAGGGAGAGTTCGAAACCCTGGAGGTGAACCCTTGTGGTAGGCATCTGAGAGAAAGCGTCGGTTTGGGAGAAGATTCCGAAGTGAGTTCTTGGAGATTGGAGATGGGAAACCCTCATGTGAAAGATGGAGTTCGGTGAGATCGATTAGCTCACGGTGTGACAAGCGTCTTGGGGGTGATGAGGGTGGATTTGAGAAGAGATCCATAGCATCTGGTTGATGTGACATCTGTCACTTGGTTTCAGAGTGTGGGGTGTCTGACCACAGGGTGCCTATTGGTTTACATAGATTGTGTACCTACTGTGAACATTAGAGTATAAGATAGTTTTTGTACCTTGTGTTATCCTTATAAATCTGTATATATCTGTAAAGTCATGGGTGAAGGAGAATTGTAATATAGTTCATCTTTTCTTGTTTAAAAAATGTTTTATTCTTTTGTTAAAAGTTCATTAGCTGACTCCATTGACTCTGGTCAGTAGCCCCTCGCCACGTAACTAAACAAACAAATGAAAGTTAGGCTTTTCAAGCTGGGTTCCATCCAGGAGTCAGGCTTGTCAGCTGGGGATCATAACAATATCTCCCCAAAATTTCATCCTCTACGATTAGCAAAACCACTATATCCTTTTTTTTCCATCAATGTATCACTTTTATTATTTGAAAAACAATGTAATTAATAACCTGGAAAATATTGTTAGATATCTCCTTTTCATACGGAGGCACTTGCTTAAAGCAACTATATTCAGGAGCTCCAGAATTTCTAAGCATCAGTAGGCGAAAACGTTTAGAGAGCTCCCATTTTTTATCTGTCACAAAGTTTAACTCCTCTTGTATTTGGTCTACTCTGAAGCATTCAGGAGCATATTGACCCTCCTCAGTTGCATACTGTTGAAAAAAACAGAAGTATAAATGACACCCTTTAACTTAATCTGCAAGTTTTATGGAAAAATCAATGTAACTGTAGACTCATGGTAAATATTATCTCGTTATCACTTATTGGAAGGTTTCAACAACAATTGTTTACTTTAAAATGAAAAGAAACATAGAATGGGTAATCTTTAAAAATAAGGGAATCCTTCTATTCTAAGCAAGGAACATATAGAATTTTTACACTAACCTTAATTAATTGCATTAGATCTGAATTCTGGGGATCATTGGGATCGACTCTGGCTTGTCTCGCCCATTCAGCAAGTTTCTGCAAGTCATTCAACCAAGACATCCCAATTGATGCAAAAGCATCCATGCTGACATTAAGTGGAAATAGAAAACTATTTAGTTTTCATGGTTTACTTTATACTGCTGGCAGATCTAGTTTTTACAGTATGAGTGAATTTCCTCTATATGCTGACTGCAATGAAAATACCATAAAGAACTATCAGCTGAAGTTGAAGCGCCTTCTGGCATATTCCCTGTGCAACACCAGGAGTGAGGCAGAAGAATCATAAAAACATTCCAAAACCCACATACACCCAGATCCTGTTTGAAAATCCAGTGGAGATTTAACTTGCAAGATCACAGCTTGCGGAATTTTGGGGCCCTTGTCTATTGTTCTGATCTCTGTAGAAACCAATAACTTTTAAGAAAGATAATTGATATTCCAGTGACTGAATGAAAGGGCCACATGCAAGATTCAAGTTTTAAGGCTTTTGCTGTAACAAACTACAGAAAAGTTTCCCCATTTAACTTTTAAAATGACTATAAAGCCTGCCACAGTTACATTTTATATTGTCCTTTAAATGGAAACTTTATTCTGCCAGAACCAGTTCAAAGCTAGTCTTTGCTTCTGATGGCTTTCTTCCTTTTCCCTTTCCCAGCCAGGTAACTTCTGTTCCCAGCACTGACTTTCACTATGTGGGTTACACTGGCGATTCCTTCCCCTGAGCCCAAGCTTAGTGAATCTTCCTGCCTCCTTTAGGGCTTCATGAACTCAGTCTCTTCAAACGGAGCATGAGTGTTCTGCATGGTAAGCAATAGGGTCAGCATTTTCTCTTCAGGAGAGGTACAGGACTGGCTGCTGCTATTTTCCTGTTCTCCCTCTCTCAGGTTTTTGTAGGCTCACTTGGGTCAATGAGGTTCAGTGATATCTTAAGAAACCCTGTAACCTGATACTACATTGCTTACTATGGACTCTTCTACCAAAACTCAAGTCCATGGCAACATGAATCACATGTGCCTTGTATCCATGTAGTAATGCTAATTGGCTATCCTCTGAACCTCCAGCCCATTCTAGCTTGGAATTAAATAGCCAGTTTAAGGTATAACCAATTATAAAACCTGACATACCTAACAATTTCCTGTGAGACTTAAGAGTCCAACAGTCTTTCTACAACAACACAACTGCTCTTACCATTGTCTACAGGTGTAATCATCTAGCATCTTTTCCCATTGAGACAACCTGCCCCCCGCCCCCCTTTAACCTATAACAACCAAGCCACCCAAGCTTTTGATCGGGCAGAATTTGGAGCTGGTCACATGACCCCCTTCATTCCTCCATTTTACCTTAAATTACAGAGATAGTCCCAAAACTTAACAATCTTATAATATTCATGTTTGTAACACTATGAATCTGCTACACAGAGGAACACTACAACATCTTGACTATCACAGCAATATATCCTACATATAGTATGTTAATATAACAAAGGAATGTTATTGTAATGCCCCAGGTTGTGCAATACATTAAGCAATACAGGTCTGGACATAAGGGAGTGACAATCAGGCACTTGGGGCTGAATTTTTCCATCCCTACTTGGGGCTGGATCACATCAGGTGGGCTTTAAAAATGGCTAGAGGCATCCGATTACAGTATTCCTGTCCCCATTCCTGTTATCGGAAATTTGTAAAGCAGGGAATAAGGGTGCAGGTCACAAGCCCGCACATAGCTGTCCCATCATTGCCAGCTCCATCGCAGAGGTGGGTATTTCAGACTCTCGTAAATTTGATGGAGTCGGATTGAGTTTTGAAGATGATGTGGTTCACACCAGCTCAGAGGTGTCATGAAGCATGGGAGAAACCTGGTCTGGAGTTTGACAGGTAAGTTCAAAAGGTGTGGCCAACTTCACGTCATGATGAAATGCTGCATGATGTTATAAATTTTTTTAATAAAGTGATTGATTATGATGTTTTGTTCTGAAAAGGTAAGTGACCCGATAAATCAGCATTGTGAAAATGGAAAATCTTCAGATGCATTAGAGTCGATAAGCTATGGAAAAAACGCTCTTCTGCATTGAACAGCATTGAAATTCAGATTTGATTGTCAATTATCCCTTTAGCTTTAATCTTATCATTGAATATTAGCTTTGACATCTGTTTCCCTGTTACAAAATTTGAACAGACAACTGAACTCTTTGAATTACTTCAACGGTTTTAATGTATTCATCGCTGGGGGTTTTGTTGACACATTTTTCAATGGAATCTCCTTATGGATGTTTGGCTAAATTCCAAACCCAAACCAGCAGGGATTTTTAATACTCATGGCAAGAGGATTGTAAGTGTGTTTATCTTTACAGTTTTATGAGCTTCTAATAGGATATTGTTTTTTGAAACAAAAACAGAATTACCTGGAAAAACTCAGCAGGTCTGGCAGCATCGGCGGAGAAGAAAAGAGTTGACGTTTCGAGTCCTCATGACCCTCATGAGGACTCGAAACGTCAACTCTTTTCTTCTCCGCCGATGCTGCCAGACCTGCTGAGTTTTTCCAGGTAATTCTGTTTTTGTTTTGGATTTCCAGCATCCGCAGTTTTTTTGTTTTTATCTCTATTGTTTTTTGAAGTAGTTTTTGAATGACTGTTTATTTTGACAATTTTAAGTGCATCTCAAAGACTTCCCAATGTTATTATGGAGCTCATGAGTTCTATACATAGTAGATATTGGGTGAGTTTGCATGATGGGGTGAGGGGGAAATGAGGAGGCATTGAGGTAAGCGGAGAATATGAGGGGAGTGCATGGGGGTTTGGGTGTGAGAGGGTAGGGAAGCAAGGGTTACCACACCTCAAACTCATCTACAGAACTGGGCCGATATTCCAGCAAATGGAGGTGGGCCTTTTAACCTGCTGCCTCGGCATCTGCCTGCCTCCATTCTGCATCAGGCATACTGAGGGAGGCACTAACTCCAGCCTGTCTCCACCAACTCACCATGAAGATTACGTTGGCAGGCATTGCTGGTCAGGAGGCAGGATCTGGAAGTTCCTCTACAAGCACTTAATGAGTTCTTTAACTAGATTAATTGGACTTATTTGTGAATTGGACAGGTTATCAGAGCTGGCTTTTTCCCATCCTAATAAAACTCGCCAGTGATGGGAAAGGTGATGGCTGGCAAGCTGGCCAGCACCACTATTTTCCATGCCCACCCACTTCTCTTCCCACCTCAGGTGGAACCTAAAAGTTCTGCACCTGGACTCTGTTGGGGTGGATGTCAGAAATTCAGCCCTAGGAGTTTTCTCATTCCTGATATTGGATTACAGTCTGTAGTTAACCAGTTTATTCTTCTCTTCCTCTTTAACAAAACTGTTATCTTGCCACTCCCTTCTCCTCCAGCATAATTTGCATATTTAAGGAAAATTGAAAAATTGTGATCAATGCCTCTGATATCTGTGACTTCCTTCAACACCCTAAAGTGCATGCCATGATTTGAGATTTGCTGATTTAAAAAAAAACACCTCCAGTACATGAGATATTAACTTCTGCCATCATTTGTAAGAACTGGTGAAGAATAATTAATATTGACGTACCTTTATTGCAAACAACTAGATTATACCCTCCATTTCTGACCATTCTACTCCATCTTTAACAATCCATCTACTTTTAATATGCCTATACTGTCAAAGACTGAGGCCAAAAGCTAGTTGAAAAGTCCATTGTAAGCAAAATAATCCATTTTATATTAAAATCTAAAAAAATATAAGCTTAGAGCTAAGGTCTGAAAATTTTAGTAGATTGCATACACTACAAGTTTCTCCAGAGGTCAGAAGTAGCCTGTTTTC
Organism: Carcharodon carcharias; assembly: GCF_017639515.1. Lineage (NCBI taxonomy): Eukaryota > Metazoa > Chordata > Chondrichthyes > Lamniformes > Lamnidae > Carcharodon > Carcharodon carcharias. Next base: position 94,369,256 of record NC_054483.1, read on the forward strand.
TAGGTCAGGTTACATGTTGTTTACATTCAGAAATGAATTTATCTGTGAGTAAACAAAATAATTATTCTGTGCCTTACCAGAACATAAACACCAGTCACCTTTGGGAACCATGAAATGTCAGTTAGAGCACCTTGGGAAATGTTTAGAGGGCCTGGAACTTCTTGATAAAGACTGGTGAGAACTAGTAAAAAGTGCAATAATATCATGTGGACAAATATAATTTGAAGGATATAAAAATGGTGAGATTGTAACACAAGATTAGAAAATGAAGTAGAAGGAAGAAACCCAGAAGGCCGGGTTCAGCTGGCTGTAAAATAATTGTTTGTAGTCTTGATGTTGGCTGTGGGCTCATATGTTCATTTAGCCATTAATAAAACTGCAAGTGTTTGATTCCTGTATCAGAATCTTATTTCTGACACATAGACAAGGATTGCATCCTGTGTCTATATTATAACAAAAACATAATCTAACAGTACCAATTCCTTTTTATAGTAATTATTAGCTTGATTATCATGTTCCCTTTTAGCCCTTCTAATCTTCTTTATCCCCACGATACTTACCCTATTCCTTATGGTTTACTATAGTAATGATAAATTAGTTTTAAATGCTTTCTTTTTAAGTTCCAATTTAATTTCAATCTTTCTGTTTATCCACTGAACTCTATCCTTTGCTGCACCCACTTTTTGGCTTATACAAATAGGTCAAATTTTTACTTTATCCTTCATATCTGAAGATTCCTGACTGTTGATTTATTGTCCTAAAAGCAAACTATTCAGTTCAGTTAATTTACTCCATATCCTTTTTCATCTACTGAATTGTACATTTACATTACAGAATCCTTAACATTGACTATTCTATTTTCACATTGAACCTAATTATGTTATGGTTACTATTTCCCAACTCTTCCCTACATCACACATTAATTAGTTATCAAAATAAACATACAAAGAGTGAAAAGGAAGTGGAAACTGACAGAGTGATAAACATAAAAAGCAAGAGCTAGAGAATAAAAGACAGAATTGTGTGAAAAACATCTCAAAGAGTACAATTAGAAACAAGAAGAGATTTACAAAAGAAAGTGAACAAAGAACTGGAAACAAATCCAGTGATATAGAGACAATAATGCTTAAATCTCTGTTGAATTGGTCCTTGCAAATTAAAAACAGTGCAGTCCACTATTATTTACCTTTCTTTATAAGTTTTTGGTTTTGGTGCAGGTGGTGCAAGAGCATTGCCATCCTTACCCACTCCCCATGATACAGTGTATAGTAATTTTCCAGATGTCAATAACAAATATTCTTCAGAGTTAGTTTCATCCACAAAAAATGGTGTATCTATGCATAGAAAACAAGTCAATTATTAAATTAGACAAACTACTAGACATTTTGTATTGCAAATATTTAATGCACCAGATTTATGGGATTGGATCTTCAAATCGGGGTTCCAATTTCTGGGTCTCAAGCCCATACTGCATTAGTGTCAGTGATACAATGCTATTGTAAAATATCTAATTGTAAAATACCTAATTGGTCAGGGGGAAAGTTTGGCACTGAATGAGCGGCGCGGGAGTGCAGTGGCCTGGAGGCAGGACGTGGATCCAAGGGATCCTTTGAAAAGGAGAGCAACAGCCATGACTGGGCTGTTTACTGAGAACATGTTGCTGGAAAGAACTGATTGGGCTGGTACTGGCATGAGCAGGCATCCATGGGCAGCACCAAGGTTTTCCAATGTCTCTCTTGAAGCATTAATGGAAACAATGCCAAGAGATGAGAAATTTTCTTTCTGACACCAACAGAAGGAAGCCACCTCAAGAGACCAAGTGGGTATGGATGGACCTCGTCATGAAGGTCATAAGTATAGGTGTCACATGGAAGATGTGGGTCCATGTCACAACAGGATTAATGACCTGTTATGATTTGGGAAGGCGATTGGCAAGCAACAGGCCTGGGTGACAGGCCTCTAACTCTGTATGCACTAGCATGCACACAAGTTGAGCTGATTGAATGCCCATAGGTCTCCCGAACATTGTCAGAGCAAGTGCCAGTGACATAATTGAGATGTCAGCCAACCTCACATATGTTGCGCAATTGAGAAGGAGGCATCACTGAAGAGCATAACAAATTATGTCATTGTTGTGCTGGAATGGGTGAGAGAAGCCAGGCTACTCATACATCATTCTCTTCTTATCCTGAAAAATGAGGGTGCAGCAGACACAAATTGGCTCAAACGGGTGGTGCTGTTGTCGACCTTCACAATCTCACAGGACTGGATGAGGCAGCGCTTGATATTGAGCTGGTGCCACCACAACAAGCTATCAGTAATGGTGAGACTGGAAGCCATGAAGAGCAGGATGATTGATTGTTCTATCTTTAGATGAAGAGCATGGAGAAAACTACTGCCAATGTGCGCTGTGGCTCTTCAACTGCTATCATTTATTGGGTTGGCTGTGCTGATGCTCCTGCTGAGTTGACCAAATACTCAGCACCACCTTGTGTCTCCAACAGGGCCTACAAGGGAGGCTGAGCAGAGAGCTCCTGCACAGATGTCACTGGAATCCTTGATGATGGGGGAGACTCCACAGAGTCTACATTGTCATATCATTTGTCTGCATCATCAACCAGTGCACATCGGTTGGGCCTGAATCAAGATTAGAAAGGGGAACACTTGATGAGTAACACTTCCCAGTAAGTAGGAGGACAAGAGTGAGATAGAGTCAGCTATGGGCAGGATCCCTCAAAGGACGGAGGACAGATAAAGCCATACTTCACTGAGTGAATTTGTAGGGTGGTCTGTCATACTCCTGAGGTGGTCAAGCGAGACATTGCTGAATGAGTGTGGCCCTTGTGGCCATGCCAGTTTGCTGATCGCCATGGCCTAGAACAGCATCGGTAGTCTTTCTCCAATGCCAGGGCACCAGGCTGCTCTGCAACACTACCTTTATCCTCCCCATCCTCTTCCAAGGAAAAGTGACATACCAGATCCTCCTCTTCATGTAACTCTAGTGCTCTTTGTATTGTCATGTTGTGCAACAGGTAGCAGATGGCTGACACATACTGGAGGGCACAATCCAACCAGTAAAGGCAATGAAAGCAAATCTACAAGATATCAATGGTCTGCTCAATGCAAGGCATGTTAGTAGATGGCACTGATTATAGTGACTCCGAATCCATGTCTGAGTGCCAGATGTGCATCATAAGCCACTTCCACAGAGGATAACATTATCTAGCAGTAGGATAAGTACAGAAGCCATATGGGTTGAGTTAAAATATAAGAAGAGATCCATCACCCTAATACGGTTGACTTTCAAATAACGGAAGGGAATTGGGGGGAAGAAATATATGGGCAAACCTACAAAATGAGTGCCCGGCATGGAGTAATAACCATAGGAGATTGTAACTATCCCCAAATAAACTGGGAGAAAGAAGTAGCGAAAGTAGAAAAGGAAATCTAGTTTTACAGTGTATACAGACGTACATTCTCACTCAATACATATGAATTCCAACATGAAAAGAATCATTGCTTGATCTTGTACTAAATAATGAATGAAAATAGATAGAAGCAAGATCAGGAAAGTATCTTAGTAGCAGTGACAACATAGCAAGGATCAAGATTAGGAACGTGAGTGAACAAGAACCCAAGAAATGAGAGCAGGAGAAGACCATATGGTCCATCAAGCCTGCTTCACCATTCAATACAACCATGGCTGATCTTAGGCTTCAAATCCATTTTCCTGCCAGCTCCCTTTATCCCTGAATTCCCTAGGTGACCAAGAATCTGTCTATCCCAACCTTAAATGTATTCTACGATGGAGCATCCACAACCCTCTTGGGTAGAGAATTCCAAAGATTCACAACCCTTTGAGTAAAATAATTTCTCCTCAACTCAGTCCTAAGTGATTGGCCTCTTATCAAGAGACTGTGCCCCAGTGTTTTAGACTCCCCAACCAGTGGAAACAATCTCTCAACATCTACCCTATCAAGTCCATTCAGAATACTGTAAGTATCAATGAGATCACCTCTCATTCTTTCTAAACTCCAGAGAATCTAAATCCAATTTACTCAGCCTCTCATCATAGGACAACCCCCACAACCTAGGGACCAATTTAGTGAACCTTTGCTGTACCGCCTCCAATGTATGTACATCCCTACTTAAATGTGCAGATGAAAACTGCACACAGTATTCCAGGTCCGGTCTCAATAAAACCCTACAGAACTGCAGCAACACTTCTTTATTCCTGTTAACCTCTCTATATCTCTTTGTAGCCTCTCTGTTCTCCAAAAAGCTTACCTTTCCACCTAGCTTGGTATAGTCAGCAAACTTTTATCCATTACTCTCTGTCTCTTCATCAAAGTCATTAATATAGATTTTTTTGATGATCCATTTACAGGATGTAGGCATCGCTGGCTAGGCCAATATTTATTGCCCAACCCTAATTGCCCTTGAGAAGGTGGTGGTGAGCTGCCTTCTTGAACTGCTACAGTCCACGTGGAGTAGGTACACCCACAGTGCTATTAGGGAGGGAGTTCCAGGATTTTGATCCAGTGACAGTGAAGGAACGGTGATATATTTCCAAATCAGGATGGTGTGTGACTTAGAGGGGAACTTCCAGGTGGTGGTGTTTCCATGTATCTGCTGCCCTTGTCCCTCTAGATGGTAGCGGTCGTGGGTTTGGAATGTGCTATCTAAGAGGCCTTGGTAAGTTTCTACAGTGCATCTTGTTGTAGATGGTACACACTGCTGACACTGTTCATTGGTGGTGGAGGGAGTGAATGTTGTGGATGTGGTGCCAATCAAGTGGGCTTCTTTGTCCTGGAGGGTGTCAAGCTTCTTGAGTGTTGTTGGTGTTGTACTGATCCAGGCAAGTGGAGAGTATCCCATCCCTTTATAGATGGTGGACAGGCTTTGAGGAATGAGGAGGAGAGTTACTCATGGCAGGATTCCTAGCCCCTGACCTGTTCTTATAACCACAGTATTTATATGGCTAGTCCAGTTCAGCTTCTGGTAAGTAGCTGAGGCCCCTGTGCTGATCCTTGTGGCACTCCAATATTCACTGTCTGCCAACTTGGAAAAGCCCTGTTTATGCCCACTCTCTGCATTCTATCTGTTAACCAATCCTCTGTCCAGGTCAAAATGTTAACCCAACTCCATGAGCCCTTATCTTGCCTATTAATCTGTTGTGTGGCACCTTATCAAATGCCTTTTTGAAATCCAGGTATACTACGTCCACTGATTCCCCTTTATCTAACCTCCAAGTTACATCCTCAAAAACCTCTAATGGATTTGTTAAACAGGATTTCCCTTTAGTAAAACCATGTTGACTTGTTCTAATTATACTATGCTTTTCTAAGTGTATTATTCTTAATAATAGCTTTCAGCATTTTCCCAACAGTTGATGTTGGCTAATTAGCCTATAATTCACTGTTTACTCTCTCCCTCCTTTCTTGAAAAGTTGTGTAACATTTGCCAACTTCCACTTTATGGGACCGTTCCCAAATCTAAGAAATTTTGGGAAGTTATAGCTGGAACATCCACTATCTCTGCAGGCTATCTCTTTTAGAACCCTAAGGTCTTGGCCATCAGGTCCCAGCGATTCATTTTAGTCTGTTAAGATTCGCCAAAATATTTTCTCTACTGATGTTAATTTCTTAATTTCCTCACTCTTTTTAGTGCCTAGGTTACCATCTATTTCTAGTATGAAACTTGTGTCTTTTACTGTGAAGACAGACACAAAATATTTGTTCAATGCCTCTGCCATTTCCTCAGTCCCCACGATAATTTCTCCTGTCTCTGATTCTAGGGACTGACATTTACTTTAGTGACTCTCTTCCTCTTTATATAAGGCTCTTACAACCTGTTTTTATATTTCTGGCTAGTTTACTTCTAATTTTTCCCTTTTTATCAACTTTTCGGTGGCCTTTTACTGGTTCCTGAAACACTCCCAATCCTCAGACTTGCTAGTGATTTTGGCAACACTGTAAGCCTTTTCTTGGAATCTAATATTATCCTTAACTTCCTGAGTGAGCAAAGGATTGGTTTGTCTCGCTGAGTTTTTGTTTTTCAGGTAGGACAAAGACTAGGTAATAGATTGGAAAAGAACAAATTATGAGGAAATAAGGATGGAATTAAAGAAATAAAAACAGAAAGTGCTGGAAAAACTCAACAGGTCTAGCAGCATCTGTGGAAATAGAAACAGAGTTAACATTTCAAGTCTAATGTGACTTCCTCAGAACTGAAGACAGGCAGAAATGTGAAGGGTTTATGCTGTTGAGAAAGGGGGGGAGGGCCAGATGGAGCAAAAAGGGAAAGTCAGGGATAGGTTAGAGGACAGGGGAGATTAAATAATGAAGATGTCATGGAACAAAAGGCAAAGAGACTGGGAATGGTAGTAGTAAAGGAACAAAGCTTTGGTCCAGAGCAGGTATTACTAGCAGAATAAAGGTTAGCACTGTCTGAAAGCAAAATAGCAGAATGTGTTAATAGCAGAATGAAGGTCAGTGCTATCTGAAAGCAAAACACGAGAACAAGATACAGACTGGCACTAGGGGAAAAAATACAAAATGGAGGACAGCGTTCATGTTCTGAAGTCATTGAAACTGAAGGTGTTGCTGAAGGTAAGGCCCTCAGCACTAATTATTGTACAGTTGCCTTTGGCAATCAGCTGTTACACTGCAACTGATGTGTGTCAGTTTACTTGTCAGTGGCTGTGGGGTTATTTAGCATACAGTAATAAGGAAAGTCCAGTGTTCTAAAGCCTTATGCTGGGACCAAATCTGCTATCCCATTTTTTTGCCTCTATAAAAATATCTTAAACTTACATCAGCAGTGTCTCTCCTCAAACAAGTTAATATTGTAATATCCACCTTTGGTTAAGTACTGTTTTGCTCATGGAAATGAAAAGGGATAGAGGTCACAATGTGCGAATCAATATGCATTACCTACGTGTGAAAGCACACATCATGGGCTTTGTGAAGACAGAAATTTTGATGAAGGTCATAGGATCAGATTCTGGCAATCCTTAAAAGAGATCTTTAGCAGTCTTATAGGAGGAGAATGCAAGTGCAGATTTTTTGAGGGATTTGAGGCAGTAACCTTTAAGAGTACATTTTATTCTGGTTACAGTTTCAATCTGTCACAAAACAGCCTTAATCCAGAGGAAAATCCATGCTCTGGGGTAGGCTGAAATACAATGACAACAAAGGAAAGAACTGAAAGAGCTACTTACTACTTCCAACTCCTTCATGATTAGTTGTAACTATCTCATCACTACTAAATTCTATCTCTTCCAAAACAGCAGTACTGGTAATCGTGGTTACTTCAGGAATGGGTATGTACAGCTTCGCCAGCATGTTGATGTTTTTGTTCGTTAACTCATATATCTATAAAATGGAAAGAAGTCAAATTGTTAGTGTGGAGGTATGCTCTTTACTGCATTTTTGGTCCTATTAATCACCAAAATTAAAATCCTTTGACGCTGTTTACAGTTCAGACAATAAGTCTCAGGGCAGTTTGCATAGCTGCTGGAAATATGACTGTGATGGCTTTGCAGTGTAACATGGTTCTAATGGGCACAATTCTTGCAATATGCTCCATATCTTTTTTACTATAAATATTCATATGAATTTTCAGAAAAAGAGATGTACTGGAATTTTAAATTGCAGCCATGACTCCTCAGATTTCCCTCTTTGAATGAGCGCATGAACGCGAATAGGCACATACATATTTCTGTAGCAACATTTAAACTCAGCTGACCTTCCAAACGAGAGTTATTAATATTTTAACTGCACCAGGTCCAAACTGTTTCATCTAGTATCTCAGGCTTTTGAAATATGATAGGCATGCAAACAACACTATTATTGTAATAGCTAATGCATCAGGTACCTTCTAAAATTAAAATGACATAAAAGACATCTTTTGGCAGAAAAGCCAAATTATATTAAATGATTATGCTGAGTTCAGTTAACTGAACTAGAGTATGCCTCTGTGGTGAGGTAGAACTTCATCAAACCAATCACTAAAGTCTCGAGAGTTTCCTTAGGAGCAATTTCGATAGCCTGCAAATGCCTTACAAGTATTTTGCCATAATGCCTACAGAAATCTGAATTGTGTCTTCTGACAGGGTCCAACCACTTGCAAATTATTATCATGCAGCAAGAGAAGGAGCAGCACAGGATGGAGCAAAGTAGAATTAAAATGCATTTAAAGAAGATGTAACCCATCAGATGCTACATATTCCTATACAGGTAGCACAAGTTATATGAAGACTTTACTGAGGAAATAAGTATAAGAAGATTGTGTAACACCCAAGAAGCAATAAGGCATCCTGTCACCCACTGCTTGATGACTTGTGGCTACACCCAGCTGCCTGAAGTTCAGAGCACAGAACTTCAAGACAAATTAAGGTGACCAATGCACTTTTAGGACACAGGTTGATTTCAGTCACCCATATGAAATATTAGTCATGATGAAGCAGATACACATCTTCATGAGATCAATAATGCACTTTACAGGAGAGTTGGGATATTTATCGATCAAGATCTTATCATCAGTGGCTATGCAGTGGTTTAACCACTGGTTCCATTTAAAAATATGTTGTTACCTTTTTCATAGGCTAGAGCGGGAACTTACCCTCTTGATTGCAATGTGGATCCATTGGTGAGGCGCAATTCCAGTGAAGCCACATTCCTTCGAAGTCATGAGTTGAAAATACAATCTATTTTTAATTCTAGCTCCCCCCCCACCCAGCACCCCCATAATCTCTGGCTCTGCTCACCGCTCCACCCCCATCACCCCCAGCTCTGCTCAGCCCCCAGCCCCAACTCTGCTCACATCCATCTTCCCACACCCCTGCCAACACTGGCTCTGCTCTGTCTGCTGAACCATCCTGTACTGTATTTTCAAATAAACCAAATAAGCATATAGTTTACCGGTCCTGGTGTGAGATTGGTGAGTTTGTATAAAGCAGACTAGAAACACAACATGATGGCAGTAATGTAAACTTGAAGACCACAGAATAAGTCACAGACAAGATTTGGTATAATATAGAGGCTGAACGTACATTGAAACCCCAGGAGTCAAAGTTCCTCTACAGATGGTGCTTTGCAGAACAGTGAGGACCTGATTTGTAGAATAGCTGGATTGGAGGTTAATAGGAGCAACAAGTCAGTTTTGAATTGGGCAGTAAAAGCTGCGGCGCCATGAGACACACTCGGATGCCATTCCTGCACAAAAGACAAAAGCACATGAAACAGGAAAACACCTGAACTGCAGCCACAAAAAAGAGAGAAGAAAATAAATAGAAAAACACACAGCAGCTGCATTGATGAATCTCTCCATGGAATAGAGAGATTACAAATTCCTTACACATCAGAAAGATGAATGACAAATTCCCCAGCATGAATTGGAAGGCCACAGACATCCTAATGAAATTTCAGCATTTCAAACAAAGGATGGAACTATGCTTTTTAGAACTATCTGTCACAGAACTGGATAGAAAAGTGGTGAAAATAAAAATAGCCATGGGAAACGAGGGGTTGCAGAGACTCAACACTTTGGGCCTCTCTGAGGAGGATCAGAAAGATCTTGTAAGGCTATGGAACATGCTGAAGCATCAGCTTCATGTAAGAGTGAACTTCAGGATTCACTATTTGGAATTGTCCTACAGACAGCAGCCACAAAAATCAATTGATCAGTTCTTCAGCAGGTGTCGTGATAAAGGCATGGCCCGCAATATTTCAGAAGCTGAGCTGTCTGAACAGATAATGGAGCTATTTATAGCTTCAACGCCAATCAAAGCCTTCCAAAAATACCTTTTGAAGAAAAAGAAAGGTCATGGTATTGACACACTGCTAAAAGATGACAGAAAATACAAAGCCATTGTGGCTGGACAACAACACCTGCAAGCATTAAGTGTGGTAGCCCGGGTGCAGAAACCAAGCAAGCCATGTGGGAAGTGCAGTTTACTGCACCAACCATGAAGCTTTCCTGCATTCCAAGATGTTTGCAGAGAATGCAATGTAAAGGAACATTGAGCTCACTTATGTAGGAAATATGGTTCTGGAGACACCACCAGAGATTACAATAAGATACAAGCAAACAAAAGGTATTTTCAGCATCCTGGCAACAACAGGAATTGTGCAAGAGACCCACATAAGCGCAAGCCGATAGTGGCCAGACAAATCAGAGTGAAGATTCAGAGTGCAAAATTTTCAACTGGAAACGAATAGGTTTTCTACACTGTGAATATGACACAATGGTTGCGATTTTCCGCTCCTGTCAGTGGCAGGAGTCATGGTGGGTGGAACAGGAAAATGCGGAGAGCAGCCAAAAGTCAGTTTCCCACCAGCGCAAAAAAAGTTCACAATTTTCCGCTCCTGACTTTCATGGTGGGTCAGATAGCCTGCCATGTCAAAAACCACATTTGAGTATCATGAATACTCATTAAAAAGGCAGCTCACCAGAAATGCACCCCCAATCCAGATCAAATGGCCACACCAGCAGCTAATTAGACCGGCGTGAATCACGACCAGATATAAGTGACGTGCACCCAGCGAGCACCAATTCACTCATGACCTTGAGGCATCTTCATCTACTTTTCTTAGTGCTGCGCTCACAGCCACTCCAACCCTGTGCAAAGCTGTGCAGGCAAAGCCAGCAGGAACTTGGGCGACGGGGGTGGTCTTGGGTCAGAGCCAAGGCTTACCACGCAAGACCAGTGGGACGGCAGTGTGGTTTAAGGGGCTAGAGGGCAAAGACGTGACTGAGTTGGGGAGATGGTGGGGTGGGGGGCGGGGGGTGGGGGGTGGCGGGGGGGGTGGTGTGGCGGTGGTGAGACAAGACAGAGGCAAGGGAAGGAGCTGGAGAGCAAAGGCTTGACCGGGGAGGATGACTGGGAACAAGAGCACAAGGTACATGACTTGGGGGGGTGGTTGAAATTGGTCAGGGCCAGAAAGCTGAGAGAGTCCTGGGCAGTTGCACAACAAGTAGTTGGGGCCAGAAAGCTGAGACAGTTCTGGGCAGTTGTGCAACAAGTAGTCAGGGATACAAAGCTGACAGTCCTGTTGATCTGTGCCACATTTTAGAGGGCTGTAAATGGCATGCCTGTCTTCATCTCAGTCCAGGGAGGGTGAAGGCCTGTCAGTTATATGTCCATCGTGCGCAGCATGGTGCACAGGGCGTTGTCAGTTCTTAACACACATCAGTCCTTGGGGTTGGTGGCTTGATACTGCACTGCAAATGGCACAGTCACAGTCGGGGGAGGCATCTGCAGCCAGTAGATGGGGAACAGGTAATGTTGTGGGGGGTGCGGGGCAGTCTCTACAATGGGCCTCAGGATGGGGAGAGGTCAGGTCTACATGGGGCATGGGGCATTGGGACATCAACATCAAATGGTTCAGGAGGGAAGACAGGGATGTCAACCACTATAATGATCAAGGATTAGAGGGGAAGAAAGGAGAGTGATTGGAGGGAGAGAAACCTGAACATGATGCTCCTCCAGCACAATGGGACAGATTTAAACAGTCACAGCGGTGGGGGGGGGCTCGAAGCTGGTCTGGTAGTAATATCTCAGCACCACCATTTTTCAAGCTGCTCCATGATGCAGTTGAAAAACAAGCTATGAAAGAAACTGACAGGGAGGGCTCTCGGGTCTCGTGAGAGGAGTCGACTGCTGCACTTGTGGGCCAATTGAAGGGGTACCCAACTAGTTTCTGCTTAACCAAATGGAGAGGAAGGCACAGCTGAGGCATGTTAGGAACAATCAAATGTCAATTTAAGCAATGTGGGGCCTTAACTCATGTTGTGCATTCTTGTGAGAGTATAAACCCAATTGGCGGGCTTGGCCTAAATAGCCAAGTGGTTATGGTACTGGGTTTATAACCCCAAGATCAAGAGTTCAAATCTCACAATGGCAAACTATGAAACAATATAACTTCATCTGAAACAGATGGAAACAGGTTTACTCAAAAAGAGTATCAAGAGTTCAAATCTCACAATGGCAAACTATGGAACAATGTGACTTCATCTGAAACAGATGGAAACAGGTTTACTCAAAAGAGTATCAAGCGTTCAAAAAATCTCACAATGATAAACTATGAAACAATGTAACTTCATCTGAAAAAGCTTGGCCTAAATAGCCAAGTGGTTATGGTACTGGGTTTGTAACCCCAAGATCAAGAGTTCAAATCTCACAATGGCAAAACTATCCGCCCCTCCGTCCTTTTCAGTGGTTGGCGGAGAGGAGGGCTGTGGCCGCAGGGGTGACCAGGATCGGGGACGTGCTGGGTGGCGGAGGACTGGGCTGGATGCTCCCGCAGGAGTTGGCGCGACGCGCGTCTGTGAGTGTCCAGGTCGCAGCCGATGCCATCCAAGACCTGAGAACGGTCGTGCTCGGACCCGACGTTATTTTGGGTCTTGAGGTGGCCCAGGTGCGCGGTGGTCTTCCGTCTGAGCGTTCCCCTGTTCGGACGGAATTCCACATTGGCCCCAAGCCCCGAACCCTCCCTCGGGTGCTGGTGCCCCGCAATATGAGCCGCCTCGGGGACATGCCCTCTGTGCCTTTTGGCACAGCAAAGAGGGGCTTTTTGTATGGACTGCTGCTGCACACCTTCCATTTTCTCGCCCTTGTCCGTCGACCGGACACGCCCTGGTGTGCCTTGTTGCCGTCCGGCGGCGGAGGCCCTCGATGGGAGGCCCTCTACGGAGGTGTCCTCCCCCTTTCTATCGGGGACCTGGGTTGGAGGGTGTTGCATGCGGCAGTCCCTTATAATAAGAGGATGCATAGGTTCACGGACTCTCAGGACACATGCCCTTTTTGCGGTCTTGTGGAGTCCGTGGACCATGTATACATAGGGTGTTGTAGGCTGCACTCCCTTTTTAGTTATTTGAAAAACCTTTTATTGATGTTTTGTTTGCACTTCAGCCCCACGCTCCTGATCTATGGGCACCCGGTGCGGAAGGGGGTCGGGAAGGAGGAGGACCTCCTCGTGAACCTGCTCCTGGGCCTGGCCAAGTTGGCCATTAACAGGTCCAGGCAGCGGGCGATCGACGGGGGAGTCCCGCCTGATTGTTTGTCCCTCTTCCGCGGCTACGTTCGCTGCCGGATGTCCCTGGAGAAGGAGCACGCGGTGTCTGCTGGCACTCTCGAGGCCTTCCGTGCTCGGTGGGCACCGCGGGGACTGGGGTGTTTTGTTGACCCCTTTAATCACATTTTGATTTAAAGTTTGTAAGTTTCCTTTAAACTTTGTTCTTGGTTTTACAGCTGACCTGAATTAGGGGCTGTGCCTGATTTATCCCAATTTTGTTGATTTGGTTTTCATTTAAAAGATTATCAAGAGTTCAAATCTCACAATGGCAAACTATGAAACAATATAACTTCATCTGAAACAGATGGAAACAGGTTTACTCAAAAAGAGTATCAAGAGTTCAAATCTCACAATGGCAAACTATGGAACAATGTGACTTCATCTGAAACAGATGGAAACAGGTTTGTACTTGAAAGAGTATCAAGAGTTCAAATCTCACAATGGCAAACTATGAAACAATGTAACTTCATCTGAAATAGATGGAAACAGGTTTACTCAAAAAAAAGAGTATCAAGAGTTCAAATCTCACAATGGCAAACTATGAAGCAATGTAGCTTTATCTGAAACAGATGGAAACGAGTTTGTACTCGAAAGAGTTACAACCACCAAGTGTTAGGGGCTTGGCTTAAATAGCCAAGTGGTTATGGTACTGGGTTTGTAACACCAAGATCAAGAGTTCAAATCTCACAATGGCAAACTATGAAACAATGTAACTTCATCTGAAACAGATGGAAACAGGTTTACTCAAAAGAGTATCAAGCGTTCAAATCTCACAATGATAAACTATGAAACAATGTAACTTCATCTGAAAAAGCTTGGCCTAAATAGCCAAGTGGTTATGGTACTGGGTTTGTAACCCCAAGATCAAGAGTTCAAATCTCACAATGGCAAAACTATGAAACAATGTAACTTCATGTGAAACAGATGGAAACGGGTTTGTACTCGAAAGAGTTATCAAGAGTTTAAATCTCACAATGGCAAACTATGAAACAATGTAACTTCATCTGAAACAGATGGAAATGTGTTTGTACTCGAAAGAGTTACTTGCAGGTAGCCCCTCCAGATCTGGCAAACCAGTGCTCATGCACAACCGGAGCTCCCACAACTACCTCACCACCCTCCCTAACCACCAACCCTTTAGCCCTGACGACATATTTCTTCCGTCAGGTGCACGGCCTGAATTATGACGTGCAGCTCCTGTTTATAGAACAGTTGGGCCTCAGTGGCTCCTTGCAGGCGTTGCCCGTCTTTTACCAAGACCTGATCAAAGTCTGGAAAGTGGTCGCCTCGTGACGCAGCTCTCCCCCGTCAGGAGTAGCGGCTATCGTCAGAGAGCCGCTGCTCAGGAATCCGCCCCTCCGTCCTTTTCAGTGGTTGGCGGAGAGGAGGGCTGTGGCCGCAGGTGTGACCAGGATCGGGGACGTGCTGGGTGGCGGAGGACTGGGCTGGATGCTCCCGCAGGAGTTGGCGCGACGCGCGTCTGTGAGTGTCCAGGTCGCAGCCGATGCCATCCACGACCTGAGAACGGTTGTGCTCAGACCCGACGTTATTTTGGGTCTTGAGGTGGCCCAGGTGCGCGGTGGTCTTCCCTCTGAACGTTCCCCTGTTCGGACAGAATTCCACATTGGCCCCAAGCCCCGAACCCTCCCTCGGGTGCTGGTGCCCCGCAATATGAGCCGCCTCGGGGACATGCCCTCCGTGCCTTTTGGCACGGCAAAGAGGGGCTTTTTGTATGGACTGCTGCTGCACACCTTCCATTTTCTCGCCCTTGTCCGTCGACCGGACACACCCTGGCATGCCTTGTTGCCGTCCGGCGGCGGAGGCCCCCGATGGGAGGCCCTCTACGGAGGTGTCCTCCCCCTTTCTATTGGGGACCTGGGTTGGAGGGTGTTGCATGCAGCAGTCCCCTATAATAAGAGGATGCATAGGTTCACGGACTCTCAGGACACGTGCCCTTTTTGCAGTCTTGTGGAGTCCGTGGACCATATATACATAGGGTGTTGTAGGCTGCACTCCCTTTTTAGTTATTTGAAAAACCTTTTATTGATGTTTTGTTTGCACTTCAGCCCCACGCTCCTGATCTATGGGCACCCGGTGCGGAAGGGCGTCGGGAAGGAGGAGGACCTCCTCGTGAACCTGCTCCTGGGCCTGGCCAAGTTGGCCATTAACAGGTCCAGGCAGCGGGCGATCGACGGGGGAGTCCCGCCCGATTGTTTGTCCCTCTTCCGCGGCTATGTTCGCTGCCGGATGTCCCTGGAGAGGGAGCACGCGGTGTCTGCTGGCACTCTCGAGGCCTTCCGTGCTCGGTGGGCACTGCGGGGACTGGGGTGTTTTGTTGACCCCTTTAATCACATTTTGATTTAAAGTTTGTAAGGTTCCTTTAAACTTTTGTCCTTGGTTTTACAGCTGACCTGAATTAGGGGCTGTGCCTGATTTATCCCAATTTTGTTGATTTGGTTTTCATTTAAAAGATTATCAAGAATTCAAATCTCACAATGGCAAACTATGAAACAATATAAACCCAATTGGGGCCATTGTAAGATTGGCTTCCCAAAACCTTTTGTCCCTCTTGTGGGAAATCATGAGTATCAGAAGGAACTAACTGAAAATGGGCCATGGGCCAATATGCCTCATGACCTCTAAACTTTGCAGCTGGCAGTTTACAATTTTGATGGCCCCTTGTTTGGTACTATATGTCTTGTTTAGCTTGCTTTACTTTGCAAGCCAGTGCATTATGGGATTGCAGAATCCATCTGTTAGTTCTGTTGTTGAAGTAAATTAAAACTGAAGCTGCAAGGTTCAATCATCCCCACATTCATGTGGGTATTGATTAATCTTTGAAAAGTTATCGGCAGTACCAGTATTAAAGTGCAATAAATTGGCGATGAGGATGGAATCCGGACCCACGTGTTCAAAGTAGATGTCTTTCTTGGCAGCGTCTACATGGCTGGCTGGTAGGGGCAGCCTTTAAAGACCATCTGCCTTGCCATGCAAAGCAAGTTTTTGATATTTAATCTCATATACATGTGAGCACTCAACATCAATGCCCAATGCTGCATCCTACTTGCAGCTAAAGAAGGGATGCTTCTGTGTGGTCCGAATATTGAGGTGAGTGTTTGATAATCAGTCAGCAGCATGAATTTCCATCCAAACAGGTACTGGTGAAATTTCCGAATTCTGAAAATGATTCCCAGTGCTCCATGTTCACTTTGAGTGTATTGGCTCTCTGCTTTGCTTATAATCTGTGAAGCAAATGTTATGGGCCTCTCCACACCAGAGGGTGTTATGTGCAAACCAACTCCATAAGGCGATGCATCATATGCAAGTTGTAGAGGTAAGGAGGGGTGAAAGTGTGTCAGTATCTAGGAATCTGTCAGCACTGCTTTAGCCTTTTTGAAAGCAGCATCACAGGCTTCTGTCCATTTCCAGGCTTTGTTCTGACACAGAAGCTCATGCAGGGGTTTCAGCAGGATTGCCATCTGTGAAATAAATAATTCGCAGCCCTAAGAATGAGCAAAGCTGGCTGATATTCTGAGGAGCTGAAGCATCCTCAATAGCCTTGAACTTGGAGGGTGCTTTATGAAGCCCAGCAGCATCAATGACATGACCCAAATATTCCACAGAGGGCTGAAAAAACTCAGTCTTTGCAAACCCATAGGCCATACTTCTCTAGCCTTTGTAGGGCGGCATCTAAATTCTTGAGGTGATCCTCATCAGTCTTGTCCATTACCAAGATGTCATCAAGGTAGCACTGAACTCCAGGCAAGCCACTCAGGATCTGGTCCAGGGCCCTCTGAAACAAGGCTGGAGGTGATGTTATTCCAAAAGGCAAACAGCAATATCTGTACAGTCCCTCAAGTATTGTGATGGTAAGATATTTTTGAGACTTCTCATCAACGTGCATTTGTAAGTAGGCCTGGTATAGATCTATTTTGCTAAATTTCTGTCCATCAGCCAGGCCAGCAAAAAGGTCCTCAATATGGGGAAGTGGATATTGTTCAGCACACAACACAGGGTTAACAGTAACAAATCTCCACAGATGCGTCTGGAGCCATCTTTCTTGAGCACTGGACCAATGGATGTTGCCCATTCGCAGTGGGAGACCAGGTAGCAAGACTCATATCTTGACCAGATGCTCCAGGTCAGCTTTGACTTATGTTCGCACTGGCATAAGGCACCATTCTGGCCTTCAGAAATTTTGGTTGAGAGTCAGCTTTGATATTTAATTTTATGGTAATTCCCTTCATGCTTCCCAAATCTCTTTCAAAAACAATAGCATGTTTTTTAATAACAGCTGTCAAACCAGTTTCTTCTTTTTCAATGCTGTGTACTGCTGCCCAGTTTAACCGGGTCTTCTCAAGCTATAACCGCCTTTCACCACAAACAGTGATAGCATACTGTCCATTTAGTTCCACTCTAACTTCCGTTCTGCCCATCATGGGTACAGATTCCCCTGTATATGTTTTCAGAACAATTTTTGCAGGTGTCAAGGAAAGATGTTTAAGCTTCTCATTATACACAGCATCTGGGACCAGAGAAACTCCTGCCCCTGTATCCAGTTCCATACGTTTTGGTTGGTCCTCCATGAGTGATGTTACCCAGTAACCCTGTGAACCACCTGCCACTCACAAGATGTGGAGGGGCACTTCTTTTTTGTGTATCCTTTGATTTACACAACAGCCGCAACTTGCATTCATTTTATGACAGTATCATGGGGGAGAGATGTTACATTTTAGTACTGGTACTGCTGATAAATTTTCAAAGATTAATCAGTACACACGTAGGCGCGGAGGTGATTGAACATTGCAGCTTCAAAAAAGAACGCCCACGCTCACTGGGCACCCACCTAAACCAGAAAAGCATGGGAAAATCAAAGACAGAAAGCTGACAGCTGCAGAGAAAGCCTGAAGCAAAAGAGTTACCGCTCTTAAAACAGCAGCACATTTAAGGCAGAAAATGACTACCCTTACCAGACCTATAGGACATTTTGATGAGACTGTTGAACAGTGGAGCTCCTACACCGATTGCTTTGAGTTTTTTGTCCTTGCAAATAAAATTGAAAATAATAGAAAGGTGGCAACTTTCTTAAGTGTGATGGGAGCTAAAACCCTTGGCTTATTAAGAAGCTTGGTGCAGCCTGACAAACCTGGTAGAAAATCATATGAGGACATTGTAAAAGTCCTGGAGATGCATTTTTCCCCTAAGCTACTTGTCATAGCAGAAAGCTTTAGATTTCACAAAAAAAAACCAAGAGGGGAAAACAATTGTGCAGTATATTGCAGTACTTAAGAAGCCCATTGAACATTGTAAATTCAATGAAGTACTGAACGATACCCTCTGTGACAGGTTGGTCTGTGGCCTTTGTAGTGAAGCAATCCAAAAACACCTCCTGACAGAGACTAGCCTCACTTTTCAGAAAGCCATAGAGATTGCAAGTTCCCCTAAGTTGGCTGCAAAAGAAGCACAGCAGCTGAGTGCATCAACTCGAGTGCATAACATGACAGCTGAGCATGTACTCAAGACAGCAAGCAGCCAAGAATGTTACCATTGTGGAAAGCCCGGTCACCATCCATCTGAATTTTGTTGCAGAAACCTTGAATGCCATCAGTGTGGCAAGAAGGGACACATTGAGCGTGCCTGTAAAAACAAAAAAGTACCAGTGAACCGGAAAAGCAAACCGGAGGAAAAGAAATCTGCAGTCTGGTGTAACAAGAAGAAAAATCTGCATGTTGTAGGAATGGGAGGATCAGAGGGACACTGAGTCCAAAAAAGAAGTGCCCCTCCACATCTTGTGACTGGCAGGTGATTCACAGGGCTACTGGGTAACACCGCTGATGGAGGACCAAGCAATACGTATAGAACTGGATACAGGGGCAACAGTTTCTCTGGTCCCAGATGCTGTGTATAATGAGAAGTTTAAACATCTTCCCTTGACGCCTGCAAAAATTGTTCTGAAAACATATACAGGGAAATCTGTACCTATGATGGGCAGACGGAAGTTAAAGTGGAACTAAATGGACAGTAAGCTATCACTGGCAGTGCCCTGACTGAGACTTCTCTCCCCTGGCAAAACTCAGTCAGACCCTGTGTCAAAGCTTTGCCATGCCTGCGTCACTTGGTGGAGGTTGGGGTAGGGAGGGGTGGGAGGGGTGGGAAAGGCGGGTGGGGGGGGCACAATGGCTGGATCCCATACCAGTGCTCCAGGATGCTGTAAGACATAAAATGGGATAAAAGTGACCCATTGGCTCCACAATGACTCCCTAGTTAGCAACTGAAAGGCGACCATTGCAGGCTTATATGTTCAATTACATTTCTATTCACTGTTTCCACAGACACAAGCAGGAGTGACTCATGGATACAGCAGACAACATTGCCTTCATCCTGGAAATCAGGCAACTAAGAAGAAGAAGAAGGTCCCATCGCTGCCAGGCTGAGCTAAAGGAGGAGCTTCACCCTGATGAACAATGGCCAGTGGGACCCTCTCAAGAGCCAGAACTGAGGCTGATGGAGCCATTGCATGAAGGCGTCTGGCAAGACCAAGGGTGTATAGATAGCACCTCTCAAAGCTCCAGATGAGCAAGAGACAGTGCCATAGACTCCTTTGCATGTCTAGGGATGTGGGGTCTCACATCTGCCACATTCCCTGGGAGGAGTTGACACCACAGGAACTGGGAGGCCACCCATCACCAATGGTTCTAAAAGTGACAGCCATTCTGAACTTCTTCGTAAGGGGCTCATCCCAGGGCTCCACTGTGGCTTTTCTCAAGCATCTGTTCACAAATGCATTTGAGAGGTTATGGATGCCCTATTTAGCAAGGCTCACAATTACGTCCAGTTCTGCTTAGATGAAGTCAGCCCAGCTGCCAGAGCAGTGGGATTTTAAGTGACCTCGACATTCCCATAGGTGCAGGGTGCAATCGACTGCACACATGTGGCTCTAAGAGCTCCCTGGGAACAGTACTACAATTCGTCAACAGGAAAGAGTTTTACTGTCTCAATGTGCAGCTTGCAACCACATGAGCAGATAATGCAGGTATGTATCAGATACCCTGTAAGCTCTCACGACTTGTACATCTTGAGCCACTTGCTGGAGCCATAGATCTTTGAGGGCCCTCAGCGTATCAAGGGTTGGCTCCTCAGTGACAAAGGCTACCTGCAAAAGGCATGGTTGATGATGCCTGTTCATCAGCCACAAAGTGCCTCAGAGGAGAGGTATAACACTGCTCATTCTGCAACACACCTATTGATTGAGCAGACCATTAGCATCTTGAAGATGCGCTTATAATGTCTGGACAGGTCAGACAGTGCTCTCCTGCATCATCATGGCTTGGCGCTCCAAAGAGGGGATGTCTTGTCAGAACGAGCAATGGAGGAGCTGCAAGTCTTCTCTAATGATGAGGGTGTCCAAAGGGTTGAGCTCAATCAGGGCAAGGAAGCTGAGGCTCCAGAGGAAGAGGCCATAGCATGGACCAGTCAAGGCAGGCATGCACTTGGCATGCTTATAGCCACCAAGTTCCAGATGGATGATGACAACTGGCTCATACGAGCCTCTTTCACCACTGCCCTCCATGCTGGGGCCCCTTACTACCTTGGTTGCGATTCGAATCAGGTCAATGCAGCACATCCATCTCTGAATGAAGAGTGACAATCTTCTGTCACAATGTCCTCATCCTTGGAAGGTATAGCAGCCCCAGGAGATGTGGCCTTTCTGTTACAGGTTAAAAACATGCAATATGGCATTTTGTGTGCAGTGTTGAGATGGTGCAGCCTCTTTAAGCATCTCGCCAACATCCCACTGCCTACAGCAGTTTTCAAGAGGCAGGAGAAGCACTGCAATCCTAAGTGCTCTCATGGCAGTATGCCTGCAGTCTGGCAATACTTCTCAAGGAGGACAATCATCACTCAGTGATTCTCACCTTCATGTGTCAGGTTGATTCTGAATCCACACTGCTTTTTGTTCACACAGGCAATTGCTCAGACCTCTTCACCGTACTCAGTGCCCAGCATTAGATATTTCTAAAGAGCGCTGTCATCTGTAACTCTCAGTGGTGGATGAGAGGCTGCATTTCAGCTTACCTTTCTGAGATGGTCAATGTGTTGAGGCACTAGCCAGACCTTCTGGTTCAGCGCTGCATCCTCTCAAGTTCAAGTCAGACATCTGGGGCCTCTGCAGACAACTCCTAGGTTGCACAGTTTTAACCATCCAGCAGGAATCGCAAGGCTCAACATCTGTCAACGAGGTTCATAGCTCTAAATCATGGAGGTTGGAAGGTGGGAACTAATGCTGGGGTGATTTTCAGATGTACACATGGACATGAAATAGCGCAGCAGGCAGTAAGGAGCGCATAAGAAATCCCAGCTTGGGTCCATATGTGAAGTTCATTCAAGGCTTATGGAAAGTACATGGAGGCCAATGAAAGATTCGCTGAATCCATGCACCTCCCCATTCAATCCTGTAAGATCCACACTGAGCACCCAACTATCTAGAAACATTGGGGGACTAAAGCAGCCTACAGGTTGTAAACCCGTGAGGCAACATAATATGAACCTCTGAAGCAGGTCTCAGATATGCCTTGGCCAACCATAATTTTCTTAGAGGCAGAGGCTTCATTCATTTTGATACTGTGCAGAGAACTGTCAGGTACTGTCGTGAGATGGTTCTAGACACCTTAGAGTGGAGGCAGACGATGAGACATCTGGGAGGAGGGGGAAGCATCTGTGACACTTGATGGACCACGAAGCGCTTCTTCAGATAGAAGAGGCATATACAACATGAGAAGTGGAATGAGTCAAAATCTATTTACATTTGTTCAAATTCTACACAGATTGTGGATGTCCAAGGTACCTTTGAGTTCTTAGTATTTCTTCATTTTTCTTACCTATGTCTAGCTGTGTCCCCAACATCCACAGCAGAGATGGAGGCAGCCTGCTGACTGCTACGCCCTGTTGTATGTGGTGACCTTGGCAGGCATTCTCTGAAGGGCCAAGGCCTGGAGAGAGGCCGAGTTTCCCTGTCTACCTCTCACTTAGCTACTGATGGATCCCACCTATGGCAATGGAGTGCAGATCCTGGCAATATTAGGCATAATGTCCTGGACAAAAGTCTTCATGGCGGTCGCCATCCTACCATGCTGACCTCGGTGCGCTGACATGTCGGCACAATGACATCAGGCTGAACGCGGGGAGACTCCTCCATCATCAGTTGCAATCTGGTGACAGCATCTGACAACCCTGTCTGATGTTCTCGTGTCTGTCTTTGCAGCTCCAACATCTGTGTGAGAGCCGAATCCAGAAGCTCGTCATCTGACTCGGACTCTGCAGGAACCTGGCCTCCAGCAGTCTGATGACCTTGGATATCCCTGCCTCCGCTTGCTGTGGTCCCAAATCTGTGCTGTGCTCACCAGATTGTGATTCCGAGCCTGCTCTAGAACTAGGTCTCACTGAGGTATGTGGCTCTGTGCTGGTGGAGGGTGCGGGTGAATGCTGTGATGGCTCTACATCTAATGGGTCCTCAGGATCCTCATCCAAGGTGGTGTGGGGGCTGGGGCTGATGGGCTGGCTGCCAGTGGGCCTCTTCGTTTTGATGCTGGTGCCTGTCAAAAAGAAAAGAGATAATTAGTGATTGGCTGCATAGTCAACAACATTACAAAGCACTTACAGTTTCATTGGGTGACCAATGATCTGTTAATGGGTCCTCACGGCTAGGAAATGCCAATCTTACCCTCAGTGCACCCTCTGCACCGGCCAGCTCTGTCACACGTTCTACAAAGTTCAGGCACCCCATCCCCCAAACTCCGGTCTGGGATCTCTCTCTTTAATTGTGGGCGATCTTGTCCTGCATAAAAACAAATGGACAGACCGTAAGCAGGACGGATGCCAAAGCAGATGATAAGGATGCCTGACTTCTGTGTGTGCTGAGTGATCCTGCATAAGGGCTGAGGATGCGAGCTGCACAGATGTGGGAAGAGATGAAGATGCCAAAGTATGTGTAGGAGAGTCAGTGGTGATATCCCTTGTGCTAATAGTGTATGAGATCTCTGTGGACTGTACCCCTGTGAATGCATGATGGGCTTGTGAGAGCGTGAAAAGAGAAAGTTGCAGATGCAAACATTCATCCTCTTCCTGCACTGGATGGCAGTCCTCCTCTGAGGAGCATTGGCACTAACCATCCTGGTGATCTGCTCCCAAGCTAGCATGGAAAGGTTGGTGGACCTCCTTCTGCCATCATGGGGGTAAAGAATGTCTCAATGTTCCTCAACTGCATCGTGAAGTGTCCTCAGCACATTGTCGCTGAACTTGCGGGCAGTAGGCTTCTTACCTTTCAGGGCCATCACTCACCACGACCAGTCTCAGGATGCAGAGTGAATGATATGCATGGCAGCAGTTTAAATATGGTGCCCGGAAAGATGGTCCAATGAGGTCACAGCAGGGCGGACGAATCCCAGCCCACCCCGCCATGAGATATGAGGTGCTCCACGTTCACACATATATAATGAGCTGAAAAGCAGATGATCTGGCGTGCAAACTCGCCACACCAGCCAGCAGGAAATGTGTAGCTTTTCACGCCCGCCATCGCACTTAGTCTTCGGAGTGGAAAATTCCAACCAACTCGTGGAATTTTCTGTGCCCACTGACAGCAAGCGTGATGGGTGGTGGGCGTGGACAATATGGCGCAATCTGGTTCACAACGGCGGAAAGGCAGGTCGCGATCATCTGATCAGCCCACCAACGGCGGGCCACATTTCCTGCCAACGGTCAGCAGGGAGCTCATTGTAATACATCAGCATCTCATTAAAAGGCCATCCCGCCAGGCTCTGCCTTCACAACAGCACACAGCGACATGCACTTGGCAGCCTTCACCTTGGGGGAACTGAGGTGAGTGAACAGCATCATTTTCCACAGCTCAACAGGGTCACCTGTTGCTTTGCAGGCTTCAGGGGCACCATGGAGCCTGGGTGAAGTGCCGCACTGCCTCGGAGGTGACTGTTTTCAGAGTGGTGTTCGGGGGCAACTGCTGCCTAGCGCCAGAGGCAACTGTATTCGGATGGGGGGCGCGGGGTGGTGTCCGGGGGCAACTGCTGCCTGGCCCTGGAGGTGACCGTACTCGGGGTGGGGGTGTCCGGGGACAAATGCTGCCCTGGTGTTGGATCCCACGCACAAGCAATCGAGGTAGGAGGCAGGGTAGGTGAGGGAAGTGGCCATGCAGTAGGGACACCTGTATAAAAACTGTCCATCCCTCTGCAACTGAGACAGTTCAAAGTGATAAGATTGGGGTCGGGCTCCCAGCCGGCGTGCCCACGCAAGCAATGCAGAGGCACCAATGTGTCACCAAGTCCTCCAGACCTTACCCCCCACACCCCCACACAGTCTGCGAGTCTGCGAGCACTTTACTGGACCGTGCAGCTGTTGCACTACACAAGTCGCACAATCCCATCACCAACGCTTGCCATATAGCGGTCACTGCTGGAGGCGCTCAAAGCCCCTTACAATCTCAGCATCCCAGTTTCAACCAGTGTCCCTCGTCACAGATTGACAGGGCAGCTATGCAGTACACTCATCTGTGGCCATCTGAGGGGTGGCCAGCACTTCCCGGGAAGTGTTAAGGGGAGGTCACACAGGGCCAGGATAGGATGCTAAGTACACCCATGCTAACCATATCTCTCTCTGTCTTTCATGCTGCAGGAGGACCACATCAGGATCATGGATCGAAGTGACCTAGCTATATGCCAGAGAGCAAAGAAGATGGAGGAGAGAGCGACTGAGGCTCCTAGCCGTGCTAAGGCAGGAGCAGCAACCTCAGGAAGAAGGGGCTGCTGGGCTCCCACCTCCACTGCCAGTGACTGTGAAAGTGATTGTGGCACTCAATTTCTATGCTAGTGGCTCCTTTTCGGGCTTCACAGATGACCTCTGTGGGATCTTACAAGCCACCACCCACAGATGCATCCATGAGGTCATGGATGCCATCTTCTTGAGGGCACACAACTTTGTGCATTTCGCCCAGCACCGGGACAGCCAGGATGCAAGGGCATTTGGATCTCGGGATTCCCACAGATGCAGGTTGCACTTAGCTCTCTGTCGCTATACACGGTGGACTACATCAACCGCAAGGGCTTCCACTCACTGAACATGCAGCTGGTATGCGGCCACCAGAAAGACATCCTGCAGGTGTGCACTTGGTTTCCAGGGGTGTGCACAACGCCTCCATCCTCAGTCACTTGCAGATCCCTGCAGTGTTCCAGGGCCCACAGAGGCTGCAGAGATGACTCCTTGGGGACAAGGGCTACCCGCATATTCCATGGCTGATGACACCCATGCGGTAGCCTCAGAATGCAGCAGAGTGACGGTATAATGAAGTTCATGCTACAACTTGCAATTTGGTGGAACAGTCCGTCGGGATGCTGAAGATGTGGTTCCAGTGCCTGGACCGGTCTGCCAGTGCCCTGCAATATGGTCCACAGAGGGTGTCACACTTCATCGTCATCTGCTGCGCCCTTTACAACCTGGTGCTCCAACAAAGAGATGAGTTGGCTAGAGAGGAGGGAACTGGAGGTCTCCATGGATAAGGAGGACGGTAGAGGGGATGAGGGTGAGGAGGTCATCGGTGGTGACGATGATGGGGATGAGGCTCTCGCACTGGTTAGATGAGGCAGGCGTGCTCAGGAGGCCCTCATAGCTGCTAGATTTGTGGAGGATGATGGCGACATGCAGGGAGGTGTTCCCACAGATCCCCACATTACAGTTGTGAATGCTTGACTCCAGTCTGGCTTATGGCAGCCAAAAGTCTCTGTAAGAATCCTCCTGTCATAGAGACGCAGTGGAGGCCCTAATAGTCGCTCAATCATAGGAGGATGATGACAACAAGCAATGAGGACACTCCATGAATCTTCATATAACGTCTGTGAATGTCAGACTCCTGTCTGGCCGAGGGCAGCTCGCTTGTGCTCCATGATCAGGGCCATCTCGTAGAGTCGCAGCCATGAAACTTTAGACGCATCCGATGCTGCGTCCACCTTCATCACCTGAGCCCTTCAGGAGCTGGTGCACAGCATCAATGGTCGCAGATGCTGGTGCGATGGGGGCCAGCCCCACTTTAAAGGTGCTGAGAGCACACAGACAGAATGCGAGAACTCTGTGGCACACGCCCACTACGTTCTAGCAGCAATGACCAGCACCGCCTAGGAGCAGGCATCAGTAATGTTTCCAGGGAGTGTGAGACCGGACCATCACTGTGGTCTGAAGGTTTCACAGAACACAGGGAAGAGGCCCTGGACTGAGACACCTGCCTTTTATCTTGTGCAGAAAGGTTTCACATCCGAATGACAAGAACACTGCTCATCAGAACAAGGAGCTACAGGCAGGGAGACATTCTTAGGAGTTTATTGACCAATAGTGAACAGTATGTACAAGTGACCAACACCTGTGCCCAGGCTGTGCAACTACGTTTCCTTAACTTCCCTAACCCTGCCGCTATGTCTTGGTGATCCCCAGACATCCACAGCGGAGGTGCAGACAGCCTGCTGACTGCAACATCCTGTCTGTGATGACTTTGGCAGGCATCCTCTGGAGGGCTGAGACTTGGGTTCCTGCTGTGTGGCAGTGGCACCCTCCTCAGCCTGTGAAGCTGGATCTGCAGAGTTCATAGGAAGAGGGAATTTGGATGGGCCAGACACTCCCGGAGTCACCTGGGTGGATCACCCTGGGGTGTGCACACGCTGATCCTCCTTCCTATAGGTGCCCGAGGGACCCAGGCTGACTGCATAAGGGGAAGGAATAGCTGGAGTGAGATCAAACTGCCCAGCACCCCTTTCGCGTAGACACTGTTGAAGGCCAACTATGGCATCAGCGATGGAGTTAAGCCCACGCAGCAGTGCAGGAGCAACATGCTGGACCAAGGTCTCCATGGCGGCCATCATCCTGCCAGAGTTGACCTTGGTGCATTGCAACGCCTGCGCTATCACCTCAGCCTGAAGGCAGATGGACTCCTCCATCGGAGTTGCTGAGGAGTGCAGCGGACATCCCTTCCTGACGTTTCCTAGCTTGCCTTTGCAGCTCCAGCAACTGTGACTTGACCGAGCCCAGCGGGTTGGCCTCTGACTCGGACTCAACAGGTTCTTGGTCTCCAGCAGCCCTCCGAATGCCAGGGACCTAGGAAGTCCCTGCCCTTGCCTGCTAAGGATCAGACTGTACACTGTGCTCACCAGTATGTGATCCTGTGCCTGTTCTAGAGCTAGGTCCCAAGGTCACCGAGGCGTGTGTCTCTGCACTGGTGGAGAGTGTGGATGAACGCTGTGACGGAACTTGTAGGGGGTGCATTCCAGTTTCCCTTCGGATGTCTCTTCTGAACTGGCTTGGAGGTCTTGGGTCATGGACTCCATCGGCCCTTGGAGTGATGGGCCTGCGGAAGCAAGGGGAGATAATTAATGCATGGCAGTGGCCTGTAGCATGGAACACATTACTCACAGCATGGTTGTCTGGATGTTGCACTGCTGGATCCTCACTTGATAGAACAGCGCCAACCTCATCGTCAGCACAGGAGCAGTCCCGATCATTGCCAGCCAGCTGGATGGCTCTGTTCTCAAAATCTGTAAGTACCTTGAACTCCAGTATTCCTCCACCGGTCTGCAACCTTTCCCTCCTGTTGTGTGCCAGTTTGTTCTGCATGGATAGAGATGGGGAGAGTGTATCAGGATGCCTGCCAGGCCAGATGATACATGTGCCTGGCCTGTGCAGGTGGTGAGTGGTCACATGGACGGGTTGAGGACAACGCATGTATTTGTGAGAGAGTGAATGGTGATGTCCGTTGAACTGACAGTGAGAGAAGGCCCTGTGGATGTGTGATAAGTTTGTGAGCATGTGTGTTGAGAGCGATGAAAAATGTGACTTACCCTGTTGGAACGGAGATCATTGATCCTCTTGCGGCAGTGGGTGGCTGTCCTGTTCTGAAGGGTGTTTGCGCTGACCAGCGCTGCCACTGCCTCCCAAGCTGGGTTGGTGACATTGCTGCTTATCCTGCGGCCAGAGTGGAGGTACAGTACATTCTGGCGGGCCTCCAAGGCATGCAGCAGTCGCTCGAGGGACCCGTCATTGACGCAAGAGGGGCTGCAGTCCTTTTTCCTTTGCTGGCCACATCTCCCAGGCAGCGGTGGTGAGTTGGTAGCGATGAGCGCTGTGCTGCTGGCTGCCTTTTAAATATGGCGGCCAGCATAATGCAACAGCAGGGTGTTGGTGGAAGGACAAATGAGAGCCCGCCCACCATGGAAACGTCATGTTTCCCGGGAATGCATAAATAATGAGTGGGTTTGGGACAATACGGCGCAAAAACCCGCCATCGCCATCGGCTAGTAGGACACCACTTTGCCTGCCCGCTACCGCACTTAGTGCAAGTCTGGGAAAATTCCACCCAAGTGTGGATGAAGTCAAACAGTTAGAGGCTTTTGCTACTATCAGCATCAAATGCCGGAAGAAAAGCAGCAAACACATGCTTACAGCCAAAGTCGACACAGGAGTGAATGTGAACATCTTACATGTTAGAATCTTGAAAGATATATATCTGGACCATTGGCAGTCAATGAAACAACCTACGACAGCCAAACTATGTGTGTACATTCGTTGCATAGGTACACTGACATTGAAATGCAGCTACGCCAAGTCTGCATGGAAACTGCAAGTATTTTATGTGGTGGACAGGAGCAGATCAGCAATAGCAGGTTACTGGCGTGTACGAAATTCAACTTTGTGACCATACACGAGATCACCAACATTGCGGCAGAAGAGGCCAAGAATAATTGCTCTGAGTCAGTCCATAACCTACAGCAAATATACCTAGACAGATTCAACACTATAAGAAACTTCAGAGGTGATGCTGTACTGCAACTCCTTTGATCAACCCTCTTAGAAACTGCAGTGTGCACTTACAGGAGAAGTTTAAGAACGTGTTTGATGGCATACAGCGAATAAGGCACCTGGCAAAGGATCTGTGTATTGGTCAGGGATCAACAACGATATCAAAAAGGTAGAAAGGATGTGTGAAACATGCCAGAGTCGCCAACCACATCAACACAAAGAACCTCTACATCCTTATGCGATTCCATAATACTCTTGGTCTAATTATGCAACAGATTTATTCACTATCCATGGCACCGACTTTCTCCTATAGTCACCGATTACTTTTCCAAGTTACCAATCATCAGATAATTGAAGGATACCTCAAGTGCATCCATGGCAGACACAATGAGTGCAATATTCAGTTTGCTCAGCATGCCTGAAGAGATCATATCAGACAACAGGCCATAATATACTGGCTGACCTTTTAGGGACGTGTGCTAAATGGGGCATAAACCATGCGACAGCCTCGCCACGCCATTCCAGATCCAATAGTCTTGACGAGCAAAAAGCTTTCACAGTTAAGACATTAATCATGAAGTGCAGGGAAACAATTATGATCTCCGCATTGCTATGTTACACTTAAGAGCAATGCCTTTAGACATAGGCTTACTGTCATCAGCAGAAATCATGTTCAGAAGGCAGATTAGGACAACCTGCCAAGCCATCACCTGTCCCAGTTCTCAGAAATACAGGTGAAACTTTTCGTGAAAGAAGAAAAAATGAAGACAGCACACAACCGACATGCAGGTACAGAACTGCCTAGTCTGCACCTAAGACTAAAGGTTCGGGTCATACATCCTCCCTAGGGAACCTGGTCACCTGCAGAAGTATCCAAAGTGTGCAGTGAGCCTAGATCCTATGAGATAACAACACCAAATGAGGCAAAGTTAAGGAGAAACAGAAGCCAGCTAAGGGAATTGTACACAACTGCATAGTCCTCCAAATGCATTTAAAACACGTCCAAAGATAAACTCAAAAAGTGAAGTTGTGGAAGACCACCATGAAAACAATCAACATTGCAATAATACACAGGGTGCCAATGCACCTACAAGTCAAGTACTAAGTCTAGCTCTCAGGAAGGTCATACCCTCACAAAATCTGGGAGGATTAGCAAATCACTCATACATTATATTGACACTTGAACTCTTAAATTCATATGCTCTTAAAAAGAGACTATCTTTTGTGTAAATAGTTTTCACAACCAACCCACTGTGCATGTATTTTTACTCATAACATATGTAATATTATCTTGGAAAAAGAGGGGATTTTCTGATATCACTTTAAGGGAAGTTGAAAATGAGCAAGTAGCCAGGATGTAGAGCAGCTAGTAGTGTGTAGGAATTGCAGCTGTGCTGTCCTTGTGAGTAATAGTTGCTGAATCCATAAAATAGATCTGTCTGCTGAGTCATCCTGTGCTGTATCATCAAATAAGCTGAACCAATGTATAGTTTACCAGTTTTGGTGTGAGATTGGTGAGTTTATGTAAAGTAGACATAGAAACACAGCAGGTGAGACTAATGAGCTGGGGGTGCTGGTTTGCCGGGGTGATGGTAGCGAGCAAGCTGGGGATGCAAGAATGTTTTGACACACCTACTGATTCAAAGAGCTGCACTCCTGAGAAGGCTTTACATCTGATAGGAGTGGTCCTAAATAATCAATGTAAATACTGTGCTAAGTGCTGGACAAACAGCCCAAGTTTATGCAATGACAATTCTGGTGGGACTATCTATGGGATCATTTGGAGCCCAGAAAGGATTTGAATATAGGTGGACTCCCCTGAACTTGCAATACTGTTGCAGCCCTCAATAATATTTGCCGCTATTGGGACTACACGGTCCTGTCCATTACCTTCGGCAGCACAGCAAAGCAGCAGTGAGGTAAGACTATCCAATTTTACGATTTGTTAATCTCAACCCACATTGTTTGGTGAGCACCCATTGAAAAGCCCTTCAACTAACTCAACAGAGAGCGCTTCCATGCCCTCAGTATTCAGATTGCATGGCAACATGCAGACGCCTATATGCCAACTTTAAATATGCTGGACAAATACAATGTGCTGGAAATCTGAAATAGAAACTTAAAATATTGGAAATGCTTAGCAGATCAGGCAGCGTCTGTGGGAAAACAAAGTTAATGTAGCAGGGTGATGATCTTTCATCAGAATTGGAAAAAGTTAAGAGATGTAGCCAGTTTTGAACAAGTACACAGGTTGGGGAGTGGTGGAGGGGTTGGCTGGGAGCGAGGATAGAATAATAGGAAAGGTCTGTGATAGGGTGAAAGGCTGGAGAGATTAAACAACAAAACGGAAGGTTTAAGGGGGTGGTCGTAGGACAAGTAAAGAAACAAAAAATGGATCTAGAAGAAGTGTAACTGGCAATAGCAGAATGATTACCAACAGCTGCAGAAGTTTGCTGTTCCCCCAGTAACCAAAGTTGTGTTAAAAGCCTTTGGACGTCCATTGTCCAGTGAGTGCTTGTGGTGATATTGCTGGATGACTTTATACATTTTGAATCTATTTGGACTGTTATCTTAAAGTGGGTATGTAGGTGGGAGTCTGGTTAAGTAGAAACTTAGAACTGTTATAACTGTGTAACTGTAATCTTGAGTGTGTTTAAGTTTGTTCTTCTTTTGTTAATAAATATTATAATTTAATCTTTAAAATCTCTAAAGGTGGTAGTGGACTCATTATTTCTGACTTCAGTGCACAAGCCTGCTCGTAATAAAAACAAATTGCAAAATTGTTGTGATAGCATGGTCAAGTTTTTCTTGTTGATTTGGTCAGCCTAGCAAATACCACCTGCCAAATCATAACAAAAATGAATTTCAAAAGGCATTTGATAAGGTGCCACATAAAGGTTATTGAACAAGATAAGAGCTTATGGTGTTGGGGTGATATATTAGCATGGATAGAGTCAGGATTAACATTTTCAGGTTGCCAAACTCAAACTAGTAGAATGCCACGGGGATTGGTGCTGCAGCACTCCACTAGTACCAACAGGAAGGAAATTAAGATACGAATGCCATATGGTCAGACATAAAGGAAAGTTGCAGATACAAAGGAGCGCTCAAAGCAGAGGAGCTGCAAGGTGAAGGCCCATATGCAGGCACAAAGAGAAAGCAGACAGATACAGAAAGGGGAACACACCAAATTCTTCTGTGGAAAAGAAGCAAATCACTCTCAGAAAGAGGTCAGTTTTTCTGTTTGCCAGAAAAGCAGACAGGAGCTCTTAGAGGTACCGTGTGAACTAAAAAGATGTAAAACTTAAAAAGCTCTGTGAATAACTCAGAGACACTACTCAGTGTTTTCTCAGAAGTGGCCAAACCATGAACTGGGTTTTACTCGTTGGTCGGTTCAAAAGGAACTGTGGAAAGCTACATCATCAAGGCTGTTGTGACTCAAGAGGGAGAGGATTCATAGAAATGTACCTTGTTGATGATCATCATACCTATGAAACACAAAGGTCAAAGCTCTTGTCGGATATGACTCTTGACCAACCCTGTGTAAATAAAAAAACAGCATATTGTGGAACTATGTAGCTACGTAGCACCAGGTTAGTGCAGGGAGCGATACGGGTGCTTGTGGCTACGTTTGACGTATCTTTGTTATACCGACTATTTAAAGTGAAATTTACCTTTTTTTATTTTTAATTTGCCTGTTAATGCATGTTTAATTAGTTTTGATGTGTGTTAAAGTAAAAGCTACAAGAAGTGGAATCTTGTTAGTAATATCTTCTTTGGAGGTCATTTAGTAAATTTGGTTATTTCGGTCTACAGTTCCCCCACGAGGGTCATACCACATTCTAGTGGTGTAATTCAGTCCTTTAACATTATCACCCCATCCCTATTTTTCCCCCTCGTTATCGCTATAAATGTTGGCCTAGAGATTCGATTGGATCAAAAAATGGAGGTGCAGAAAATGAGGCAGGTGCTGTACACAGCTGTTCGTGTCATCCCAGGAGCAAATAAAATTCATGTTGCAACCTGATTAAAAAGACTTAATAGATACCAGTGCTATTTATTGGCTGCATGCTTGTTTGGAGGGGTGGGAAATCGAAACGTCTGACAACACTAATGAACAGTCAGTATCTCTTAAAAGAAGTGGTTCATTCCGGCTATACGGCAACTTCCCAAGTTGAAGAGGATGACTTGAAAAGGTTCAGACAGAGTGCTAGGTTCTCTGATATCACATGAGAAGCTGGAGTCCAAATGATGGAATAGAGAAGAGATTTTGTTCCCCACAGTGAGATGGAAAGTACTTCAGGCAATACTTCCATCGCTAGTGGGAAGAAGGTGTAGAGGTGATCGATGTAAAGAGCTTAGCACCTAGGCTGCAATGCCAAAAGAAGTTCAATGACCTTATCAACAACAGCAACAACTTATATTTATATAGCATCTTTAACGCAATGAAACATCCCAAGGAACTTCACAGGAGGATTACAAAACAAAGTATGACACTAATCCACATAAGGTGATATTAAGTAAGATGGTCAAACGCTTGGTCAAAGAAGTGTTGTAAAGTAGAAAAGCAAGATAGAGAGGTGGAGAAATGTAAGGGAGGGAATTCCAAAGCTCGGAGCCAAGGTAACAGCCACCAATGGTGGAGTAATTATAATTAGGAATGCACAAGAGACCAGGATTAGAGGAGTGCCGATTTCTTAGACAGATGTGGGGTTGGGAGAGATTACAGAGATAGGGAGAGGCAAGGCTATGAAGGGATTTAAAATGAGGATGAGAATTTTAAAATCAAGACATCGTTTGGCCAGAAACCAATGTAGATCAGCAAGCACAGGATTGATAGAAACGGGACTTGCTACAAGTTAAGACTCGGGTAGCAGAGTTTTGAGTGATCTCAAGTTTACAAGGTAGAATGAGGAAGACCAGCCAGGAATGTGTTGGAATAGTCAAGTCTAGAGGTAATAAAGTCATGGATGAGGGCTTCAGAGCAGATTAGCCGAGGCAAAAGCGAAGTTCAGCAATGTGATGGGGGGTGGAAGCTGGCAATTTTAGTGATGACTTGAATATAAGCTTAGAAGCTGATCTCAGAATCATATGTGGCACCAATGTTGCGAACCGACTAGCTTAATCACAAAGTTGCCAAGAAACGGGATGGAGTCCATAACTAGGGAACAGTTCGGAGTGGGTCCAAAAACATAAGAACATAAGAAATAGGAGCAGGAGTAGACCACACAGCTCATCAAGCCTGCTCCACCATCCGATATGATCATGGCTGACCTTGGGCTTCAGCTCCATTTTCCCACCCACTCCCCATACTTTTTAATTCCCTGAGAGACCAAAAATCTGTTTATCTCAGCCTTAAATGTATTCAATGATGGGGCATTTACAATGCTCTGGGGTAGAGAATTCCAAAAATTCCCAACCCTTTGAGTGAAGAAATTTCTCTTCATCTCAGTCCTAAATGATCGGTCCCTTATCCTAAGACCGTGCCCCCATGTTTTAGATTCCCCGATCAATGGAAACAATCTCTCTGCGTCCACGCTATCAAGTCCCTTCAGAATTTTGTAGGTTAAGATGAGAATCACCTCTTGCTCTTCTAAACTTCAGAGAATATAAGTCCAATTTACTCAGCCTCTCATCATGGGACAACGCCCTCATCCTAGGGACCAATTTAGCGAACCTTCGCTTTACTGCCTCCAATTCAAGTATATACTTTCTTAAATGTGAAGACCAAAACTACACACAGTACTCCAGGTCAGTCTTGCCAAAACCCTATACAATTGTAGCAAGACTTCTTTGTTCTTGTACTACAATCCTTGGCAATAAAAGCCAACATGCCATTTGCCGTCCTTATTGCTTGCTGCACTTGCATGCTAACTTTCTGCGTTCCTTGTAAAAGCACACCCAAGTCTCTTTCAACATCAGCACTTACAACTTCCTTGAAACAATGATTTTGATTTTCCCAATACATAATCGGAAGAATTTTTTTACTTATACTTTCATGGGATGTGGGCGTCACTGGTAAGGCCAAGATTTGTTGCCCAAGCCTAATTACCCTTGGCTTACTGGGCCTTACAAAGGGCAGTTGAGGGTCAACCACATTGCCATGGGTCTGGAGTCACATGTAGGCCAAACCAGGTAAGGACAACAGATTCTCTTCCCTAAAGGGCATGAGTAAACCAGATGGGGTTTTACAATAATCTACGATAGTTTTGTGCAAATTTTCCTGCCTTGGTAAGATTTGAACCCATGTCCCCAGAGCATTAGCCTGGGTCTCTAGGTTACTAGTCCAGTGACGTTACCACTAACTAAACCACCATTTTCCCCCTGCTGGATGTCAGAGAAGCAGTCTGATAAATTTAGCAACAGTGGAAGAGTCAAGAGGGACAGGCGGTGGTGAGGTGTCATCAGCGTACATATGAAAATTAATGCCGTGGTTTCAGATAATATCACCAAGGAGCAGCATGTACATGAGAATAGGAGAGGGCCAAGGATAGATGCTGGGGCACCAGAGGTAGTGGTGCAAGAACTGGAAGAAAGGCCATTGCAAGTAATTCTCTGGCTACGATTACATAGATAAGAATAGAACCATGTGACAGTAGTCCCAACTAGATGATAATGGGGAGGCTTGGGAGGAGTATGGTGTGGTAAACCATGTCAAAGGCTGCAGGAAGGTTCAGAAGGATGAAGAAGCAAAGTTTATCTTTGTCATAGTCACATAGGGTGTCGTTATCAGAGCTGTCAAGATAAGAATACTGCTCTTTTACTCTCTTCTCACACTGCCATCATCTCCAGTCTCACTTCACTGTCCTTCCCTTCACTTTCTTACAATCATTGGACCACACTTCATTCCATTTCCTTCTCCTCATAGTCAGAGATCACCATTATTGTAATACTCGCAAATTACACACTGCATACCAACCTTGACAGGCACATTCTTCAAACACTTCAAAATACACTGCTCTCTTCCTTGTACGAGAAGGTAATGCACAACTTGAAACAAGAGGCTAGCACCCTCACCCCCATCCCATCCCCTCCCCTCGAAGAAAGAATGATGACAATCACAGGTCGGTTCCTACTTATTTGCCTTTTCCCTTCTGACATCTATCTCACCCTGTGCACGACAAACTGCAGTTGCTGTCACCAATCATTTCTTCATCTGTATACACTCACAATTAGGTTATGGCGGTGGAGCATCGAGCAAAATGCCAGTCACAGTCATTCAAGAGAGACAAAGCATCCTGTGGAGGTATTGTGCATCTTAGGCCGTAGCTGTTCCTCAAACTAACTGATGCCTCTAAAATGTTTAACTAAATTAATTATAACAATTTAATGATCTGTACTCTCAAACATAATTTTAGGCTTACTGTATTATGATTGAACACCTGCTGAGACTAAACTCAATATTGTACTCTCTAGAGTTTTCACACTCTACCGGACACTCATTGTTGAAGATTAATCTCTTGCTATTACATGAGCTTAATTTATACAACTGTCACAGGGGAAAAAGTCGAAGAATGGCTCCTCATACTACTTATAGAATCAATTAATTTATTATTGCCTCAAACTAGCCAATAGAAATAACTCCAAATAATTAGGTGTTGAACAGCATGAACAGCTCAAAATGATCTTAAATGAAACTGAAGAGTATTAACAGTTTGAATCAATAATAGTTACCTCAAATCTGATGCTTTCAGGTTTGTGAATTATCTGAATGTTGAATATTTGTCTAAATTGTACATTGAAATCCGATTGTAGCTGTGAGGTAACAGTGGATGAAACGAGTTTGTCATTGTAGAAAATACTAATGAAGAACTTATGGTCTTGTACTTCCATCCTTCTTTCCATTTCACCCCTAAAATTAGATAGAAGAAGAATAGCAACTAGTGTAATAATAATTATTTGCACATTAAAAGCTTCTGTCACTGGTAGATACTTAACACCAAATTTGATTTTATGCATTCAAGTAAAGTCTTTTAATTCTGCATGAAATTGAAAAATAGCATTTAACATGTTATTATCGTAGTGTGTGTCCCTCGGCTTAAAATTGGATTGCACTGTTATCTGGGTGCGGGGCTTGAGATTTGTCATCTGCTCACACTGGTTCCAATGGAAGTGGGAAAGATGCAAATTTGGTGTTGTCATTTCATTTACCTGCTAACTGCCTTTGACAAAGCAGCTGAGTGCTGCTGGCTGCCTCTGCACACTCATCAGGGAGCTCAGCACCGTTGTGCAGATAGTATTACAATATGTGCCAAAAGTATTACAATTATGAGCTTTCTCAGATTATTATATTTTTGGATTGTAGCTTTAAATTTTGGGTCAATGAAGGGGGTCATGTGACTTATTCTGACACCTGCTTGGCAGTACACCTAGGTGGTTTGATTGTTAAAGAGCAAAGGAAAGCTTAAGATTGTTTTACTGAGAAGACGGTGTCAGGTATTTATGCTTATAGACAGTGGCAGCAGTCTCTGAGTTTACAATGAGTTGACTAGGAGTCCCAAAATTCCAGAAAGGCATTGTAGGTATTGGGTTGTGCTATAAACGGTCCATATACTTCTAAAATGAAAGACAATTTGATTCTCAAGGAGTTATTTTGCATTTCTACTTAGATATAATTCTAATATGTTTGACATTGCATGGAGAAGAGGACAGAAGAAGTCATTTTTGAGATCAGGTTACAGGCTTCCCTACAAATTAATGAATAACACGGACAGACCAAAGACATTCTGTGTAGTCAGCAGAGAGAAAAGACTGCTTGGCTTTGTGAGTTATTGCAAACAGATGCAGGAGGGAAGTGATCTCTAGTTGAAGAGACACACCTGTGGCCTTCTAAGGATTCAGGAGACTTGACCAGAAGAATCACGGGAACAGGCTTTACTGCTGGTGGTGGATTTAAGGAACTCTCTGAAAATGGAGGAAAGCACCTGAAGACAATCACTCAAAGTTACTATCCGTGAAGCAGGAATATGGGGACCCATTTGAAGCTGGGAGTAACTGTGGACTGCTTGCTATAAGGACTGTAATTCTGTGGAAAGTGCGATGTGTAATAAGTATACAAGGGGAAAGTCATTTTCTGTAGTTTAAAGTATAAGTTGCCTACAAAAGGAAAATAATGTTTGATGAATAATTAAGTAATTTGTTACAGTAAAAGTTTTAAAATTTAAGTCTTGCTGTGTCATTCTTTCAGCTAGTAACTGGAACTTCAAATCTCATTTCAAAAGCTATTGGTCTATACGGAGATTATAGCAAAACCGATGGCTCTTTGCAGGCTTCAAATCCACAGGCTGAGATGGATACAGTGAGATTTGCTAAAGTTCAAACAAACAAGATTTCATAGTATATCTATATTTACTGAAAAATTAAAAATGGCTTTGTCTATTGTTGAAGTTTTGCTCACAAAGACAAAAACAGAATTACCTGGAAAAACTCAGCAGGTCTGGCAGCATCGGCGGAGAAGAACAAAGTTGACGTTTTGAGTCCTTTTTTTGTTCTTCTCCGCCGATGCTGCCAAACCTGCTGAGTTTTTCCAGGTAATTCTGTTTTTGCTTTGGATTTCCAGCATTCGCAGTTTTTTGTTTTTATTTTTGTTTTTTATTTTTTTGCTCACAAAGGTTTGTCTTTGAGTTGCACTGCAACAGTTCACAAAGGTTAATTTGAAGGTGATCACAGAAAAATTGGAAAGAGTTAAAAGTAGGTGGTACAAAAGCAGAAATAGTTGAGGTATTGGCTCAACAGCTGAACATTGAGGAAGGAAAAAGTAATGCAGATAAAATGCAGATTGAGGTGGCTAGGATTCAATTGCAAATGAGGCAGCTTGGAATACAAAAAAAGCAAAAACTTGAAAGAGAGGAAAAAGCAAAAAAAAGGGAAATATGAAAAATTGAATCAGAATTCCAAAGGGATGAAAGACAGAAAGACAGAGAATTTCAAAAAGAGGAAAGGAAAAGCCTTTAATTACAAAGAGAAAGGAAGCCAGGAAATTTGAACTGGACAGGCTTTAATTACATTCGCCTCTATGGAGATCATTATAAAAGCGTTCGTGCAGTCTTAAAGGCAATCTGTCCCTCTTAGAGGAAAGTCAAACTGAATAACAGCAAGCTGCTGCTGAATAAATATTATTGCTGCAATTCAAGACAGGGAAAATGGAAACCAGAAGGGTGCTCCAAGGTCACAGAAGGGGCACTGGAAACATTA
This sequence comes from Carcharodon carcharias, assembly GCF_017639515.1. Classification (NCBI taxonomy): domain Eukaryota; kingdom Metazoa; phylum Chordata; class Chondrichthyes; order Lamniformes; family Lamnidae; genus Carcharodon; species Carcharodon carcharias. The sequence continues at coordinate 94,408,372 of NC_054483.1, forward strand.
GTGGTAGAGGTGGACAGGAGGACAGACCTTGTGGTTCTGTGGTGAAGTCTGGTGGGAGCGGGTGCAAGAGGCCCTCAAGGAACACCCTCACAAGGAGATTTTGGGACCAAGTGGACAAGGAGCTCAATTCCTGATCCCTGGATTCAAGGACCTGGCAAGAAAGTCACAAGAAATCTAATGAGCTCACTTATGTGATCAAGGAAGAACTTTTACGTAACATTTCCTCCCCAGTACAACACCAGCCTCTCATGCTGCTCAATGTACCAAACCCCCATCATTCACCCCAGGCATCAGGGCTTAGGCCCAACATCCCAATACTCTACTTCACCCTCAAACACCTCCCAATGCTGCCTGCTTCACAGCCTTCGCTGTCTTCAGCTATGTAAACATAGTACTATACAATCACTGACTTTCATCCCTCTCTCTGAAGGACAAGAAGAAACAAAAATTACCTCCTGAAGAATGGTCCTTGACCTGAAATATTAACTGTTTCTCTCTCCACAGATGCTGCCAGAGCTGCTAAGCATTTCCAGCATTTTCCGTTTTTATTGCAGATTTCCACTTTCTGCAGTATATTGCTTTTGTACAAAAATTACCTTACTTGCAAATTGAGTGCCTGGCTCTTTAAGAAATGCTAATACTGTGCTCATCTTGCAGCTGAATGCTGGATCTTCCGTGAGCAATATGCAAATTTAGTAAATGGGCCTGTGTGAAGGGCTGCATAGCATCATTTCAACGCATTCAGTTGCTTCCTGGGCTCACACGGGATGCCCATTTGAGTGCCCTTCTCAAGGTGGTACACTAACGGGTCATGCTAGAAGTGGCGAGAGCACAGTGTGCAGCTCCAGGAGGGTGACTGACTTCATGGTGCCGTTGGAGGCAAATTTTGCACTCTCTAAGTTTTTGTTGCTAATAAATAATAACATCTTGTTTACTCATGGGAAGTGGGCATCACTGGCAAAGTCAGCATTTATTGCCCATCCTTGTGAAGGTGGTGATGAATGCAACTGACTGGTTTGGTCATTTCAGAGGGCATTTCATTTAAAAGTCAACCAGATTTCTGTGGGTCCAGATCACATATAGGCTAGACCACTAAGGACCGCACATTTCCTTCCCGAAAGACCACCAGCAAACCAGTTGAGTTTTTATGACACTCCAGTCGCTGGTGATCACAGTTACTGATATTATTTTTCATTGCAGATTTAATTAACTGAATTTAAATTCCTCAGGTGCCATGGTCCCTCGGTCATTAGTTCAGATTTCTGGATTACTTGACCATTAATATAATCACTGTACAACTGTAACCGTATCAAATATGCAAATGTGATTGAAGCTTTGCACTTAAAATTCTAAATTGCAACCTCCAACAGTGGAAGTATGATGGAGAAGGCTTTAAGTGAAGGCTTGTGGTGCTCCCTGATTCTGGCAAAATTATTCCAATTAATTCATTTACATGCTAGGGGAAATAGCCCAGGACAATGCAACAAAATAAAAGTAATTGAAATCTTAAGCTATTTTGTAACCTATCAGGACATAACCTTTGTCCGCAAAAATGATAGGGTGTCACCTGGAACATCAGTAAATCTCAGTTGGCAACAGTGCGACACTCAACCTGTTCTGAGTGTAATTTCTGAAGTAGCCCGGGATCTGTCCCACTTGATGTGGGGGGAGTGGGTGAAAGGCTGCCCTTCCACTTGCAGTGGCATTTGGAGAGACAGTATAAATAGGGTGATATGGAAGTGGAAATGACTGTGAGCAGAAAATCACATGGTCTCCACTGGAATTTTAAGTCCTGTATTTTTAAGGGCCTTTTTAAGAATTACAGTTTTGTAAAGATCTGAACCTTTGATGCCTTCAGGGAGCATAAGCGTTGCTTGATTACACCAATTGTTTGTTGGATCACATATCTGGTGGATGCATGGCTTTCATTGTAAGTCTGCTCTGCAACTGGCCAAGGGTTCCTGCCATGTACAGAGAGTTAGCCCTTGCCACTCAGTCACCGGCATGTAACATGCTGGCCTGGTTGGGATAAAAGCAGCACAGAGGACTAGTGCAGGATGCTGTCAAGATACTGAGAATAGACATGCTAGATGCACTGCCTGTGATTGGAAACTACCTGTATTTTGAGGGACCAGAATGCCTTACAATAGATAAAGATACCAGGCTGGTGATAGAGAGCACTCAAGACCATGTGGATGCTGTATATGGCATCCTACAAGTTGGAGGAGATTAGTTCTCTGTTATCTTTCTTTTTCATCTGTCCTTAGGGAGAGAGACGTAGGCATTCCTTCTGATGTAGACAGCCTCGAAGGTCTCGTTGATGACCTCTATGATCTCGGTGTACTATAAACTAAGATTTATTATCATTATTAACCCCTGCTGTATCCTGCAAGCTGAGGGCCACAGAGAGCTTGGCAGCCACACACTGAGCTGACCATGCCCTGGTACGAGGCTTGAGATGTGGCTGTAACAGGTGACGTAGCTCGATAACAGACTCCTTAGGTAAATAAATGCTCCGCAGTGAAATTCAGATGGGAAAAAAAGCTTCCTGAGAAACCACTGTGGATATGGCCTCGTGAGTTAAGTGCATGACGTGTTTTGCATTGGAGCACACCAAAATTGAAAACATATCCAGCAAGAATCTCAGGATCTTAACTTAAAATGATATTCAGCCCTTAAATCTCCTGATATACAATACTTCCAGCTTGCAATGACTGTGTGTGTCCTGCCCACCTCCCAGCCTTGCACGTTCAACTTTCCTGATCTCTCTCCATGGCTTGGAGGGGTCACAAATCCACCTTCTCTTAGCTACAGCCACTCAGGGGTTACTACAGCCAGCTACACTTTATGACATGCATACACCTCAAATGGAAGTGTTGAATATGCTTACATTGGTAGGATCCTCAAATACTGCATCTGTTCCTAGGTTTTGCAAACAATGCATGCAGTGGGGAATCATTGGATGGAATCCAATATCTCTCAAGACTGAATTTTTCTTCTACAAAATGCAAGGACATGGCATGATCTGGATATTTGGATGCTAATCTGGGACCTATTTTTTCAAAAAGGTAGCAAGTTCATATTGGAACTGTCAACAAGCAGGCCTCTTCCAAGAAATCACCTGATCTATATGGTACATGAGAAGGAGTTAGCTGTTTGTTTTGAACTGCAAAGGTCTTTAATTAATGAAAAGCTGGAAGACAAAAAGACAAAATCACATGATGGAGGCAAACTTTGAGTTTGAACCTGTAGTTTTGCTTTGTCTTGTTGGGGAACAGGCTAAGGAAGGAAGGCTACCCTAGCTGGCTCCATCTCTCTACCTTGCCTAAAGTTGTGTGTGGCTATCAACCTGTGGCCAGAGAACCCTCATCTGAGTGTAACCAGCCTGCATTTGAACCTGCAAAGCTGAGACCAATTGGTGAGAATATCTGAGACAATCACTGGGAGCAGCGACCCTTCTTCACATGAGGGAACTCCAGGTCGACAGCATAGAGGCCCTGTGGACTTTATCTTTTATTTTACGACACCCATCCTCCAAAGCCCAATGCTGCAGAAACATTATCTGTTTGTCCTCTGCTTGATTGTGTGCGCTAGGGGAATTCTTTAGGAACAACTAGATAGTAATACATCCCAATTACTATTGTGCATTAACCAGCACTTGCAACTTGTTAAAAGAAGTTTGTTTCAAAATAAATTAATCAATGAGTTTTTTTGAAAAAGCTTGATCAGAGCCTCTTTTCTTCTAGGTATTAAATGTATTAGCTACACAGCTGGCCATTTCGGTGAGAAAATTAAACAGTTAAATTAATGATAAGGCCTGGGGAGCAGTTGGGCTTGATAATTCGCACACTCCTCCCATCCCGGTCATAACAGCAGTGGGTACCGTTGACCAGAGACTGAACTGGACTAGCCATATAAATACTATGGCTACAAGAGCAGGTCAGATGCTTGAAATCCTGCAAGAGTAATTCATCTTCTCACTCCCCAAAGCCTGTCTACCATCTATAATGCACAAGTCAGGAATGTGATGGAATACTCTCCACTTGCCTGGATGAGTGCACCTCCAAAAACACTCGAGACGCTTGATACCATCCAGGACAAAGCAGCCCGCTTGATTGGCACCCCATCCACAAACATTCACTCACTCGACTTTCGACGAACAGTGGCAGCAGTGTGTACCATCTACAAGATGCACTGCAGGAACTCACCAAGGCTCATTAGACACCACCTTCTAAACCCATTACCGCCACCATCTGGAAGGACAAGGGTACCAGATACATGGGAACGTCACCACCTGGAAGTTCCCTTCCAAGTCACTCACCATCCTAACTTGGAAATATATCGCCATTCCTTCACTGTCAATGGGTCAAAATCCTGGAACTCCTTCCCTAACAGCACTGTGGGTGTACCTACAGCACGTGGACTGCAGCGGTTTAAGAAGGCAGCTCACCACCTCAAGGGAAATTAGGGATGGGCAATAAATGTTTGCCTAGCCAGCGATGTGTACATCCCATGAATGAATGAAAAAAGAACCTGACTGCCACCTCCTGCAAGGTACACTGCCCTCTTCTGGTGAGGTGAGCAGGGGAATCTTCTTCCTCCCACCTAATGCAGACCAGTCATCAGTCCACTCCATCACTGGGCTAACAGTACTGATAAACACTATCTTAATGGATGCAACATGTTTCAGACATAATGTTAAAGAAAGGTCCCTTCTATCAGGTCTCAAGGCAAAAAAGATAACTTGATTATGTATTTCATTTGTGAAACTTTGCTGTGTTTAAAATTGTTGCTGGTTTTGTTTACAAAATAATACTATAGAAATGAATTCATTAGTTCTGAAGTACTTTAAGACATCCAAATAATGTGAAAGACCTATTTAATTGCAAGTTATTTCCTTCTACGTAGATTCCATTTTCTGCCTTCATACCATTTTTAATAGCCTTTGAAGATAATACATATATGCAAAATGTTTTTTTTAAAAAAGGGAACAAAATCTTTCTCCGTAAATGTAAGCATCCAATTTTATGTTTACCCAAGATTCTTGTTAACAGCCCTTAAAGGGCCACTCACACAGCTACTGTCCATCACAGAAAGCCAGTGCCAAGGCTACTACTAACTGTACCATCCCTGAGTTTAACTTCCCCAAACCTAGCAAAAACTAGGTTAGTGGGAGCAATTAAAACGAGCAGTTTTAATTAAGCCAGAGCCAAGAATGTTACCATACTGTTCACTTTTCATATTTCACAATTGTCAGAATGTTACTATTTTACATTTGTTCATGTCATAAGTTAATGGCCCAATTGTAATTGATTGGATTTTATTCTTTTATATATGTATATACGGAACAAAACAAAATGTGTAAACAAAGTTCAAACAGATCCAATGCAGCGGCAGTTTTTCTTGGGTGTGCTGTCAACTTTGACACTCATGCACAGCTCTTGCCTCCCTTCCCTTTAGAATTGGTGCCTATATATCTTTACGTGACTTCTCATCACTGACTTTAGCCAATTCTAGTGGCAGCCCAATATCAGGCTAAGGTAATTAGCTAAATTTAGATATTTAAAATGCACTAATCAAGTGTCGTCAATACTCAGGCAAAGCTCACCACATTCAGGCCCTATTTCATAATCACTGGGACCAAGAACATCAACTTCCCTTGATTTTTAATACACATCAAATTACTCCCAATGATTTAGATGCTGATACTTTTTCAGATTTCATTACAACATGCATTTATGTAGTACATTTAACGTAGTTAAACTACATAAATGTAGTTAAATGTCCCAAGCACTTCACAGAAGCTTAACAGACAAAATTTGACATTGAACCCATATGATACTAGAACAGGTGACCAAAAGCGTGGTCCAATTTTAAGCAGCATCTACAAGGTACGTGTCAGGAGTGTGATAGAATACGCTCCACTTAAATTAGATGGATGCTACTCAAACACCACTCAACAAGCAAGAGACTATCCAGGACAAAGAGACTTAATTGATTGACACCCCATTCACCACCTTAAACCTTTACTACTTTCACCATAGGCACACCATGGCTGCAGTGTGCACCAAGTACAAGGTTCAACTGCAGCAAATTACCAACGCTTCTTTGACAGTATCTTCAAACTTGCAGCCTCTACCACCTAGCAGAAAAAGGGCAGTGTATGGAAACACCGCCAACAAAACGTTCACCACCACCACTGCCCCCCTCTAAAGTCACTCAAATATATTATTGTTCCTTCACTGTTGCTGAATCAAACTCCTACAACTCACTGCTTAAGTGCACCACATGGATTGCCGCAGTTCAAGCCAGAGAGGCACTAAACCTGCATCATTTTCTGCCTCATTACTCTCAAGGGCCCTGTATCTACGGGATACACATGCTCAAGAACAATCATTGAGAAAAGTTCCAGAAATGCTGCGGCAACGTAAAGAGGCCAGGCTTGAATGAGCTGGTCTCCACTCTTTTTTACTCTTTTGAGCTTGGAGCAGAGTTTTATTCAGACACCGAAAGGGAGGAACATCAGCCCGATTATCATTTAGCATATGCTGTGAAGGTTGAACTTTTTAAAATAAGCTGATATACAAATTGCTTAAATTTCAAATATTTTAGTAACCAATTTGCTATGTAATCAAACGGTCAAAAAACTGTGCATTAATTAAGAGTATGCAGCTATAACTAATACCCAGAGCACTCTGAGATTGGTGTTACATCCACAGTCTGTGATAATTTAGGAATCAGAATAGGTTTCATTCGTTGCCTCCGAATCCATGTGCTTCTTTTTCTTGCCATATCTTCCATTTTTTCTCGGTCAGTTGGAGTAGAAAGCTTTGGAGGCTTTCCTGGGTCATCATCAGTATATTCACTGCCCGGTTCATCATCTTCCAGAGGTCTTCTTTCTTTGCTATCCTATTAATATTCAAAAATAAGCTGGGGTTTAGTTTGTCTTATAAATGAAGATGTAATTATCTCATTATCTGCTTTGTGGTGATCGACCATATCAGACAATGAAGCACCAGTTAACTAATATTATGATGGAAACTTAGGTTGGAATTTTCCAGCCCCATTGGCATCGGGTGTCATGGCAGTGGTGGAGCGGAAAATATGGCTAGAAAGCCAAAAATCGGTTTTACTCTGTCATGAAACCAGTTAGCGATCGTCTACTCCATGGCAGGCTGCCTTTCCTGTCACCACACGTCAGGAATGTCATTTTAATACATTTGCATCTAATTATAATCCCTGCCAGTCAGAATCATCCCCCCATATCAAAGTTACTGCCCACGCTGGCATGACTTCAGAACGGTGTGCATCAGGACTGCTTTTAAAAGGTGTGTCCCTAATGACCTGAACTTCGAAGGGAACTTGGAGGTGAGTGCATACAAACTTACGCAGCACTTGCGAGTATCACTCGTAGGACATCAAGGAAGAGGTGCCATGCATTTGTGGGGGCACAGGCAAGTTGCTTTTTCCCAGCTGGCTTCCACTTCAGCGCTGGGGCAAGGACTCCAGTGTGGATCAGGCCAGATGGCGGGGGGGCAAGGCAACACAGACTGAAAGGAATTCTCAAGCACATGCCGGGGTGGGGGGAGCAAGGCAGCACAGACAGACTGAAGAAAATACTCAAGCACATGCTGGAGGGTGGGGGTAGGGGGCAAGGGAAGCAGCCACACACTTGGAAAAGCTTGTCAAAAGTGAGCATTCTTCCACAGCTGAAACAGTTCAGCTGCAGCTCCATTGACATGCTTGGAGTCAGGCCTCTGAAGCTTTTCTGCTCACTCGAGCAATGCAAAAGCATGAAAGTGCCACCAAATGCTCCAGCACCTTTCACCACTCGGGCACAGACAGCAAACTAATGCGCATTTTCAGGGGCAGCAGAGCAATTGGCCAACTGAGCAATTTGCACAATCTTGTGAAAGGTGCCATGGTGCAGTCACTGGTGGAGGTGCACACAGCTCCTGGCAATATCTCTATTAAGGTTTGGACCGTATCCGTTATGATTCAAGTTAACAGCACAGCCTTGCAGTGCAGGTTAGGAGCATACCTGCTGAGCTGACAGCACAGCGTGCAGTCCAATGGCCAAAATTGCCATCCATTGGTCAAGTGGAATGGGGCAGGGGTGGATGGGGTTTCAGGTAGCCAATGAGCGCACTACACACTGGCTGTTCAGTTGGTGGCCAGCACTCTCCTGCATGTGAGAAGTGACCTTAAGACTTAACCAAGAGATGTTCTTAGTACACCCATGCTAACCCACTTGTCTCTCTCTTTGATCCTGCAGGAGGAGAACATCAGGATCATGGAGCCCAGTGATTTAGCGGTATACCTCTTGGCTTACAGAGACCAGAGAAGAAGAGAGCACGGAGGCGTCTAGCTCTGCAAATGAAGGAGCCCCTCCCTCAAGATGAAGGGGCGGCAGAGCCTATTGCACACACAGCTGAAGATCCACAGCAAGCTATGCTTATAGGCACCTCACTAAACCCAGGGTTTACAGACGGCGCCTGTCATTCCTGCAGATGACCAGGAACTAGTGTTGCTGAAGACTGTGCATGTCAAGGGAACAGTTCGGTCACACACAACCTGCTGCAGGATTTGGTGCCACGGGGTCATGAAGGGTATCCGTTGTCAGTGGCTGTGAGAGTGGCCGTGATGCTCAGTTTTTATGCCAGTGGCTCCTTCCAGGGCTCCTAGGCTGACCTGTGCAGGATCTTACAAGCCTTCACGCACAAGTGTATCCAGGAGGACACAGACGCCATCTTCGCAAAGGCACAGAACTTTGCACATTTCACCTGGGATCAGGAAAGCCAGGAAGCAAGAGTGCTGGGATTTGCGTAGGAGTTAGGTTTTTCACAGTGCAGGGTACCATTGACTACACTTGTGGCGCTTCGATCTCCATGGAAACAAGCAGTTAATTATGTCAACCGCAAAGGCTTTCACTCACTGAATTCAGTTAAGTGTGTGACCACCACAAACACTTCCTACAGGTCTGTGCACAATTGCCAGGGAGCATCTATGACTCCTACATCCTTAGCAAGCTCAGATCCCTGACATCTTTCAGGGTCCAGAGAGGCTGCAGAGTTGGCTCCTCGGGGACAAGGGCTACCCACAGAGGATGTGGCTGATGACGCCCATGCGGTGGCGTCAGACTGCAGCAGAGCAACGGTATTACAAGGCTCATGCTGCAACCCGGCCTTTGGTGGAGCAAATGATGGGCATATTGAAAATGAGGTTCCGGTGCTGCAACAGTTCCAGCGGAGCACTGTAATACAGTCCCCAGAGGGTGTCGTGCATCACCGTCGCTAGATACACGGTCCACAGCCTGGCGCTGCCACGGTGGGGAAGACTTGGCTGAGGGGGAGATGGAGGAGCTGCACGTCTCCTCCGATGAGGAGGATGTCGAAGAGGATGACGATGATGAGATCTTTGAAGGCAAGGATGCCGGCAATGAGGCTATTGCACTGGCCAGATGCAGCAGGAATGCTTGGGAGTCCCTCATAGCTGCAAGATTCATGGAGGATGACAAGGAAATGCAGTGAGGACAGTCCTGATATCCTCAAATTTCATCTGTGAACGTTTGACTCCTATGTGGCTGATGGCAGTGCACATACCCTCAGTGCTCAGGTCCATGTCATGGAGACGCAACAGAGGCCCTAATCATTGCTAGGTTCCAGAAGGATGATGGTGACATGCATTGAAGACATGCCATAGATCTTCACATTGCCTCTGTGAATGTCTAACTGCTGTCTGATTGAGGGCAGCTCACTTGCACTCCGTGATCTGGGTATATCATGGAGATATACCCGTGAAACTTCAAATGCAACTGATCCTTTGTCAAAGATAAAAGCAAAATACTGTGGATGCTGGAAATCTAGAACAAAAACAAAATACCTGAAAAAACTAAGCAGGTCTGACAGCATCTGTGGAGAGGAATATAGTTGACGTTTCGAGGCCATATGACTCTTCATCAGAACTAAGATATATAGAAATGAGATGAAATATAAGCTGGTAGAAGGAGATGGGACAGGAGAGCTCGATAGGGGGCCAGTGATAGGTAGAGGCCAAGAAGAGACTGCCAAAGATGTCATAGACAAAAGGACAAAGGGATGTTGACGGTGGTGATATTATCTAAAGTATGTGCTAATGGGGGTATGTAGGGAAGCAAGCTAGTGACAGATGGCCCTAGTGCGGGTGGGGTGGGGTGGGGGGAAGGGATCGAAATGGGCTAAAAGGTGGAGGTGAAACAATAGATTGAAGTAAATTTTAAAATAGAAGGTAAAAGAAAAAAATATAGTTGTAAAACAAATATAAATTATTGGAAAAAGGGGGATCGGAAAGGGGATGGAGATGGAGGAGAGAGTTCATGATCTGAAATTGCTGAACTCAATATTAAGTCCGGAAGACTATAAAGTGCCTAGTCAGAAGATGAGGTGCTGTTCCTCCAGTTTGTGTTGAGCTTCACTGGAACATTGCAGCAGGCCAAGGACGGACATGTGGGCATGAGAGCAGGGTAGTGTGTTGAAATGGCAAGCGACAGGGAGGTCTGGGTCATGTTTGCGGACAGACCAAAGGCGTTCCGCAAAGCGGTTATCCAGTCTGCGTTTGGTCTCTCGTTAGAGGAGACCGCAATGGGAGCAGCGAATGCAGTAGACTAAATTGGGGGAAGTGCAAGTGAAGTGCTGCTTCACTTGAAAGGAGTGTTTGGGCCCTTGGATGGTGAGGAGAGGGGAAATAAAGGGGCAGGTGTTGCACCTTCTGCGGTTGCATGGGAAAGTGCCATGGGAGGAGGTTGAGGTGTAGGGGGTGATGGAGGAGTGGACCAGGGTGTTCCAGAAGGAATGATCCCTGCGGAAAGCTGCCGGCGGGGAGTGAAGGGAAGATGTGTTCGATAGTGGCATCATGCTGGAGTTGGCGGAAATGGCGGAGGATGATCCTTTGAACACGGGGGCTGGTGGGGTGATAAGTGAGGACAAGGGGTACCCTATCTTGCTTCTGGGAGGGAGAGGAAGGTGTGAGGGTGGATGCGTGGGAGATGGGCCGGAAACAGTTGAGGGCCCTGTCAACCACCGTGGGTGGAAAATCTCGGTTAAGGAAGAAGGAAGACATGTCAGAGGAACCGTTTTGGAAAGTGGCATCATCAGAACAGATGCAACGGAGGAGGAGGAACTGAAAGAATGGAATGGAGTCCTTACAGGATGCGGGGTGTGAGTAGCTGTAGTCGAGGTAGCTGTGAGAGTTGTTAGGCTTGTAATGAATATTGGTGGACAGCCTATCATCAGAAATTGAGACTGAGAGGTCAAGGAAAGGAAGGGAAGTGTCAGTGATGGACCACGTGAAAATGATGGAGGGGTGGAAATTGGAAGCAAAATTAATACATTTTTCCAGATCCAGCGAGAGCATGATGCAGCACCGAAGCAGTCATCGATGTACCGGAGAAAGAGTTGTAGGAGGGGGCCTGAGTAGGACTGGAACAAGGAATGTTCCACATACCCCATAAAGAGACAGGCATAACTGGGGCCCACGTAGGTATCCATTTCATTTGGAGGAAGTGAGACGAGTTTAAAGAGAAATTGTTCAGTGAGAGAACAAGTTCAGCCAGACGGAGGAGAGTAATGGTGGATAGGGATTGTTCAGGCCTCTGTTTGAGGAAGAAGCGGAAAGCCATCAGACCATCCCCGTGGGGGATGGAGGTGTAGAGGGATTGGACATCCATGGTGAAGAGGAGGCGGTTGGGGCCAGGGAACTGGAAATTGTTGAAATGATATAGGCCGTGAGAGGAAGCGCGGATGTAGGTGGGAAGAGACTGGACAAGGGGAGAAAGAATGGAGTCAAGATAGCAAGAAATGAGTTCCGTGGGTCAGGAACAGGCTGACACGATCAGTCTGCTGGGACAGTCCTGTTTGTGGATTTTGGCTAGGAGGTAGAAGCGGGCCGTCCGAGGTTGAGAGACTATGAGGTTGGAAGCTGTGGAGGGAAGATCTCCAGAGGAGATGAGGTCAGTGACAGTCCTGGAAACAATGGCTTGATGTTAGTGGTGGGGTCATGGTCCAGGGGGAGGTAGGAAAAAGCGTCTGCGAGTTGCTGCTCAGCCACTACAAGGTAGAGGTCAGTGCACCAGACAACAACAGCACCACCCTTGTCAGCGGGTTTGATGACAAACTCAGGGTTGGACCTGAGAGAACGGAGTGTGGCAAGTTCAGAAAGAGACAGGTTAGAGTGGGTGAGAGGAGCAGAGAAATTGAGATGACTGATGTCAGCCTTCAACACCTGACCCCTTCAGGAGCACAGCATCACCAGTCACAGATGCTGAGGAGACGGGGTGACAGTTTCACCTCAAAGGTGCTGAAAGCAAACAGAGAGAATTACAGAAATCCGTGGCACCTGCCCACAACATTCTGGCAGCAATGACAAGCATTGTCAAGCAGGCGTCACTGATGTGTCCAGTGAGTTTGAGGTCGGACCATCACTTTGGTCTGAAGGTTAAACACTGCACGGTGAACAGGCCCTGGATTGAGACACCTGCCTTTATCTTGTGCAGGAATCAAGGTTTCACATCTGAGTGGCATGAACACTGCTCATCGTAACAAGGAGACATTCTTGGTAGTTTATTTACAATGGTGAACATTAAGTGCAAGTGAGTAACACCTGTGCCCAGGCTGTGCAAATACATCTTCTGAACCTTCCTAACCCTGCCACTACGTCTTGGTGCACCCCTGACATCCACAGCGGAAGTGGAGGCAGCCTGACTGCTACGCCTGTTAGTGATGACCTTGACGGGCGTCCTCTTGAGGGTCAAGATCTGGAAGGGCCCAGCCTGCTTTCTGGGTCCTGCTGTGTGACAGTGGCATCCTCCTCACCCTGTGGAGCTGGAGCTGCTGGGGTGTAAGGGACAGAGGGGATTCGGATGGGCCAGACAATCCCGGAGTCACCTGGGTGGATAGCCCTGGAGTGCTCACCTGCTGGTTCTCCTCCCTAAGGGTGCCCAGTGGCCCCTGGTTGACTCCTTGAAAAGAAGGGGAAGCTGAAGTGAGATCAAGCTGGCCTGTACCCCTCTCATGTTGACACTGTTGGAGGCCAACTATGGCATCAGCGATGGAGTTCAGCCCAAGCTGCAGTGCAGGAGAGATATACCGGACAAAGGTCTCGACGGCCACCATCCTATCAGTGCTGACCTTGGTGCGTTGGCATGCTGGCGTTTTCACTTCAGACTGAAGGCAGATGTTCCTCCATTGTGCCTTGCAATCTGAGGAGTGTAGTTGATTTTTCTTCCTGATGGCCCCGAGCTTACCTTTGCAGCTCCAGCAACGGAGGTATGACGGAGGCCAGAGGCTCCTCCTCTGACACAGACTCAGCAGATTTATGGCCTCCAGCAGTCCTCCGAGTGCCAGAAACCTGGGAAGTCCCTGCCTCCGGCTGCTGTGGATCAGACAGTGCGATGTGCTCACCAGATTGTGACCCCAAGGCTACTCCAGAACTAGGTCCCACCGAGGTGCTTGCCTCTGCACTGATGGAGGGTGTGGGTGAGCGCTTTGATGGGTCTTCAATTAGATTGTCATCAGATTCTTCTTCCACGGTGTCTTCCGGCTTGAGTCGAGGACCTGGCTTGTGGGCCCCCTCAGCTGCTTCCCGGATATACCTGCGAAAGCAAGGGGATATAATTAGTTCATGGCAGGGGACTGCGGAACAAGGAACTGACTCACAGCATGGTTGTCTGATGGATGTTGCACTGCTGGATGCTCACCAACTCACCATCAGTACAGGAAAGATCCAGATCATCACTGGCCAGTTGGATGACTCTGTTTTCAAAGTCTGTGTGGACCTTAATGTCAGGCATTTCTACAACAGTCTGCGACCTCTCCTTTTTGTTGTGTGCCAGCTTGTCCTACATGAATACAGATGGAGAGAGCATAAGCAGGATGCTTGCCAGCCCAGATGAGAAGGATGCCTGGCATGTGTTGGCGATGAGTGGTGCCATGGGTGGGATGAGGACACGACCCGCAGGGCAGATGAAGTTGATGTCCTTTGAACTGGCAGTGAATGAAATCCCTGTGGATGTGTGATGGGTTTGTGAGTGTGAGAGTTGAGTGATGGGAAGAGTGAATTACCCTAGCGAAACTGAAGAGATCATTCATCCTATTTTGGCACTGGGTAGCTGTTCTCTTTTACAGGACATTGGCGCTGAACAAAGCTGCCACTGCCTCCCATACTGGATTGGTAACCTTGTTTGCTGGTCTTTGCCCAAAGCGGGAATAGAGGGCTTCGCAGTAGGCCTTCACTACGTGCAGGTAACACTCAAATTATGGTGCCCAAATTACTAAGGCCTGAGGTGACAGTGGACTGGGCGAATCAGAGGCCACCCTGCCAGCAATCCGGTGCATTATTGAGGCTGCATTATTGAGGCGGGACACGTTGGGAATGGGACGATACGGCGTGAAAAGCTGCCATTGTGGCTGGCGGGTAAAATGTCCTTTTTCCCAGCCGCTACTGCACTTAGTGCATCTCTGGGACGATTCCACCCTTAGTTTCAAGGTTACAAACTTTCCAGTTTCCTTTCCTAAAGCAAGCCTGTATGGGTGTATATGGTACTCGACTCAAGTCCAAAGACACCTCAGAAGAAGAATCTGATGACAACCTAATTGAAGACCCGTCACAGCACTCACTCGCACCCTCCACCAGTGCTGAGGCAAGCACCTCATTGGGACCGAGTTCTAGAGTACCCTTGGGGTCACAATCCGGTGAGCACATCGCACTGTCTGATCCACAAGAGACAGAGGCAGGGACTTTCCAGGTTTCTGGCATTCGGAGGACTGATGGAAGCCAGAAATCTGCTCAGTCTGTGTCAGAGGAGGAACCTCTGGCCTATGTCACACCTCCCGTTGCTGGAGCTGCAAAGGCATGCTCGGTGCCATTAGGAAGAAATGTCCATTGCACTCCTCAGATTGCAAGGCACGAAGGAGGCACATCTGCCTTCAGTATGAGGTGATAGCGCCGGCATGCTAACACACCGAGGTCACCATGGAGACCTTTGTCCGGTATATCTGTCCTGCACTGCTGCGTGGGCTGAACTCCATCATTGGCCTCCAACAGTGTCAACATGAGAGGGGTACAGGCCAGCTCAATCTTATTTCAGTTTCCCCTTCTCTTCAAGGAGTCAGCCAGGGGCCATCGGGCGCCCACAGGGAGCTGAACACCCCAGGACCATCCACCCAGGTGATTCCGGGAGTGTCTAGCCCATTCGAATCCCCTCTTCCTGTGACCCCATCAGCTCCATCTCCACAGGCTGGGGAGGGTGCCACTGTCACACAGAAGGACCCAGAAAACAGGCCGGGACCCTCCGGATCTTGACCCTTGAGGACGCCCATCAAGGTCGTCACTAACAGGACCATGTCCATCATGGTGCAAGTTAACAGCACAGCCTTGCAGTACGGGTTAAGAACATGCCTGCGGCTGAGCTGAGAGCACAGCATGCAGTCCAATGGCCAAAGATTTAGGGCATATGAAACTAGAAAACATATTGAGAATTTCTAGAATCACGGACATCCTGCTCCAATGTGAAGGCCTGATGAAATGTTTCAAAAGAGACCAGAAAAAGGCAAAATGATGGCAGAAAAGGATCCTACCCCTAATTCCAATCCTCTCACCCTCATGTAGATTCCAAAACAGATTGCAATTTCTAGGACAAAAATTAAAAAAATAACTCAGGTATCAAACAGGTTGTCAGAAGATGCACGTTAAAATTTGAAAATCCGTCCACATTATGTTCGCTTCAGCCAACAGCAAATTTGATTACTTCTATAATGCTAGATATACCAACTAGCCATAGCAATGCACCAATTGAGCTAAAAATTGTGAATTCTGATATCAGTCCGCTACAAGTACTCTTCCTATTAGCCTGCAATGGATAAAACCTTAATTATACTACCAGCCAAAGATGAAAAAAAGAATTTGATTACATTAAATATATCCCTTAGACAAACAAAATATTGGCCCAGATCTTCTGGTCTCTGGATGGTCATACCTTGGAGGTACCCTGGAAGAAGCGCTGGGGGACCCTTGGAAGTCTCCATGCACTGAACATGTGGGAATTGCCCAGGAAGTTTCAACTTCCGTTGGGAAATTAACCTGTGCCTGGAACCCTCCAAAACTCTGATTTAAAGTTTGAGGCTTCAGATAGTCCTGACTCACTTAGCAATATAGTTAGCCAGGAAAAGTTCAAAGGATTAAAACCAGTTCTAACTCCTGGGTAACTATAGTACTGACACTCTGACTCCACACTGGACAACCCCCCCGATTATACCTCATGACTCACCAAATAACCCCCATCCCTCGACTACACCCCAACCACCCAATTATTCCCACCCCTGACTATCCACCGACCACCCCCACCCCTCCGACTGCCCGACTAACCCCCCACCCTCCTTCTACCCTCCCAATCCCCTGCCTTCCCCCTGACAAAACCCCCCAGCCCCTGACTACCCCCCTGACCAAATACCCCACCTCCAAATATCCTCCCACCCCACGATCCCACCCCCGACCCACCCTATCCTCTCACCCACTTACACACTTACCTTCTCTTCATAGCTTGTCAATGTGGCATTTAAACAAAGGGACATGTGAACTGGTTGGAATGTGGCAGCTAGCACTGTAAAAAGGCACATGGTTTGACTTCCCCTAATGTTTCTACGCTATGAAGAAAGGACTCCATGAGCAGGTACGCTCCACATTTCTCAGTAGGCCCGGTTTGGAAGTCTGGGTGAGAAATGTGGAGCTCCAGTTTAAGGTATGAAAATAGGAGCAGAGTGACAATGCGACAGTGATTGCCACTCCTCAGAAGATTTGGCCCATCATGTTTTTTCACCCTATACATACATCTTATTAATTCAATTTATCCCTATTTTTAATATGTAATTACATACCTCTTTGTTTTGCAATTTTTTCAATTTTTCATTGTACGTCTCCATCTCTTTTCTAAATTTTTCTTGAAGTTCTTGTCCTAGTTCAATTACTTCTGCAATGTATTCCACTTCACATTGCTTTCCAATTGCTTCATAATTCACTTCTAACCTGTTTGCAACAAATATCCTTCATTTACTGTACACTGAAAAGAATTATAGCATTTTAAATAGTTCAGGTAATAGACTGTAATCTCTCCAGTTCAGAAATGTATTGCTTGGAAACACCAATTATCTGGAAATCTTTTGAGCAGATTCAAGCAACTCATGGTATCATTTTAGTACAGTACTTTGGGAGCAGAATCATGGAAGATACAGTATTTGGATAGGTAACAATTTTTCAAACCGCTTTATAATGTTTTATCACTTTTTTATGCTTCATGTAAATATTTACATTTATTCCAGTTCACACACTTGTGGTAGGCATTATGATGTAATTCTGTAATCCAGAAAATTCTGAAATCCAGAAATGACTTGGTCTCAACATTCCAGTGCATTTCTAATAAAGAAAAATTATCTTAAACCAACTGCCAATTATATTATTTTATTTTGTTATTGAGAAGCCTCTGCTTCTTGTAACTTGTAATTTCAAAAGGCAATTTCGGTTGCATTTCTTTTGTCTTGAAAAACTACCTGGAGATCAATTGATTTATTTCACCACTCATAATCCTAGAATTATTTTCCCAACCATATAATAGATTAGGACAAGAAGAATAGATGAATTGATGCATAGCTAAAAGTGTCATATCAGAAAGAGATGCCACTTTTTTGGGCATTAGCACCAGTCTGGGACAGATGGAACATAATTTGCGAAGATGGAGGATGTCAAATGTGACACCAAAGTTGTAAACAGAAGGTTCAGTCTCAGAAAGTTGCCAGGAAGAGAGATGGAGCTGGTAGCTAGGGAATGGATTTTGTAGCGGGGTCCAAAGAAAATGGCTTCAGTCTTCACAATATTTATCTAGACGAGATTTCTGCTCATCTAATAGGGTGTTGCACAAGCAGTCTGATAACATTCTGCAAGGGACCAGCAGGCCCTCCAAACTCTCAGAGCCCCATTAGAACAAATAGCTGTGGTAATCGATGCCAGGAGTCCAGCCCTGAAGACCGAGATCCAGTGCTGCAAAAAGTTCAATGAGCTCACACGAATAGTCAAGGATAATAAATGCAGCTTGAAAAGCCACATTCCACCAACTGTGCCCTAGTGTCTTACATTGCTAAATGCATTGGACTCCCATCACAGTCAGTCACGAGTCATAGCTAACATTCATTCTTTCACCTAACCCTCACACACTGCTGCAAGCCTCACAGCCATACTTCACAGCTTAGACAGACAACAGCAACATCACCCAAACACATTGCACCACATTCTCTTGTCACATTTTCCTGTCTCCTGCAAGGTGGCAAATAAGCAGGTTCAGCAGCACATAAATGGCAGGGGTGAGGTACAGCTACAGGTCCTTAGCCCCAAGAAGAGATGGGGTTTTCGACCATTGGAGCAATTATGACCGAGGGCATGGCAGCAGACTGAAACCATCAAAGATGATAGTATGCTCAAACTTTCTTCTCACATTCCATTTCCCCCTCAGCTCACAATCTCTTCTGATTTATTAGTTCCAGATGATGTAAGCATGCACCTTCTGTTTTCCCCCTCCCCTCACCACAATTCTATCCTTGTGTTTTTCTCTTTTCTAATACACAAGAACTGCAAACTGACTAAACAGTGGTGGAAGGGAAAGAAGTGGAAGAGCAGGAAGAAAGTGATGATGTAGAAACACCACTCACTTTCATATTCATGTGAACGTAAGACATAGTAGAAGTAGGCTATTCAACCCTTAGAACCTGCTCTACCATTCTACAGGTTCATGGCTCAAATCCACATTCCCACACTATC
The DNA here is from genome assembly GCF_017639515.1 of Carcharodon carcharias. NCBI lineage: Eukaryota > Metazoa > Chordata > Chondrichthyes > Lamniformes > Lamnidae > Carcharodon > Carcharodon carcharias. The sequence continues at coordinate 94,427,209 of NC_054483.1, forward strand.
CCAATATTCCTTGATTCCCACAGCATCCAAAAATCTATAGATGTCCATCTTACATATACTCAAATATTGGGCATCAGCAGTTCTCTGGATAAGAGAATTCCAAAGATCCACAATCCTTTGAGTGAAGAAATTACTCTTCATCTCAGTCCTAAATGATAAACCCCTTATCCTGAGGCTGTACTCCATGTCTAAATTTCCCCAGCCAAGAGAAACAATCTCTCAGTGTCTATCCTGTGAAGCCCCTTCAGAACAGCGTACTGGTCGAGGTAACAGAAACATTGCCAAAACACTCCAATGGTATTCCCATTTATATTTTGTTTGGCAGCATGGCTTTCATTACATGCAGGCTGCTCACATGGGTCGTGCACCAGAATCATGAGCAATGTGATCAGCAGATAGCTAACAATTCCATGGACTGAATTTTCAGGATGGCGGGGGCTCAACCCCGCCGACGCCAACTCCAGCAACCCCGATGTCATATTATGCTCCAACAAGTGTTGATTGACATAAGGAGGCACTTTCACCACTCATGCAGGAGGAAGTCCCTTTTTGGAGAGCTCGGCAGCTCTCCACTCCTTCCAGACACGCATTGCAGTGGCTGGAAGAGGCACTGCAGGGAGCTCCCTGGTACGAAGTCCCAGGAACCAGAGGACAGGTAAATGGCAGGTGTACCAGGGCAGGGAGGATAGCGAGTCATGAGGAGGGCTATTGGGAGTCTCAGGGGTGGGGGTGGGGATAAGAGGAAGAACGGAGAGAGAGGGCGCCCCCAATCAGAAGGGAGCTTCTGATGGAGGTGCCCTCCCACTTTCTGCCTGGGTTTGAACTTTATTTTTGTGTTTCCCCCCACCCCAAGCTGTCATCCGCCTGCCAGTCTAAAAACTGAGGCCGGGCAGGGAAAGACCCTCAAATGGCTTTACGTGGCCATTTAAGGGCCTTAACTGGAGCAAGGACGGACTTACCGTCCAAAACCCATGTACGCCCCAGCGTAAAATCACTACCAGGTCAGGACAGGCGGGAACGCAGATGGAACCCCGTATTCCATCCATGCAATTTCACGCACCCCCTCCCCTACCCTGCCTCAGAACGCGCTGGGGGGAGAGTAAACTTCTGGCCTATGTCATCAGCAGGCTTCTCTGGTTTGTTGTGGTGGCTCAAATGCAGACTGTGTAGCAGAATAACAACAGTTCTATTAACTCAGCAGCAGTCAATATAAATCAATCAGTAACTAACCCTAAAGCAATTGATGATACCTGTATATCATGCAGCTGGGACATCCTCCCTGCTGATGAATATGTGTTCAGGTGTGCAAGATTAAGAGCGGCAGCAGCTTGCGCTTGAGCTTCAAATGGCCATGCTGGTGTTTATGTCATGATCTGCTGACTCTGCATATTTCTGGCGCACAGGCCAATGCACCCTGTCCTCACCAAAATAATTCCTGGCGTGGCCAGCATCAGAAGTGTTTGTGGCACCATGGATGCCATCTTGGAGACAAGATGACACCCATATCAGTGAAAAAATTAACACAAATAATCCAAATTTGGTAGCCTAGTTGCCCAAATGCCAAACCAACAAAGTGGGTGATCTTTTGCAGTTGTTTCCTCAAGTCCCATACACTGATGTAACAGGAAATAGTTGTTTCACCCATGCTGTTAGAATGAAAACTTTGTAATTGTATAAATACCATAAACTTCCTTAAACAACCAGATTGCAGATTTTATAGGGAGTTAAGAACTCAATTTTTGTTTATATTTTCCTAAAAAAGATTCCATAATTCCATCATGATTGCTCTTTAACAAGCCTTCGGAAGCAATTTTCTTATACATTTTGTAAATACATTTTAGGATAGCAAGAAAGCAAATACCATGCTTTAAATCTTACAACCAGAGGAAAATATGGCTTTCATATTAATAATTTAACATTTTAGCCACTAAAATAAAAACTGTGCTATTCAAAATATTAATTTCTACAAGTTGCACTCTAAAAGTTAAATTTAATTGTGCACAGCAAATTTAATAAGTGTGCACTGTAATGGTAAAATCTAATCCTCAAACCCAGCCTTTCAACAAACTTGAACAAGTTGATTGTTTATATGTTTTTTCTATGGAAAGTAATTATGATTGACATAATAAAATAAACTTACTCTTGAACTTGGAGCTTTACTGATGTACAGATGTACATTTTAACTTTCCTCAAAGATTTTATCTGTTTCCAGACCTTTAAAATGTTTGTTAACACAGTATGATCTTTTTCCTTTTCAACATTCAGAAGTCTCTTTGTTTCCCTAAGTACATAAAATGAGGTTTCAGTATTCAAATGTAGTAGGGCATCAATTCCCAATCTGCAATTTGTAAACTCCTGGAGGACTGTGGGCACCCCCGCCCCACTTATTACTTAATGCACTCCCATTTGTATTGCTAACTTCTGTTATTCCTGGATTCCTTCTCTCTTTTAAAAAATAAATTAAAACAATGCACCAAACAACACTGGGGCCTAAGTTCCTTTGTGTTCTAACCTGGACACGATTTTGGGGGCAGCATTGTTAAGTTGGAATGGTGAGGCCCAACAACTCAGCTAATGTTCGTTTTCAAGTCTCACCAGAGCCAAATTGAGCATAAATCAGGCCCCCTGATGAAGCTCATCTGTAGGGGCCATAACAGGTTTTCCCCATGTCAAGACCCAGAAGTAAGTCCAGGGGATGGAGAATCATAGTGGGACAACAGTAGGCTTATGGAATTCAAGAGTTATCCAAAGTATGAAGGGCTCGATAAGTGAGTCAGTAGTTTTGAGCATAAATGTAAGGATGCCAAAATAAAAGCAATTAGAAATTTTTTATGCACAGTGTACCTAGAACATGCATTGATGGAAAAAGAACCTATAAAACGTTTTCTAAAGCAAAGTGGATAAACACGTGTTGAGAAAGAAAAAAATTAACAGGGCAGGAAAATACACTATGAGATTAGGCATTGATGCAAGAAATCTGTGCACTCTTATTGTCAATACTTCCACCAATGAGAAATTTTTTTCCTATCTACACTGTCCAGATCTCTCATGATTTTGAATACCTCTATCAAATCTCTTTTGAACCTTCCCTTCTCCAAGGAAAACTGTCCCAGCTTCTCCAATCTATCTATATAACTGAAGTTCCTCATCCCTGGGACCATTATCATGAACATTTTCTGCATTAACTTCTCTCTAATGCCTTCACACCTTTCCTAAAGTGTGAACTGGATGCAGTACCCCAGTTGAGGCTAAACCAGTGTTCTACACAAGTTTAACATAACTTCCTAGCTTTTATACTCTATGCCCCTATTAATAAACTCTTAGATGCCGTATGTTTTATTAATCACACTCTCAACCTGTCCTGCCACTTTCAATGATCTATGCACATATGTACCCAGGTCTCTCTGCTCCTGCACCCTCTTAAGAATTGTACCCTTTATTCTTTATTGTTTCTCCGCGTTCTTTCTATCAAAATCACTTCACACTTCTCTGCATTAAATTTTATCTTTCACTTATCCACCCATTCCACTATGACCTTTTGAAGTCCTACAATATCCTCCTCACAGTTCACAATGCTTCCAAATTTGTATTATCTGACCTTTTTTAATGCTCTATAATTCTATAATTTCAGCTCTCACTTTTTTCCATGAATGATCTCTCTGCTGCATGTTGACCTCACATTACTTTCTATAAACAGCTTCAATAAGGTGGGAAACAGGAAATGCAGCAAGAAGTCATGGTGATCCAAGATCAGCAGTTAAGAACCATCATTGAGCAAAGAACGGCAGCCAGGAATATGCAAGATTACAGGGAACTGGACCACAGGAGGAAGTAGACTGCCTCAGCAAAAAAAACATCTCAGGGAATTCTGAATTTACCTGGTTTCAAAAGCAAAAGAGAACTTGATATAAATCGAATACTATACAGTTACATGATCATTATCTGAATAATTTCAAGGATATTATGATCATATTCAGAAATACTGATCATGTTCAGAAATATTATGAATATATTTGTAGCTGAAGGGCAGTAAAGGCAGAGAAAGTCAACATCTGAAAGAAAGCCTCATTAAGAAAGCATAGTGAAAGGTAAAAGGATACATACCTCATTTGCTTCTTTAAATCTTCAATTTTGCTGAGATTTATAGAATTCACTTCCAAGTGTCTTTCTAAGTTTTTTATTGCATTATTCAATGTTTGAAGCTATGGAAAAGCACAGTTACGTAAAACACACGCATTTCTAAATTAATTAAATAATGGCTTTTTAGTTGTCTTTTTCCTTAATCATCTTACATACTTTAAATCTGTTGACTTAGCCATTATGGAAACAAATATCCTCAATGCTGCCCTGCGTATTTGAGGTTACCAGGGAAGTTACTTTCACAAATCACAGAATAGTAACAGCACAGAAGGAGGCCATTGAGACTTTCCATAGGAGCAATTTACCTAGTGCCGCTCTCCTGTCTTCTCCCCGCAACCTTGCACATTCTTCTTTTTCAGACAATAATCCAATTCCCTCTTGAAGGTCTTAATTAAACCTGCCTCCACAACGCTGTCAAGCAGTGCATTCTAGATTCTAATTACTAAATGCACGAAAAAGATTTTCCTCGTGTCACCATTGCTTCTTTTGCAAATGCCTTAAATCTGTGCACTCTTATACTCAATACTTCCACCAATGGAAACATTTTTCCCTATCTACTCTGTCCAGATCTCTCATGATTTTGAATACCTCTATCAATCTCTTCTGAACCTTCCCTTCTCCAAGGAAAACTGTCCCAACTTCTCCAATCTATCCACATAACTGAAGATTCTCATCCCTGGAACCATTATCATGAACATTTTCTGCATTAACTTCTCTCTAATGCCTTCACACTTTTCCTAAAGTGTGAACAGGATGCAATACCCTAGTTGAGGCTAAACCAGTGTTCTACACAAGTTTAACATAACTTCCTAGCTTTTATACTCTATGCCTCTATTAATAAAGTCTTAGATGCTGTATGTTTTATTAATCACACTCTCAAACTGTCCTGCCACTTTCAATGATCTATGCATATGTGTACCCAGGTCTCTCTGCTCCTGCACCCTCTTTAGAATTGTACCCTTTATTCTATATTGTTTCTCCACGTTCTTTCTATCAAAATCACTTCCCACTTCTCTGCATTAAATGTTATCTGTCACTTATCCACCCATTCCACTAAACTATGTCCTTTTGAAGTCCTACAATATCCTCCTCACAGTTCACAATGCTTCCAAATTTGTATTATCTGCAAATTTTTAAATTGTGCCCTGTACACCAAGGTCAAGGTCTTTAACATATATCAGGGAGAGCAAGAAACCCAACACCGACCCCTTGGAAACTCCACTGCAAACGTTTGTCCAGTCTGAGAAATACCAATTAACTGCTATTCTTTGCTTCCTGTCAATCAGCCAATTTTGTATCCATGTTGCTACTGTCCTTTTATTCCATGAGGTATAACTTTGCCCACAAGTCTGTTGTACAGCACGTTATCAAATGCCTTCTGGAAATCCACGTATGCCACAATCACAGCATTAGCCTCATCAACCTTCTCTGTTGCCTTATCAAAAAACTCCAGTAAGTTAGTTGAACATGATTTGCCCTCCAAAAATTCATTTAAAAAAGCAGGGGTGACTGCTGCCACAAAGTACAAGTGTTTCTCTGCATATGCATGTATATAGGGGAGTCTAAGGACTGTGTAGGATTATGCATATGCCTAGACTGTCTCCGGAGAACTGACGAGGATAAAAACAGAAGAATGGTTTTGGGGCTTAAAGTACATTTCTTGAAGCTGTTTGTAGCCTGCTGCATGTGGAGTCTGGGGCCAGAAGTTGCTTCAGTTGTATTAGAGTGTCAGCCATGGGCTCAGTCGGTGACACTCTCATCTCTGGGTCCCACATCAGCAAAGTGATGGAAGGGGTTGTTGGTAGAGCTAACAAGCGGCACTTACTCAGAAACAACTGCTCACTGACGCTCAGTTTGGGTTACGCCAAGGCCACTCAGCTCCTGACCTCATTACAGCCTTAGCCCAAACATGGACAAAAGAGCTGAACTCAAGAGGTGAGGTGAGAATGACTGCCCTTCACATCAAGGCCGCGTTTGACTGAATGTGGCATCAAGGAGCTCTAGCAAAACTGGAGTCAATAGGAATCAAGGGAGAAACTTTACACTGGTTGAACTCATACCTAGCACAAAGGAAGATGGTTGTGATCATTGGAGGTCAAACATCTCAGTCCCAGGGCATCACCGTGGGAATTCCTCAGGGTAGTGCCCTAGGCCCAACCATCTTCAGCTGCTTCATCAATGTTCTTCCCTCCGTCATAGGGTCAGAAGTGGGGACATTCACTAATTATTGCGCAATGTTCAGCACCAATCTTGACTCCTCAGATACTGAAGCAGTCGATGTCCATATGCAGCAAGACCTGGACAAGATTCAGGCTTTGGCTGATAAGTGGCAAGTAACATTCACACCACACAAATGCCAGACAATTATCTCCAACAAGAGGAAATCTAACCATCTCCCCTTGATATTCAATGGCATTACTATCAGCGAATCCTCACTATCAACATCCTGGGGGTTACCATTGACTAGAAACTTAACTGGACCAGCTGTATAAATACTGTGGCTTCAGAGCAGTTAAGAGCTTGCGAATTCTGCGAAGAGTAACTCACCTCCTGACCATCTACAAGGCACACTTCAGGAGTGTCATGGAATACTTTCCACTTGCCTGAATGTGTGCAGCTCCATCAACACTCAAGAAGCTTGACACCATTCAGGACAAAGTAGCCCGCTTGATTGACACCCCATCCACCACCTCCAACATCCACTCCCTCCACCAATGACATACAGTGGCAGCAGTACGTACCATCTACTAGATGCATTGCATAAACTCATTAAGGCTCCTTCGACAGCATCTTCCAAACCTGTGACCTCTACCACTTAAAAGGACGAGGGTAGCAGGTGCATGGAAACAACCACCACCTGCAAGTTCGTCTCCAAACCATTTACACCATTCTGACTTGGAATTATATCACCACTCCTTCACTATCACTGGGTCAAAATCCTGGAACTCCCTCCCAAATAGCACTGTGGGTGTACTAAACCACATGGACTACTGTGGTTCAAAAAGGCATCTCACCACCACCTTCACAGGGGCAATTAGAGATGGGCAATAAAAATGCTGGCATGCCAGCAACTTCATGTCCCATGAAAGAATTAAAAAAAACTCCATTACATGACACAAAAATCTACAATGAGTGAGTTTTGCACTGTCAGAGGCGCAGTCTTGCAGATGAAATGTTAAAATGATGGTCCATTTGCCTTCTCAGGTGGATGTAGAAGATCCTGTAATACTATTTTGAAGAAGAGCACAGGAATTATCTGGCCAATATTTATCTTTCAACCAACAACACAAAAAACAGATTATCTGGTCATTATCACATTGCTGTTTTTGGCAGATTGCTGTACATAAATTGGCTGCCGCATTTCCTACATTACAACAGTCACTACGCTTCAAAGTACTTTGAGTTCACCCGCAACATTTACATTATCCCCACTGAGGGTGATCTCGGTCATGTCCTTTACAATGCATAGATGGGAGGGCCAGCTGAGTTTACAAAGTTCAGCCATATCCCATAGAGTTCAGCGTTGTACTTACCAGTCTAACATGAACAATCAATAAAGAGTGAATGCAAAAATACAACACTGTTTCTTCCACAATAAATAAATGTCCCTTATCCCCTGTAACCATCAATGTGTGCCAACCATGAGGCATGCCAGTACATTTAGCTCTCTAACTAAGCTAGTCTCAACAAATAACAATGACATACTTGAAGTGAAACCAGTGTAATGTAAAATACTTTCAAGTGAAATTTAAATTTGAAAATCACCCATGCCACCTTTGTGGCACTCAATAAGTCTTATGTTAATGGCAATGGAGTTTGGCAGGAAAGTTGTGGCCGTGATGCAGAGACCCCTGTTTGTTCTTTGACAGCTTGACGGTTCCTTGACAGCTTGATAGTTCCAATGAGTTTATGCAATTTTTACACACAATCATGTTTACTTTTAACAATCTCAAAGGGTGCCTTACCTCTCCCAAAAAATGCCTTGCCTCCCCTTGGTCCTGGGACCAGATCCAAAGGGGTACATTACCTCTCCAAAAGGGTACCCTGGCAACCTAAACGAATTCACCAAGTTCAGACCTCCACTTGGAAAAACTCAGCAGGTCTGGCAGCATCGGCGGAGAAGAAAAGAGTTGACTTTTCGAGTCCTCATGACCCTTCGACAGAACAGTTCTGTCGAAGGGTCATGAGGACTCGAAACGTCAACTCTTTTCTTCTCCGCCGATGCTGCCAGACCTGCTGAGTTTTTCCAGGTAATTCTGTTTTTGTTTTGGATTTCCAGCATCCGCAGTTTTTTTGTTTTTATCAGACCTCCACTTACCTGGTCTAATCTGCACACTCCAGGTTTCACACTCCTAATCTACCAAAATCCCAATTCAGCAGAGACAGTTTGTGATTTAAATGGCCTGATGCCTCTGTAAACCATGTGCGCACAAACCCTGACCTGACTCCACTCCTGCCCCATGAAAATGGAACATGTCGTGTCCAGGGGCAGGACTTAGAATTTTTGGCCATTTCTGGGTCATTGTTTGCAACTTGAAATGAAATTGCTTATCCAAGAAACAAAAGGTGGATCTTATTTGAGATGGCCGTTACATAAGAGATATAGCGCAGAAACAAGCCATTTAGCCCAACAAGTATATGCTGCTGTTTATGCACCACACAATCCTCCTCTCACACTTATTTTTTTAACTCAGTCAACATCTATTCTTGTCTTCTACATGTTTTTCCACTTCCTCCTTAAATGCACCTATGCACGTTGCCTCAATTACTCCTTGTGGTACGGAGTTCTACATTCTGACCACTCTCTGAGTAAAGATGTTTCTGCTGATTTCCTGTTGGATTTATTAGTGACTACCTTATATTTATGACCACTAGTTTTGTTTCCCCCCTCAAGTGGAAACATTTTCTTTCCATCTACCCTATCAAGCTGTTTCATAGCTTTAAAGAACTCCATCAGGTCACCCCTCTGCATTCCCTTTTCAGAGAAACAAGCGCCAGTTCAACCCTTCCTGATAAGTATAACCTCTCAATTATGATATCATTCCAGTAAATCTTTTTTATACTTTCTCCAGACCCTCTAAATCATTTTTATAATAATGGAGATCAGAATAGCTCTCCAAGGTCTAACTAAGGTTCCAAACAAGTTTGGGGTAACTTCTCTGCTTTTTAACTCTGTCCCTCTAGAAATTAACCACAATGCTTTGTTTACTTTTGTACTACCTCACACTTTACTGATACTGAAATTCATTTGTCAATTGTAAGTCCACTGTGTAAGTTTATAAATGTCTTCCTGCATTTTGTCGCAATCTTCTGTAACAACTACACCCACCAATCTGGTATTTTCGACAAACAAAAGTGATCCCAGCACCTATCCTAATGGTACACCACTTTCCATCTTTTGCCAGTCTGAGTAACAACTTTTAAACCCTTAGATAAAAACAAAAAAACTGCGGATGCTGGAAATCCAAAACAAAAACAGAATTACCTGGAAAAACTCAGCAGGTCTGGCAGCATCGGCGGAGAAGAAAAGAGTTGACGTTTCGAGTCCTCATGACCCTTCGACAGAACTTGAGTTCGAGTCCAGGAAAGAGCTGAAATATAAGCTGGTTTAAGGTGTGTGTGTGGGGGGCGGAGAGATAGAGAGACAGAGAGGTGGAGGGGGGGGGTGTGGTTGTAGGGACAAACAAGCAGTGATAGAAGCAGATCATCAAAAGATGTCAACGACAATAGTACAATAGAACACATAGGTGTTAAAGTTAAAGTTGGTGATATTATCTAAACGAATGTGCTAATTAAGAATGGATGGTAGGGCACTCAAGGTATAGCACTAGTGGGTTTTTTTTTATAATGGAAATAGGTGGGAAAAGGAAAATCTTTATAATTTATTGAAAAAAAAAGGAAGGGGGAAACAGAAAGGGGGTGGGGATGGGGGAGGGAGCTCACGACCTAAAGTTGTTGAATTCAATATTCAGTCCGGAAGACTGTAAAGTCCCTAGTCGGAAGATGAGGTGTTGTTCCTCCAGTTTGCGTGGGGCTTCACTGGAACAATGCAGCAAGCCAAGGACAGACATGTGGGCAAGAGAGCAGGGTGGAGTGTTAAAATGGCAAGCGACAGGGAGGTTTGGGTCATTCTTGCGGACAGACCGCAGGTGTTCTGCAAAGCGGTCGCCCAGTTTACGTTTGGTCTCTCCAATGTAGAGGAGACCACATTGGGAGCAACGAATGCAGTAGACTAAGTTGGGGGAAATGCAAGTGAAATGCTGCTTCACTTGAAAGGAGTGTTTGGGTCCTTGGACGGTGAGGAGAGAGGAAGTGAAGGGGCAGGTGTTGCATCTTTTGCGTGGGCATGGGGTTGTGCCATAGGAGGGGGTTGAGGAGTAGGGGGTGATGGAGGAGTGGACCAGGGTGTCCCGGAGGGAGCGATCCCTACGGAATGCCGATAAGGGGGGTGAAGGGAAGATGTGTTTGGTGGTGGCATCATGCTGGAGTTGGCGGAAATGGCGGAGGATGATCCTTTGAATGCGGAGGCTGGTGGGGTGATAAGTGAGGACAAGGGGGACCCTATCATGTTTCTGGGAGGGAGGAGAAGGCGTGAGGGCGGATGTGCGGGAGATGGGCCAGACACGGTTGAGGGCCCTGTCAACGACCGTGGGTGGAAAACCTCGGTTAAGGAAGAAGGAGGACATGTCAGAGGAACTGTTTTTGAATGTAGCATCATCAGAACAGATGCGACGGAGGCGAAGGAACTGAGAGAATGGGATGGAGTCCTTACAGGAAGTGGGGTGTGAGGAGCTGTAGTCGAGATAGCTGTGGGAGTCGGTGGGTTTGTAATGGATATTGGTGAACAGTCTATCACCAGAGATTGAGACAGAGAGGTCAAGGAAGGGAAGGGAAGTGTCAGAGATGGACCACATGAAAATGATGGAGGGGTGGAGATTGGAAGCAAAATTAATAAATTTTTCCAAGTCCTGACGAGAGCATGAAGCAGCACCGAAGTAATCATCGACGTACCGGAGAAAGAGTTGTGGATGGGGGCCGGAGTAGGACTGCAACAAGGAATGTTCCACATACCCCATAAAGAGACAGGCATAGCTGGGGCCCATGCAGGTACCCATAGCCACACCTTTTATTTGGAGGAAGTGAGAGGAGTTGAAGGAGAAATTGTTCAGCGTGAGAACGAGTTCAGCCAGACGGAGGAGAGTAGTGGTGGATGGGGATTGTTCGGGCCTCTGTTCGAGGAAGAAGCTAACTTTTAAACCCTACTCTTCGTTTTCTGTTTGTAGCCTGCTTGCCATCCATTCTCCTACTTATCGTTTTACTCCACATATTCTGACTTTAAGTTATGAGTCTATTATATGATACCTTATCGAACATCTTTTGAAAATCCAAATACATTACTACCCTTGTTCACTTTTCCTGTTTACTTCTTCAATGAATTTAATTGAAGCTAGTCAAGCATGACCTTCCCTTTTGAAACTTGTAGCATTTATATGGCACAAATGTGATCCACCACTTTAAACCTGGATGTTATTTAGGTCCTGCTATATATAGGCTGGCATGGGTTGCTTCATTATTGGAAGAATTATGAATGAAACTGAACATTGCAGAATTAGAACTTTCTGATTCCTGACCATATGATGGAGGAAAGGTCATTTATGAAGTAGCTGAAGATGGGTTAGGACAAGGACCCTGAGGAACTCATATAGTGTTGTCTCAGGCCTTATGATGACTGGCCTCCAACAACTTCAACCATGTTCTTTTACGTCATGTATGATTCCAGATACTGGAACATCTTCTTATTCTTGGCACGGCATCTCACTTGCACATCATAATGCTTCTGAAATATTCTAATTTCAGATGCATTATGGTTTGAATTCAATCAAATTACTCCTAAATTTAGATAAACGCCACTCTTTCTTGAGACAATTTAAGTCAAAATGGTCAACAGTAGAAACTTTCTTGGATAACCATTAAAAGCAATGGAATATAATTAACATACTGCTGTAGTCATATTTAGCACAAGAAGTTTAATGGGTATACCTATATAAAGCAGTGTGATTATTTCTCATTGCTTCCTTGGCACTTTCCTTCAAATCAGACAACTATTCTTGTACATCAGTTCAGGTTTGTTGAGTGGCAGACGTTATGTCAAACTAAAACAACCACCTCTCATGTCTCCTGGACAAACTGGAGGGGAATATTAATTGCTTCAAGAAAGTCAGGGAGGGTCGGACAGGGGAGTTAAATTGTCAAATTCATGAAACCTAACCCCAAACCATCACAAAAACATCTGCTTCTGCTATAAACGTGGAGGATATAGGGGTATCTGAGTAGCCTGCTCTGCAGAGGCAGTCCATAATTATAATACATAAATGAAGCTCCTTTCCTGAAATTTTGAAATTAATGCCTCTTTCATTGGTTCAGGAAACTAGCCAGCAAAACAGAAGCAAAATTGAGCTGCATTTCATGGGGGCTGATTAGGGGTCAGGAGTCCCGATATGAAGAAATTCTCAGCGCTCAACAGCTGTTTTCTCAGTTCCTCTGGGAAACCATATGGTATGATTACTTAGTTTCATACCCTTACGCCCTCACCTCAATGAATTTCGGGCTCGGCATGATACTGAACTCTTCTTCCGCCGTCTTCGTCTCCGGGCTCACTTCTTTGGGCAGGAGTCCTCTCCCAGTTCAACGGATCCTTTTACCCATCTTCAATATTCTCCCTCCACCTGGACCCCTCCCTCTGGATTCTTACCTTCTCTCGATCTTTTCATTGAGAACTGTCGGCGCGACATTAGTCGTCTCAATTTCTCTGCTCCTCTCACCCATTCTAACCTGTCTCTCTCTGAACTTACTGCACTCCATTCTCTCAGGTCCAACCCTGACATTGTCATCAAACCCGCTGACAAGGGTGGTGCTGTTGTTGTCTGGCGCACTGACCTCTACCACGCGGAGGCTGAGCGTCAACTCGCAGACACTTCCTCCTACCTCTCCCTGGACCATGACCCCACCACTGAACATCAAGCCACTGTTTCCAGGACTGTCACTGACCTCATCTCCTCTGGGGATCTCCCTCCCACAGCTTCCAACCTGATAGTCGCCCAACCTCGGACGGCCCGCTTCTATCTCCTACCCAAAATCCACAAACAGAACTGCCCCGGTAGACCGATCGTCTCAGCTTGCTCCTGCCCCACAGAACTCATTTCTCGTTATCTTGACTCCCTTCTCTCTCCCCTTGTCCAGTCCCTTCCCACCTACATCCGTGATTCCTCTGACACCTTACGTCACATCAACAATTTCCAGTTCCCTGGCCCCTACCGCTTCCTCTTCACCATGGACGTCCAATCCCTCTACACCTCCATCCCCCACCAGGATGGTCTGAGGGCCCTTAGCTTCTTCCTCGAACAGAGGCCCGAACAATCCCCATCCACCACTACTCTCCTCCGTCTGGCTGAACTTGTTCTCACGCTGAACAATTTCTCCTTCAACTCCTCTCACTTCCTCCAAATAAAAGGTGTGGCTATGGGTACCCGCATGGGCCCCAGCTATGCCTGTCTCTTTATGGGGTATGTGGAACATTCCTTGTTGCAGTCCTACTCCGGCCCCCTTCCACAACTCTTTCTCCGGTACATCGATGATTACTTTGGTGCTGCTTCATGCTCTCGTCAGGACTTGGAAAAATTTATTAATTTTGCTTCCAATCTCCACCCCTCCATCATTTTCACGTGGTCCATCTCTGACACTTCCCTTCCCTTCCTTGACCTCTCTGTCTCAATCTCTGGTGATAGACTGTCCACCAATATCCATTACAAACCCACCGACACCCACAGCTATCTCGACTACAGCTCCTCACACCCCACTTCCTGTAAGGACTCCATCCTATTCTCTCAGTTCCTTCGCTTCCGTCGCATCTGTTCCGATGATGCTACATTCAAAAACAGTTCCTCTGACATGTCCTCCTTCTTCCTTAACCGAGGTTTTCCACCCACGGTCGTTGACAGGGCCCTCAACCGTGTCTGGCCCATCTCCCGCGCATCCGCCCTCACTCCTTCTCCTCCCTCCCAGAAACATGATAGGGTCCCCCTTGTCCTCACTTATCACCCCACCAGCCTCCGCATTCAAAGGATCATCCTCCGCCATTTCCGCCAACTCCAGCATGATGCCACTACCAAACACATCTTCCCTTCACCCCCCTTATCGGCATTCCGTAGGGATCGCTCCCTCCGGGACACCCTGGTCCACTCCTCCATCACCCCCTACTCCTCAACCCCCTCCTATGGCACAACCCCTTGCCCACGCAAAAGATGCAACACCTGCCCCTTCACTTCCTCTCTCCTCACCGTCCAAGGACCCAAACACTCCTTTCAAGTGAAGCAGCATTTCACTTGCATTTCCCCCAACTTAGTCTACTGCATTCGTTGCTCCCAATGTGGTCTCCTCTACATTGGAGAGACCAAACGTAAACTGGGCGACCGCTTTGCAGAACACCTGCGGTCTGTCCGCAAGAATGACCCAAACCTCCCTGTCGCTTGCCATTTTAACACTCCACCCTGCTCTCTTGCCCACATGTCTGTCCTTGGCTTGCTGCATTGTTCCAGTGAAGCCCAACGCAAACTGGAGGAACAACACCTCATCTTCCGACTAGGGACTTTACAGCCTTCCGGACTGAATATTGAATTCAACAACTTTAGGTCGTGAGTCCCCTCCCCCATCCCCACCCCCTTTCTGTTTCCCCCTTCTTTTTTTTCCCAATAAATTATAAAGATTTTCCTTTTCCCACCTATTTCCATTATATAAAATAAAAAAAACCCACTAGAGCTATACCTTGAGTGCCCTACCATCCATTCTTAATTAGCACATTCGTTTAGATAATATCACCAACTTTAACTTTAACACCTATGTGTTCTATTGTACTATTGTTGTTGACATCTTTTGATGATCTGCTTCTATCACTGCTTGTTTGTCGCTACAACCACACCAACCCCCTCCACCTCTCTGTCTCTCTATCTCTCCGCCCCCCACACACACACCTTAAACCAGCTTATATTTCAGCTCTTTCCTGGACTCGAACTCAAGTTCTGTCGAAGGGTCATGAGGACTCGAAACGTCAACTCTTTTCTTCTCTGCCGATGCTGCCAGACCTGCTGAGTTTTTCCAGGTAATTCTGTTTTTGTTTTGGATTTCCAGCATCCGCAGTTTTTTTGTTTTTATATCTGGTATGATTACTTGTTGTGAGAGAATTAATTGAACAGTTTGGAGTGTTCATACGAAGAACATCAGGATAGATGCGGTCACAGCAGCTTTTGATTAGACTTCTGATGAGGAAGTCAATCAACACCCACAGCAGCAAGAGTGTGCCTTGGAGATGCAGGTGGACAAGAGAGGGGAGCTACAGTGGAGTACCAAATGTGAAAGAGGCACTACCCATCCAACTTGGTCTACAGACAGAGATTCATCTTCCTTGATCTCTCAGAAAAGTAATGCAGATGAAGACTCATACTATCACTGATTGCAGACATAGCGAGCCTCTGAGAGAAAGACCTGCTGCAGGCAATATATTACTGGTAGCTCTGAAAATCACCACCACAGTCAAATTTTTTGCCTCTGGTAACTTCCAGGGCCCTCCCAGACATAGCAGGATCTTGCACTCAGATGTATATAAATGCGTAAGACAGGTAACTGTTAAAAGACTCCACAAGCAGATTCTTACCATGTGATGTACTCTGCAGAAAGCATCCTCCTCGCTTTGAGGGACTACCAGAGAGACAGAAAAACTTTCCTGCAATGGCAAAACTCACAATGAACAGGCACCTGGTGTGTCTCTAGCTGGCTTCCCACAGATTCAGTGTGTCATTGATTACATACATGCAGCAGTCCAAGCACTGTCAGATCAACCAAGAACATTCGTCAACCGCAAGGAATTTCATTCCATCAATTTCAGCTGGTGTGAAACCAGAAGAAAAGGTTCATGCAAGTCTGCACCAGATGCCCTGGGAGCTGCCATACTGTCTCCATGTTGTAGCAGTCCAACATCCAGCCTTGATGAGTGGCCGTTAGGTGCCAAATGATATTCCCTTCAAACCTGATGAAACACTTCTGTGAAACTCTACCAATGAACCCCAGGACTGCTACAAGGCAAGCCAAACGACAACCAGATGTGTTATCAAGGAAGCAATCGATTAGCTTAATATGTGTTGAAATGCCTGGTCAGGTAGGATGGTGTGCTTTATTATTCGCCAGCAATAATTGTGATATGCTGTATTCTGCACAATACAGCACAGCAGCCAAGACTAAATGTGCAGGAGGAACAAGCCACTCAATATTTTTCATCTGATGAAGATTCCAATGCAGAGTAGAACAAAATGGAGGAGAAAGATGAAGATGGGACCCCACTGCCAGACCAGCTGATCCCATTGCTGCTCTAGCTGCCAGGGATACCTTAATGGCTCGAAGATTGAGTCAGTCACTCACATTGTATCAAATAAATATATTATCCCTGATTCCACCACCACAGACACAAAGTAGTCCTGTAACCAACCATATATCCAATGTATGTGCATCTTTTGGTCTCAATTAATTCATGTCCTCGCATTAATCATCAAGCAAATGAAGGCCTGAACTCTCACTCGTCAGGCAAGAATGGTGAACACTGGAAAGTGGTGCAAATTAATACATTTTATATGAATAAATAAATGAAATTTCTGAACATACTTTCAAAAACAGGCATGTGAATTCCTTGGATGAACTACTTTTCTCCTTTCCTAACCCTCCTAAAAGGTGCAAACCCTGTGGCTTCCATAGAGCAGAGGAAGGCTGCTCTGACTTCTGGAATGCTTTTAGCCAATGATCTCTGGGTATTGGAGCCAGTGAAGGCTCAACAATAGACTGGGCAAGTTGTAGAAACTCCTTGCATAAGGTGGCCATGGCACAGTACTGGTGGAAGTGCTCACAGCCCCGTGCAATGTCTTTATTAAGATTTGGACCAGTATCCATCATGGTTCAAGCTAACAGCGCATCCTTGCAGTGCAAGTTAGGAGAATGCCTACACCTGAGCTGAGAGCACAGCATGCAGTCCAGTGGCCGAAGCTGCCGTCAAACGGTCAGTTAGAGTGGGGTGAAGATGGGTGTGGTTTTGGACAGCCAATGAGTGCACAACACACTGGTCATCCAAGTGATGGCCAGCACTCTCTGGCATGCGTGAAGGGGCTTCAGACTTAACCATATGCTAACCCACATGTCTCTCTTTCATCCTGCAGGAGGAGAATATTAGGATCATGGAGCCCATGACATCACCCCTTGACATTCAATGGCATTATCATCACTGAATCCCACACTATCAATATCCTAGGGGTTACCATTGACCAGGAACTGAACTGGACGAGCCATATAAATACTGTGGCTACAAGAGCAGGTCAGTGGTTAGGAATCCTGTGACAAGTAACTCACCTCCTTACTCCCCAAAGCCTATCCATCATCTACAAGGCACAAGTTAGGAGTGTAATGGAATACTCTCCATATGCCTGGATGAATGCAGCTCCAATACTCAAGAAGCTTGACACCATCCAGGACAAAGCAGCCCACTTGATTGGCATCCCGTCCACAAACATTCGCTCCCTCTACCACCAATAAACAGTGGCAGCAGTGTGTACCATCTACAAGATGCACTGCAGAAACTCACCAAGGCTCCTTAAGCAACACCTTCCAAACCCACGACCGCTACCATCTAGAAGGATAAGGGCAACAGCTACATAGGAACATCACAACCAGGAAGTTCCCCTCCAAGTTGCTCACCATAGTGACTTGGAAATATATCGCCGTTCCTTCACTGTCGCTGGGTCAAAATCCTGGAACTCCTTCCCTAACAGCTCTGTGAGTATACCTACATGACAGGACTGCGGATTCAAGCAGGAAGCTCACCACCACCTTCTCAAGGGCAACTAGGGATGGGCAATAATGCTGGCCTAGCCAGCGAAGCCCACACCCTGTAAATGAATTTTTAAAAATGGAGCCTGGTGATCTAACGGTATGCCTCAAGGCTTACAGAGACAGAGAAGAAAAGTGCAACGGAGGCGCCTGGCTCGGCAAAGGGAGGAGCACCTCTCTCAAGATGAAGGGGTAACAGGGCCTGCTGCGCATGGAGCTGAAGACCCATAGAGAGCTGTCGCTCATAGGAGCTTCACTAGACCAAGGACCTTTCGACAGCGCTTGTTGTTCCTGCAGATGATTGAGAACCAGTGTCACCGAAGACTAAGCATGTCTAGGGAACTGGTCGATCACCAATTCAACCTGCAGCAGAATTTGGCGCCATGGAGACCATCACAGATGCTGAAGAGATGGGGGGCCAGCCCCACCTCAAAGGTGCTGAGAACATACAGAGAGAATGGTGGAACACTGTGAGGCCTGCCCACAGCATTCTGGCAGTAATGCCAAGCACCGTCGAAGTGCAGGCATCACCAATGTGTTCAGTGAGTGTGAAGTCAGACCGTCACTTTAGTCTGAAGGTTAAACACTGCACAGGGAACAGGCCCTGGGCGGAGACACCTGCCTTTATCTTGTACAAGAGCCAAGGTTTCATATATGAGTGACATGAACACTGCTCATCATAACAAGGAGCCATAGGCAAGGAGGCATTCTTGGCAGTTTATTTACAATAGTGAACACTATGTATAAGAGATTAACACCAGTGTCCAAGCTGGTCAACTACATCTGCCTAACCTTCCTAACCCTGTCTCCATGTCTTGGTGCTCCCCTGACATCCGTAGTGGAGGTGAGGGAGCCTGCTGACTGCTGTGCCCTGTCTGTGATAACCTTGGCCTGAGTCCTCTGGAGGGCCAAGACCTGGAGGGCCCCAGCCTGCTTTCAGGGTCCTGTTGTGTGTCAGTGGCACCCTCCTCAGCCTGTGGAGCTGGAGCTGCTGGGGTCGCAGGAAGGAGGCATTCAGATGGGCTCCCGAAGTCATCTGGATGCATGGCCCTGGAGTGTGCAACTGGTGGTTTTCTTCATTATGGGTGTCTGACGAATCCCGGATGACTCCTTGAGTGAGATCGAGCTTCCCTGCACCCTTTTCACATTGACACTGTTGGAAGCCAACTATGGCGTCAGCGTTGGAGTTCAACCCATGCAGCACCAATGTCCTGCAGTCGCCATCCTACCATCATTGACCTTGGTGCGTTGGCATGCTGGCGCTATCACCTCAGACTAAACGCGATGGACTCCTCCATTGTGCCTTGCAATCTGAGGAGTGCAGTGGACATCCCTACCTGATGTTCCTGAACATGCCTTTGCAGCTCCAGCAACTGAGTTATGACAGAGTCCAGAGGCTCTTCATCTGACTCGGACTCAGCAGATTTCTGGCCTCCAGCGGTCCTCTGAGTGCCGGAAACCTGGTAAGTCCCCGCCTCCGCCTGCAGTGGATCAGACAGTGCCATGTGTTATCCAGATTGTGACCCTGAGGCTACTCTAGAACTAGGTCCCACCAAGGTGTGTGTCTCTGCGCTGGTGTAGGGTGTGGGTGAGCGCGGTGACTGGCATTGAATTAGGATGTCATCAGATTCTCCTTCTGAAGTGTCTTCTAGGCTTGAGTTAAGGACCTGGCTTGTGGGCACTCTTGGCCTGCGAAAGCAAGGAGAGCTAATTAGTACATGGCAGGGGACTGCGGAAGAGGGGAACTCATTCACAGCATGGTTGTCTGATGGATGTTGCACTGCTGGATCCTCACTTAGTTGAGCACCGCCAACCTCACTGTCAGCATAGCAATGGTCCAGATCACTGCCAGCTACTGGATGACTCTATTTTCAAAGTCTGTGAGGATCTCGATGTCGGGCATTCCTCCACCCATCTGCGACCTCTCCCTTTTGTTGTTTGCCAGCTTGTCCTGCATGAATACAGGTGGAGAGAGTGTAAGCAGGATGCCTACTGGGCCAGATGAGGAGGATGCCTGGCATGTGTGAGTGGTGAGTGATGCCATGGACAGGATGAGGATACAATTGCATGACAGATGAAGGTATGTGTGAGAGAGTGAATGATAATGTCCTTTGAACTGACAGTAAGTGAAATCCCTGGTCAACTACATCTTCCTAACCTTCCTAACCCTGTCTCCATGTCTTGCTGCTCCCCTGAGGATCTTCAGATTCTGGGAAAGAATGCGAGGAGAAGACAGCAACTTTTGGCCTCATGATTCATCGATGCCTCCCTGGAGATTCTCCTACAAGTGGTCCTGGAAAGGCGGGCTGTCCTCTTTCCAAGGGATGGGAGCAGGAGGCCTTCCTGTCTGACCATGGCAGCATGGGAGGAGGTCACCAGAGTGGTCAGCACCCTTAAGGTCCAAAGGAGGGCCGCCCTACAGTGCAGAAAGTGGAAGAATGATCTCATCTGTTCCACTAGGACAAGTCAAACTTCTACACACTGCAAACTCACACTCTCTTAAGTCTAAGGGTTAGAATGCACAGGGATGTCACACATGATCAGCAGATAGGATGTTAGCTCTGATTTTTTTTTGTATTCTTTATGGGACATGGACGTCGCTGGCTATGCCAGCATTTTTTTTGCCCATCCTTAATTGTCCTTGTTAAGGTGGCAGTGAGTTGCCTTCCTAAACAGCTGCACTCCATGTGGTGTTAGGGAGGGAGTTCCAGGATTGTGACCCAGCAACAGTGAAGGGACATCAATGCATTTCCAAGTCAGCAAAGTGTGTGGCTTGGAGGGGAACTTACAGGTGGTAGTGCTCCCTTGCATCTGCTGCCCCTGTCCTTCTAGGCAGTGGAGATTGCAAGTTTAGAAGTTGCTATCATAGAGCTTTGGTTAGTTCCTGCAATGCATCTTGTAGATGGTTCACACTGCTGCCACTCTGTGTTAGTGTGGAGGGAGTGGATGTTGAAGGTGGTGGATGGGTTGCTAATGAAGCGGGCTGCTTGGTCCTGGATGGTGTCAAGCTTCTTCATTGTTGTTAAAGCTGCACTCATCCTGGCAAGTGGAGAGTATTCCATCACACTCCTCACTTGTGCCTCGTAGATGGATGATGGACAAGCTTTGGGGAGTCAGGCAGTGAGTTGCTCTCTGCAGAATTATCAGCCACTGATCTGCTCTTTCAAGCGCAGTGCTCACATTCAATCCATCTGTCTATATGCAGGAGAAGATAGTGCACAACAGGAGGGCGAGAGAGAAGATGGGAGATGAAACCCCGGAGCTGAGGAATTATATTCAATTTGGGCAGCAGATTACAGAGCTAGCAAGGGAGGATGCAGACAGAGGAGATGTCAGTGCCGAGGTCGAGGTCAGCCTCCCCTAAAAATCCAGTGAGGAAGCGTCAATTATACAGAGACAACATTCGGACAATGACTATGAGTGATGTGTGTAATCTTTGAGCCAGCTTAGAAGCTACTCATTCTCTTTTTTTCCGTTCTGTGGAGGGATTTTTCCACTCCCCTTGTGATGGGTTAAAGGGCAGGCGGTGGGGGGAGGCAATGCAGAAGCTGAAAAATCAGTTTTCTGCTGGTGTAAAATGACAGCGGGAGTTTGTGCTCCCGCCCACCAGAGGTCGGCATGAAACTGATTTGCATCCCGTTAATGGGATTGAGATGAAGGCCCAGCTAGAACTGAGTTCTGAAGAAGAGTCTTACGGACTCAAAACATTAACTCTATTTTTCTCTCCGCAGATGCTGTTAGACCTGCTGAGTTTTTCCAGCATTTTTTGTTTTTGTTGTTAGCCCATTCATGTGTTGTATATTCTATGTAATCCTACCTCTACGCAAGATATCAGTAATGTCTTGAAAGGTCAGAGTAAATCTAGCTATCATGCTATTTATGCCAGCAGAAATGTTGGCATCCATTGTTTGCACAGCCATGTCAAGTGTGCAGAGACTGATCCATCACTGCAATTCAAGTTCCACAGCAGAGAACGCTTTATCCATTGAAGAAATCCTTGCAATGACCTGTGATATCAATCCACAAATGAAATGAACAACACCAGACTGCCAGTACTTCCCAAATTTGCTGCTGATCCTCTATCCTTTCCTTTTTCATTGACTGTCCCCCAACCCCACCCCCAGGTTCAGGATCTCTGCCCAGGTAAGCAGAACTTGAACGCTGCCTTCTGATGCAGCCATTCTTACCACTGATCTCTGCTCATGTCCACTCTTGAACTGTGATTCAACATGTAACTAACGTAATGCACCAAAGTGTTCACATCTCCTCTAGTGTCTGATAAGCATGTGTCCTGTGGTGGTGTGCCTGCAGAAGGAATCAGCTCCTCTGAGGAAACATCATCTGCAAAGGAGATAGACTGCTGTGATGGCCCAGGAGAAGAGATGGATATAATTTAGTCATAAGAATGTATACATGTTGAAATTTGCATGTTAAGGTAATCATATTTTATGTGGTCCTGAAATTATCAACAGACTTTGTTTTGCATGAGATCTGGGTTGCAGATATTTAACGTCATCATGTAGCAGTAAAGTCTGAGTCTCCCCATTTCCAATGCTTAGGCACATTGATAGCCCAATTATTTCCAGGGTCTCCAGCTCTGCAGATGCTAATTGAAGGATTTGTTGTGGCTACTTCTGGTCCTCTCCCCTTTCCTTGTATTTTGTGCTGTTTTCTCCTGAAAGTTGGCACAACAATCCTATGAGTGTTTGTAAGGCATTTGTGCATCTAATGGATGCAGTGTTTTCGATGAGGGTGACTTATTAGCAGTTGCAAGATGAGTGGCACTGACAAGCTTTGGAGAACATGTTAATAGTACCATCTTCACAAACTGGTATCAAATTTCATACAGATTATGGTGAGTCGCAGTGGAGGATGGAGAAAGGGGGAGGTGAGGAGGTACATTGAAATGGAACAATGAGTGCTGATGGAACTTATGTGGGTGTGAGGAGTTAAGTGATGGAATATGCTTGGCAAAACAAAATTAAGAGTCTATACAATATAGAATGTAGGTGAATCTGCAACTGTACTCACTTTTCCTGTTTTGGTTAGGTCATTAAACTGCTTCCTGCACTGTATCCAGGTAAAAAACACTACAGCCCTTCTGCTCATCCCTAGCCACATTTTCTTCATCAAGGCAGCAGTTTTTTTTCTTGTCATTACTAGAGAATAGGACCTGTTCATTACATAAGGTTGTAAATGCACTGGAGAGGGTATGTGCAGAGATTTACGAGGATGTTGTTAGGACAGTGAGGAAAGATTGGATATGCTGAGGTTGTTCTCCTTGGAACAGAGGAGGCTGAGGAGAGATTTGTTTGAGATGTACAAAATTGTGAGGGGCATGGATAGACTGAATGGGAAGGGCCCATTTACCTTAGTGGAGAGGGCAGTAACTAAGAGGCATAGATTTAAAGTGATTGGTAGAAGGTTTAGAGGGAAGATGAGGAAATAATTTTCTACCCAGAGGATTGTGGGGGTCTGGAACTCGCTGCCTGAAAGGGTAGTAGAGGCAGAAACCCTCAACTGATTTAAAAGGTCTCTGGATATGCACCTCAAGTGCCATAACCTGCAGGGCGACAGACCAAATGCTGGAAAGTGGGATTGGGCTGGGTGGCTCATTTTTCAGCTGGCACAGACACGATGGGCTAAGTGGCCTTCTTCTGTGCCATGAACTTTCTATGATTTTATGATCCTTCCTAGCATCTCACTGCACCTAGCTGTACATCAAAAGAAGTCTATTTAAACTGGGATGTATCTTTGCCCTTCCTGACTCCATCTCAAAATATTTTTTGTTGCTGCAATATTCTCAACTCCTCCAAATTGCATCTGTGTGTTGCCCCTTTAAACAGTCAAGATGAAATCATGTTATACAGGCGTACATCATGCCCACTCTCATATAATGGAGACAGGAAACCTATAACTAAAATTATAAGACTTCTTGTTGAAATCTGACATTCCCATACGTCTCATAATTTTTTGTGCTTCACTCCCGTTATCGTTCCCCACACAGATATCACCTCTCTGTTAATATTGACTCCATTATTCATATGTTGTCTGCTTTTCAGAACTATACAGGTAATTTCACGTACCCTATCTACCATCAAAAAATCACCTCCATTGAGTGGGCCTTCCTATTCCTTGATCCATGCTACAACTGGTGCACATCATATCTGAATTAATTTTGTATTCTTTATAGTGCTTTTGGCCTATTAGAGTGCTCTTCAACGAATCACTATTACTGCAGATGTATCCCAATTGGCGGCATATTTGTGCCTATATTGGAAAATATCCAGCTTCTAAGAACTCGATTGAGTCAACTTGAGTTGCTATGATAATACTAATAATTTAAGAAAAGTGTAGCTTTCACGCAATACATAATTTGTTAATAACAAATTAAGCCTCTTAGAATCACAAAGTTCTAAATACAATAATAAGTGTTATTACCAGGATTTTGCGATATTTTTCCCAAATTTATTTCAATAATTATAAAATGTATTAGGTTACAGTCCTTCCCAAGGTTAATTTCAATGCTCTGCAGCAAAATATATTAAATAGCTCAAATTAGTTGCATAATATAATCACTTACTTTTTCTATTAAGAGCTGGCTGACGTTTTTCTTTTGCCTCTCTTGATAATTGTTATAAAGCTGCATAAGCTTCGCTGCCAGAACATGTTCTCTGCTAAATAAAGGATGGTGAACAAAACGCAAATTTGCAATATTTATATCCAGCTGGTAGATTTGAGAAATCGCCCCAAAATGACCGTCAATAGCTTTTGCTGGTTCGCTCACTATTGCCTATAGAGACATGAGAACACAAAACAGTAGTCTGAAGACTCAAGAATGCTAAACATAAAGGTAATGTTATCATATTAATGGATAGTTCTAATGGCCATAAAGTAATTAAAATGTCAAAAGCCTAAGTATTCAGAGTTTCCTTGAGATCTGTGAAATATTAGCTTGGCTTAGTTGGTAGTCCTATTGTCAGAGTTAGACATTTGTGAGTTCAAGCCCTGCTCCATCCAGGGGATAGATTTTAACTATTAGGTCACTGGAGGTTAGTCACTTTTGTACCTGAGGATCCCTAAATAAAGTGGGTAGGGGGCTGGTGTGGGCACTTAGTCAAAGTGGTAAATTTGATTGACAACTCAATCATAGCAGTCCTATCCCTACACAGAGTGTTATTGGTGCTGTGTCTCTTTCTCTTTGTCACTTTCTCTGACATGTAAATCCCAGATTGGGCTTACAAATTTATGCTACTCAAGCACAAACTATCATTTTACTGAGTACAGAATGCTGCCATGCCAGACTTGAAACTTCTAGCAGAAGGTATCCCACCCCACCACCTTTGACGCTTCAGACATGGTTAGGTCCTTGAGAGCAATGAGCAAAACATACCCAATAACCATGAGTTAGGTGAAAGATCCTCTATCCTCTTACTCTGTACTAACCACCACAGCAAGAAGGATAAAAATTCTGACTTACTTAAAAGTCAGAATGGATGGACCTGTTATTCCCACAAGAAACCAACCCCAGGTTTTAGGACATAGCAGATTCAAGAGAGACTGGATGGGCTAATGTTAGCCATCTTATGCTCAGTCAACTGGAGTAGAGGATGTCTTCACAGCACTCCCATGCACTCTCTAGACAGAGGAAGTATCAAGCACCTATACTCGATGACCAATGCTCCCTCTAATTTTCCTTCATTTTGCGTGGCCGTTTGTTGCAATGCTCGATTAATTTAAAATTGCTATGTGGCCACACATGCATACATCTTAAAGGGCCTGCTTCTTGTGCATAGCTAGTTTGTTCCCTGTGCAATAAGTTCTGGACTTCTGCATGGCACACAGCTAAAAGAAACACTGCCTGCAACACAAATAAGAATTGCTTGGTCCTGCAGATGGTCCAATGAACCAGAATTTATATTTCTAACAGCCAACTAATCAGACCGAGGTACTAAGGAGTATAGCTTACACCTTTTCCTTTACTCTGGAGACAGCCATCTCTGAAGTGGATGACTACTCTATTGCAGTGAATGGCCAAATGGTGAGAAAATCCATGACTTTGCTTAACGCTTATGACCTAAATGAGGACACAATTAACATACCCCATATATGCAGTGGGGGGGGGGTTAGAATGACCATGGGTAGGGTAGGAACCTAAGTCATGCCTTTCTCCCCTCAATGGGACAAACTCTCAGCATAAGAAGGAACTGGAACAACTCTAGCTTGTTGAATGTTGGTACCACACCCACTGCACGGAACACTTACAGCATACTCCAACATAAAATCCTTCTTCCTGAAACAATCCCACATTTTCAACTAAACACAAAATAGTTACTCAGCACAACTCATCCACTGACAATGAGGAGAGCCATGTGTTGTGTAACCAAGATACCATCAGCATACAGGAAACCCCTGCATCAACTACAAGCTTAATGAACAGCTAAAACCCATGGCAAACAAGCGGCCTCAGCATACAACTGGCAGTGATCCCATTGCCTGATGTGGTTATAAGTTCCTCCTTCAAGCAGCAGGCAGTCAGGGTGCAAAATGTTGCTATAAATGTACAGGAATGTCCATTCCCATGTGTGTCATTGTAAACTTGAATAAATAATAATCTCATAACGTATATATGTGAATCTATATTCATACAGTGGCTGCAGAATATACATGTGAATGTAAACTGTGTGTATAATAGCTCCATAGAAAGTATGTGGGTGTATACCTCAATGCATGTTAGTTCAATAACTGCATTTCTTGAATATACAATGAACATACTTTTTAAAATACTATCAAATATTCCTTCTATCTCACTACATATCTTCAAAATCCAAAAGCACTTCTAAATAACACATTTTAGTTTAAAAGATTTTCAGGAACTAATTTTAAAATTAACTTTTAAAGTATTATTTATTTTCTTTTTACAGTCTGTAAAATTATGACAACAGCACTAAAGAAGGAAATGGTCATATACCTTTCTATATACGGTCTCTAGACCTGGCTTAGGATCCTCTACAACATGATCTAAAGATGGTAGTCTACACTTCCAGGATAACTCAACTGGGTCTGGTAATGCAATCATATTTCCATCTTCGCCAAACCAATATTTTCTCTGTCACAAGATTACAGATGTAAGGCAAAACATTTTAGTGTCATTCTGTATAATCCATAATAATAATGAGGAACAATTTGTTCTAACAGTGCTAAATAACTGAAAACTCTCATCTCTATTAAGGTACACACAATATTTTAAACATTAGTAATTATTAATTTAAAAATAACCAATGAAAAATATCTTCCAAAAGAACTTTGAACAATTTGTTAAAACCTAGTGGCCAGCTTGCAAAATCAGTAAAAATTTCACAAAGGCAATGCCCATTATAAATACAGACACTGAAATTTATGAGACTCAATTGTCACAAAAAGTGTGATAAAAATATGACAGCCATATGTTAAGCTGCAAAAATGTACACAGATGTAAGATTTTAGTGCAATGTATAAACAAACTCAACATCACAATCTATTCATCTGTTTCAGATGAAGTTACATTGCTTCATAATTTGCCATTGTGAGATTTGAACTCTTGATATTGGGGTTACAAACCCAGTACCATAACCACTTGGCTATTTAAGCCAAGCCCATCACAACTATTCGTGGCATCACTCATAATTGGCTGTTAATTGGCCAGCCAACATAAAATTACAGTCTGGGGCCGTTCACAGGCAGAAGCACATTTCGCGTCTGCTTCCCGGCCCGCCGATCGCGCACATCCGATGAGGGAGAAATTCAGGCCATGGGATATTTTACATCCAACTGAAGAAGAAGACATCTTATTTATTAAGTTTTGCAAAACAACGCAGCACTTCATCAGCACTGAAGTATTCATCTGGATTATATGCTTAACATTGGGGCTTGAACTCAACTGTTATACTTTAAAGGTGTGAACACTAAAAACTGGTAATATTTGATATTTAAGAGTATAAGTGAAGGGACATGGCCTTATAACACACTTTTAGTCCCCTTCAGCAGAATATGCATTCGATCTTATCCTTTGGCAAGCTGGCACCTTTGGTATCCTTGTCCCTTCTCTGGCTGCAGCACATTTGTGCCTAGTATTTCACTGCATGCAGATACCACCTCTAAGCTATCATCTAATATACATGCAGGATCAGTATCTGACTGGTGACTGTAAAGTAGAAGGTGAGTGACATTGTTTGTTCAGTATTACTGACTTCCTGTTCTTCCATCATCGTCTGGCCAGGTTGCAATTCTTCAGTGTCTGAAAGGAGAAAGGCGCAGGGAAAGGATTCTGGTGAGGGGTAGAGGGGAAAGTATAAGATGCCTGCTACATCATCTGCAGCTTGTAATTCAGAAAAGATGAGGCATACATGAGATGTGAGAGGAGGATGAAGTCTAAGCATGTGATTTCTGTCCCACCACTGGCCACTGCCTCAGGCATGGTCACTCCAATGATGACACCATCTCCTCTAGTGTAGTCAATTCATTCACACATGTCTCTCCCCCACCACAGCCCTCCACTTATATGCCACCTTAGATTGTAAGAGAGGTGGAAATGTGATAATGGGTGTGGTGCACTGTTTTTGGGTGATGTGGCAGTCATGTTGAATAGCTGGCAGTGTGTGCAAGCTACAAGATCTGGCTGTAAAGCTTGAAGCAGTGCTAACTATGTGAGGGTGAGGAGAAACTATGAATGTAGGTATGAGTCCTGATTGACAGAGATTGTTGACAGATGAATGATGTTGTTGTGGTCATTGAGCAGTGTGAGAGACTAGTGGGGCAGCTTGTGGAAATGGTCTTTGAAGATGCATGAATTGTCCACTGATGTGAGGTAACTGAGCTTCTTGTTCTTCCAGCATTGCATCTAGGTCTTCAGGGCTAGACTCTTGAAATTGACTGCAAACAATATCTGATCCCACTGCCTCGCCAAGATTCGTCTGGAAAGCCTCTTGGCCCTCATATGGATAAATTACATCTCTTCTGCTCTGCACCTCCTATATTAAAGCCTCTGGTGCTCCCAAGTCAAATTCACATTTGCAATTAATTTCAGCACCCGTTTCAGCCAAAATGCACCTGCCTTTAAGAGGTACAGGGTTTTAAGAAGTGCAGGCTAGCTTGAATGCATGTTAGCCTCTCACAATTTTGCACCTCCTCTCAGGCATGCAGCCAGCAATGCATCTAGTGCTGACTGCACACTACAATTATTTGAAAGAGGGCCTCAAGACCTCCCTTCAACTTTGGCATAGGGGCCAAGTGAATATATCCAAGCTTACAATATAAACTGTGAGGAAGATGCAAAGAGGCTGCAAATGGATATAGATTAGTTAAGTGACTGGACAAGAATGTGACAGATGCAGTATAATGTGGGGAAATGTGAAATTATCCTCTTTGGTAGGAAGAATGGAAAGCAGAACATTATTTAAATGAAGAGAGATTGAAGAATGCTGCGGTATAGAAGGAATCTGGGTGCCTTTGTAATTGCATCATAAAAAGTTAGCATGTGGTTCAGCAAGTAATTAAGAAAGCAAATAGAATGTTGGCCTGTATTGCATGTGGGATGGGGTATAAAAGTAGGGAAGTCTTGCTACAACTGTATAGGGGTTGGCTCATTACAAAAGGTGGAGCACGTTGGCCGGTACTCATTGGCGTTTAGAAGAATGAGAGGTGATCTTATTGAAACATGTAAGATTCTGGGTGGGATTTGCTGGCCCCAACACTGACAGGCAAGATCGTGGCAGCACGGGAAAATTTGGAGTCAACGACTCTCCAAATTTTCCCATCCCCGCCCGCAACGATGCCCACTGGTGGTGGGGCCGGAAAATCCCGGCCTCTGAGGAGGCTTGACAGTGTTGATGCTGAGAGGATGCTCCCCCTTGTAGGGTAATCTAGAACTATGGAGCACAGTTTAAAAATAAGGGGTCTCCCATTTAAGTCAGAGATGAGATGGAATTTCTTCTCTCAAAGGGTCATTAATCTTTAGAATTCTCTTGCTCAGAAAGCAGTGGTGGCTGGGTCATTGACTATATTCAAGGCTGAGTTGGATAAATTTTTGATCTATAAGGGAGTCAAGGGTTATGAGGGGTCAGCAGGAAAGCAGAGTTAAGGCTACAATCAAATCAACCACGATCTTATTGAATGGCAGAACTAGCTTGATGGGACACAAAGCCTGCTCTTGCTCCTATTTCTTATGACCTTATGATCCAAAGTCAGCCTGCACCTCTTAAAGTGGAGGTGCACTGTGGTGAAGTCTATGTACAAGCTCCTCTGATGTGGGAAAAGACTGAATAATGGTACAAGATAGAAGAGAGCTTGCTTTAATATTCTCAGATGCTGCACTGGAGGCCTTTGTGGAGAACACAAAAAGAATAATTGTTGTATTCATGGAAGGCAATCCAGACAATCACTCAGAGGACAGTGGCACCAAATAGCCGTGGCAGTCAATGCCAGGAGTCAAGTCCCAAGGGCTTGGGTGGATTGCCACAAAGTTCAAAGACTTCATTTGAGTGGTCAAGGTCAGTGAATTCATCTTCAAATACCATATCCCACCAACTTCACCACTAGCTTCACACACTACTCAATGCATCACACTACCATTACTCAACTAACAATCTCTATTTAGGACTCTTACCACACACATTTAGCACTGGTGCAAGCTTCACACACACACCTCACAGCTTGCACACACTAACAGCTATTTAACTACAACAACCACATCACTCATACTGATTGCACCACACTTTGTGACATAATTTCCATTCTCTAGCAGGTCATGGTAGCGCACAACTGGAGACAGACAACCTGACTGGAGAAGGACAAACACGCCAGCACATCCTCTGCCTCATGGAGATGGTGCTTGCCATCATTAGAACTGTCACTGGTCAGTGGCAGGGCTGAAACCATAGATAATGATGCTATCTTCATGCCTAACCCTCCTTCTCACATTCCAATTCCATCTCATCCCACAATCTCTCTGATTTGAAGCAGTGATGCCATTGTCAAATCTCCCAAATCCCAAAAGCCCATGAGAAACTTAACTAAACCAACCATATAAATACTGTGGCTACAAGAGCAGGTCAGAGACCAGGTATGCTATAACAAGAGACTGTATTCCTGACTCCCAAATCCTTTCCATCATCTTTAAGGCACAAGCCAGGAGTGTGATGAAAAGCAATCCACACACCTGGGATGAATGCTGCTCCAAGACACTCATACACTCCAATAGTCAAAAAAACCTTGATACCATCCAGGTCAAAGCAGTCTGCTTGACTGGGACCCCGCCACCACCTTAAACATTCAATCCCTCTACCACTGGCACACTGTGTCTGCAACATGTACCATTTACAAGATGCACTGATTTACAAGACCACCAAGAAGTATAATGGCAGCAGGTGCATGGGAAAACCACCATTTCCAAGTTCCCCTCCAAGTCACTTGTAAATACATCACTGTTCCTTCGTTGCTGCTGGGTCAAAATCCTGAAACTCCCTAGCTGACTGTTTGTAACAGCATCTTCTTCACATGGACTGAAGTGGTTCAAGGAGCTCATCACCACCTTCTCAAGGACAATTAAAGATGAGCAATAAATGATGGCCTTACCAACAAAGCCAACATTCTGTGAATGAATAAAAAAAGAGACCATTTGTGGCTTCCCTCACACTCTCAACCATGCTGCTGAAACTCTTTGATATGGCCTCCACTGCTACAGCTGTTTACACAAGACCAGCAGTTTTATTCACATAGTTGGGCCCACAAAGTCTTCATCTCTGTCCTAAACAGAATTGGGAAAGGCCATCACCTTTTGGCTAGGTCTCTCCTGACCTGTCCTGTACATACCGCCGCCCATTAGTACTGGATATTTCCCACTGGGAAGGATGGGGATGGAGCATCGGACAATGCATCCTCGGGAGGATTGTTCTCCTTGGAGGTCTGTTCTTCTGCAAAAGCCTCTTGGTGTTGAGAAAAATATAAATGGAAAAGGAAGAACAGTTAGAATTGGAGTTGGACTATGTTCTAGTGTAGGTGATAATCTTCAGAATACAGAAATTGCTTGGTTTTCTACATCGGTGCTGAGTAAAATAAATAAGATGCGGAAAACCAGCTTGGGTGAGTGACCAGCCTCTCCTTACCTGATGCTCATGGCTCTTCCTGGGCAAGTGATGCCCAGGGATTCTTGACCTGTCTATGAGAGGATGGTAATTTTGGGGACTCTTCCACTCATCTTGTTCCGTCCCCTGTCTTGTCCTGTACAAATAGAGGTTGAGTGCTAATGAGTGAGCATTATCAAGGCCAGCAGTGTTATGTGGGCCTTGTGCTTATAGTGGATGTGGTGAAAGATATAGGGGAAGCAAGGTGGATTTAGGGTGGGGAGATGATGAATGTAAAGGAAATATGTGTGATGTGAAGTATTGTTGGGAGAAGTTGGTAGTTGTGAAAGTGGTAGTATATGAAAAGAGTGGGGTAGTATGTGCTGTGAGGGGTAAGAAAGGAAGAGGGGAATATGCTTGGAATGACCAAGAGAGGAGTTTCAGTGTGCTATGTTAAATGCACGTTGACACATATGATAGAGGAGTAGTCCTATAAAAATGGGAGGAATTGGGAAATGATCGAAGGTATGACCATAGGCAGCTGATCTGAAGAACTCAATGAACAGGATGCAATCACTACAGCTGCTCTAACAAAAAATTAAAATCCAAAAGCTCTTCTACCGAGAAACTCTGAGATACCCATTGGAAGATTTTACTGATTAACTCCAAGGGAAGAGACTTAAGCAGTGATTATTCAGTTTGCAGGTTATGTATTCCTTAACCACATCCTCCCTTACTTCACTCTCCATCTCTTCAAGGTACTGAATGGTGCCCAACTGGTAGGCAGTCTCCTCCTCTTTTGAGAAGACACACATAGTTAGGACTATCAGTGATTGGAAGTCCTCGATATTAGCAAATCCTTTCCTTTAGCCAGCCAAATGATAATTTAGCTGATTCTGTTGCATCCATTTTGCGCTTATTAGGATTTCATGCAGGAAGAAGAAATGGTCAAATATGGAAACCTAGCAGGTGAAAGAAAGCAAGAAGGGTTGAATCCATCAGGTTTTCACAGCACTGTTTGTGGCCCAGGAGGCAGAGAAGTGTCTCCCTCAAGCTCAACAACCTTCCCTCCAATCTCTCTGCTCAAATTCCACCTGACCACCATCTGAACAACATCTGACCTAGGCCTGATGATTGAAATCATCCCTACTCCCTCACCACAAGACCTACCTGCTCTCATCCTATTTCAATTGCAGCTCTGTGCTATAGAATCACCCACACACAAGGCAACCAGCCTGTCAATCAGGCTGGTAATGGGCAGGAAACCCACAGAGAAGAATTCAGGGCTTTTGACCTTTATAAAGTTCCATGATTAAATCCTTTTGTCTCTTCTCCCCTTTATGGAAAGAACAGGAACCTGTGGCCTGTGCCCAGAGATGATGAAGACTCCTCAGAGGAGCTGTTTCCTGCTGAGGGTGCAATGTTACAGGTCACGTGTTTTGCAGGTATCACTGCAGAAACAGTACATTGGTAGGGCCTCTTACACCATTAGGTTGGATGTTACCTAGTGAACCATGTGGCTCACATGAGCACGAGCAGGAAGTAGTGGAAGAGTCAGTTTTGAAGAGTTCGCATTAGAGGGTGCCATCCTCTCTAAATTCCTCTCAATGAGCAGAGATGCTGAACATAGGGGGAGCCATCAGTTGACATGGGAATGCTAGAGATTCAGCAGTGATGGTGTGGAGTACTGGCAGTCCTGGCACAGAGGAATGTGGAGTCCAGTTTGAACATCTGTGAAGTAATGTTGCAGAGCCTTTCTTCCACTGAGGTGCTGGCACCCTCTACAGAAGTTGTATGAGGATGCACAAATGAACCCCTGAAGGCCCAACAATGCAAGGAAGCTGAATCTGACTATAGACCCCATTAGGTGGGTAGTACATTCCGTGAACTTGCCCCTCCTGTTGCTTAATTCTCTGCTAGCCACTTGCAGCTCCCTCCACTTCATGGACTTATTCCTCTTGATACTCATTCACTTCCTTTTTCTCGTTAAAATCAAAAGCAGCATCGTGTCATTCATCATGATCTCCTCTATGTGAACACTAGCAATCTCTCCAAATAATTGTCCAACACCAAATAATTTCCCCAAATCGTGACCCACAGGAACTGAGGAAAAAGCTGTGAGCACTGAACATTTATTGACACCAGTTCTCCAGACCTTTAATCGCCCCAATAAAGTGGGGAGTAATTTCACGTCCATTTTATTCACAAATTTCCCATCTTCCAGGAAACCCACGTTGCACCAGCTGAGCTAAATTTAGAGTCTTAATTACATTGTAGAAGTCCAAATTAATTATGCTACATAAGCGTACACCTCTTAATGGGGAAGTGGGTTGGGAGGATACAGGAAACTCTGATATCTGTCGCAGTAAAAATGGGGAGGGGTGATTAATAGTGAGGCCAATAAGATTATAGCAAAACACTTAGAGCTAAAAAAAAAATTCTCCTAAAGCTCTTTTAAAAACTGCACAAGCTGGCTATGCAAGTCAAATAATAACAGCTAAGAAAATATCAAAACTGAGGGGATAAATTCAACTTAGCAATTTTGAAGATCAGGAATACAGAGTGGGACTAGTGGGCATAGTCCTAAAGATAGCAAGACAAAAAAAATGCAATTTCCCTGAACCAATCAAGATTGACTGTGAGGAATGTCTGAATGATGAAGCCATTGGTGTGCTTCATAAATAAACAGTTTCTTGTTTCTAAAAGTATAAGGATAAATATATGAGTGTAAATCTTCATCTTTGTCATCCTTTACAATATGGGCATTTTGATCCTCCTTACCCTAGATTATTTCAATTCTTATCAGAACTCAATCTCAGAGGTGAGTTTCAACTATCCAAACCTTTCAAAATGTCTATTTTTGCCTTATCTAAACTTTCAGTAATACAAAGGTAAACAGCAAATCCTATTTTGAGGTACGAGACTATCTTATGTGTCCAAGGTTCTGACATTTTTGAAGGGGCAGAGTCGGGGTTTGATGGTGTGGGAAGAAGATGGTCAGGGCCCATTAATTGAGAAGATGAGACAAAGCATTCTGTGTAACCTCAATGGTGAAGCTGATAGGTGACACTTGGGCCAAGGCAGCTAAGAATGTTCCGCAGGTGTGCATCTAATCAGGGATGACTCCATCTTCTGTGTCACCTTCTTCTCTATCACAGTAACATCAGGCACTCTCAGTTGTTGGCGTGTTTTTATCCACACCTTACTATGCACGTAGACCACCTGAGGATGACGACGTTCAACCACTTGCTTGCCAGACATTAAAATGCCTTGCCTTTAAGGCACACATTGTGCCCTCATGGCCAGCCCTGGACCTTCCGAATTCCAAAATGCTCAGACACCATGAAGTCCTCAAGGTCATAAGTCATTGCTAAAAAAGAGCATACTTCAGCTTCAGTACATCCTTGCTCCTATCCCATTGCGCCCCTCAACCTTGTCTAAAGCTACAATGTGCACTTCCAGAGTATGCTCAAAGGTTCTATTGACCACCAGAAATCACCATTTGCAATTAGCATCACTCACTTCGGCAAGTGTTTAGGTGATGGGGCGGAAAGCACTGCATCCCAACATTGTGACGAGAGCACTATGTCCGTAATACAGACAATTACAGGTTGAGAAATGCCCAAGGTCATAGGATTGAATGCCAGGGCAATAATGCAGCTGAGAGGGGCAGAGCTTCAGCACCTACAGGTGGCAAGGTGCTCCCACCTTTTGGTAGTTCAGCAGATGTACACTCGGAAAGTCAAAAACGCAATTGGCAGACAGGAGCACACAGGAGCTCTGAGTATGGGCTCATTGCATGAAAACCCAGCCGGTTGATAGCGAGCACATAGAGTTGCATGATTTATGACCCTTCTCCATGCATGAACGCTTCTCTCCTTGTACACTACACCTTCATCTTTCAAGAATGCAGACAAGATAGGAGAACACCACTGCCTTAGTCTTACACAAGAATAAACATGACATGATCCTGCAAAGCATGTGATCAAGGTTCCTGTCAGAAGCAGAGGGGAGGAGGCAGTAGCGTAGTGGTATTGTCACTGAACTGGTAACCCAGAGGCAGGGTTCAAATCCTGCCACAGCAGATGGTGGAATTTGAATTCAATAAAAATCTGGAATTAAAAGTTTAATGATGACCATGAAGCCATTGTTGAATGTTGTAAAAACATCTGGTTCACTAATGCCCTTTAGGGAATCTGCTGTCCATACCTGGTCTGGCCTACATGTGACTCCAGACCCACATGGTTGACTCTGAAATGGCCCAGCAAGCCATTCAGTTGTATCAAACTGCTACAAGCCTCATGAAACTGGACTACTCAGCATCAGCTAGGCACTGGAAACGAAATGGCAAACTCAGCTTTGTCAAACCTGCAAAGTCATCCTCACTAACATCTGGGGGTTGGTGCCAACATTGGGACAGCAGACAATATTCCAGCAATAATACCGAAGACTTGTGCTCCAGAGCTTGCTGTGCCCCTAGCCAAGCTGTTCTAGCACAGCTAAATTTATCCGGCTATGCGGAAAATTGCCCCGGTGTATCCATCAGTCTATTCTCGATCATCAGTAAAGTAATGAACAGTGCTATCAAGTGGTACTTACTTAGCAATAACCTGCTCACTGACACCCAGTTTGGGTTCTGCCAGGCCCACTCAGCTCCTGACCTTACAACCTTCATTCAAAATAGCTGAACTCCTGAGGTGAGGTGAGAGTGACTGCCCTTGACATCAAGGCCGAATTTGACCAATTGTGGCTTCAAGAAGCCCTAGCAAAACTGGAGTCAATATGAATCAGGGGGAAAACTCTCCACTGGTTGGAGTCATACCTAACAAAGGAAGTTTATTGCAGTTGTTGGAGATCAGTCATCTCAGCTCCAGGACATCACTGCAATAGTTCCTCAAGGTAGGCCCATCCATCTTCAGCTGCTTCATCAATGACCTTCCTTTCATCACAAGGAGTAGGGATGTTCGCTGATGATTGCACAATGTTCAGCACCACTTGCAACTCCTCAGATACTGAAGCAGTCCATGTCCGAAAGCAGCAAGACCTGGACAATATAACATTCACGCCACACAAATGCCAGGCAATGACCATCTCCAACAAGAGAGAATCTAACCATCTCCCTTTGATGTTCAATGCATTACCATCACTGAAACCCCACTATCAACGCCCATTGACCAGAAACTGAACAGGACTAGCCATATAAATACTGTGGCTACAAGAGCAGGTCAGATGCTAGGAATCGTGCGACGAGTAACTCACCTGCTGACTCCACAAAGCCTATCCACCATCTACAACGCACAAGTCAGGAGTGTGATGGAATAATCTCCACTTGTCTGGATGAGTGCAGCTCCCACAACAGTCAAGAAGCTTGACACCATCCAAGATAAAGCAGCCCACCTAATCAGCACTACATCCACAAACATTCACTCCCTCCACACTGTGCAATGTGTACTATCTACAAGAAGCATTGCAGGAATTTACCAAAGCTCCTTAGACAGTGCCTTCCAAACCTAGGACCACTACCATCTAGAAAGACAAAGGCAACAGATAGAAGGAACACCTGCACCTGGAAGTTCCCCTCCAAGTCACTCACCATCCTGACTTGGAAATATATTGCCATTATTTCATTGTTGCTGGGTCAAAATCCTGGAACTCCCTTCCTAACAGCACCGTGGGTGTACCAACACCACATGGACTGCAGCGGTTCAAGAAGGCAGCTTACCACCACCTTCTCAAGTGCAACTAGGGATGGGCAATAAATGTGGCCCAGCCAGCGAAGCACTCATCCCATGGTGAATTTTTAAAAAAATTAAGTCTGAGGCATCACTAATGTTGAGAATGATCTAAAAAGGGGCACACACCATGGTGAGATGGAAACACACTTCAGGCGAGAGGCCCATGATAGTGGCATCTGCGGTAAGTGAGGAAGGGGCCAAGGTATCACCTGATTGACAGAAACACAGCTCTTCATAAAAAGGAGGCATAAACAAGAGGAGCTGTGAAATTAATGCAATTCTATGTCAACATAATATACATGTTGTAAACACACATGCCACCCTTATGCTCCTATATTTTCTTGATCTTCCTAACCCCCTACCGCTAGATCTGAATGCTCCCCTGACATCCTCAGCAGAGGTGGAGGCAGCCTGCTGACTGTTACGCCCTGTTATCTGTAATGACTTTGGCAGGCGTCCTCTGGAGGGCTGAGACCTGGAGGGTCCCAGCTTGCCTTGGGTGTCCTGCTGTGGGGCAGATGCACCCTCCTCGACCTTTGGAGCTGGAGGTGATGGGGTCACAGGAAAAGGGGATTGGGATCAGCCGGACAGTCCCGGAGACACCTGGGTGGATGGCCCTGGGGTATCCAGCTGCTGGTCCTCCTCCCTATGGGTGCCCAAGGGCCCACTGGCTGACTCTTTGAGGAGAAGGAGCAGCTGGAGTGAGATCAAGGTACCTTGCCCCACTCTCACATAGCCACTGATGAATGCCACCAACAGCTACAGCAGTGCAGGACCAATGTCTTTCACCAAGGTCTCCATGGCAGCCAC
This sequence comes from Carcharodon carcharias, assembly GCF_017639515.1. NCBI lineage: Eukaryota > Metazoa > Chordata > Chondrichthyes > Lamniformes > Lamnidae > Carcharodon > Carcharodon carcharias. Next base: position 94,465,913 of record NC_054483.1, read on the forward strand.
CATCCTACCAGTGTTGACCTCGGTGCATTGGCATACCAATGCTATCACCTGAGACTGAACATGGAAGGACTCCTCCATAGTCTGTTGCAATCTGAGGAATGCAGCTGACATCTCTCCCTGATATTCCCGTGATTGTCGCTATCCACTAACTGATTTAGGACTGAGCCAGAGGCTCATCATCTGACCTGGACTCAGCAGAATTATGAACTCCAGCAGTACTCCGAGTGCCTGTGACCCCAGGTTTCCCTGCCTCTGCCTGCTGTGGACCAGATTGTGTGCTATGCTCACCAGATGGTGACCCTGAGGCTGCAGTAGAACTAGGTCTCACCGCGGCGTATGTCTCTGCGTTGTTGGAGGGTGTGAGTGAGCGCTGTGATGAGTCTTCAATGGTGCTGTCCTCAGGTTCCTTGTCTGAGGTGTCGTCAGGGCTTGAGTTAAGGGCCTGGCTGGTTGAGGACCTTGGGCACTTCACAGAGGTGCCTATGAAACAAAGTAGAGATAATTAATTAGCGCATTGCAGAAAGCTGTAAAACAGGACAATCCACTCACAGTATCATTGTCTGAGGGATGAGCTGGTGCAAGATCCTCACTTGGATGTTTGTTGTTGACCTCAATGTTGCCACAGGGCACGGCCCACATCCTCTCTGGCCAGCTTGATGGCTCTGGTCTCGAAGGCAGAGAGGATCTTGATTCCTGCACTCCACCCCCAAACCAGGACCTCTCCCTGCAATTGTATGCAAGCTTGTCCTGCATAAAGACAGTTGGAGAGTGTGAGCAGGACGCATGCCAAGGCAGATGATAAGAATGCCTGGCGTGTGTGGGTGGTGAGTGGAGCGATAGACAGGACGTGGACGCAAGCTCCAGAAGAGATGAGCCTAGATGGAGATATGAAGGTCTGTGTGAGACTGATTGGTGATGTCCTTTGAGCTGGCAGTGTGTGATATCCCTGTGAATGTGATGGGCTTGTGAGTTGAGAGTGATGAGATGGTTGGCTTACCCTAGTGGAATGAACGTGATCACTCATCCTCTTTCTGCACTGGAAGGCTGACCTCCTTCGTGCAGCATTAGCACTGACTACCACTACCACAAACTCCCAAGCTGGAGTGCAAAGGCTGATGGACCTCCTCCAGCCTTCTCAGGGGTTAAGGACATCACACTGGGCCTCCACGGTGTCCAGCAGGCACTCCAGTGAGGCGTTACTCATGTAACATGGGGCTGCCGTCTTCTTCCCTTTGGGGCCATCTCTCATGTCACTGGCAATCCTGGGCTACAGGCACTGATAAAGCTCTGCACAGGTGCTGTTAAAATAGGGCGCCTAGTGAGGAAACGGTGAGCTCACAGCAGGGCAGGCGAATCAGAGGCTGCCACCTGCGATCTGGCGTGTTTCCCTTGCATGCATAATTAATGCAGCGAGAAGTGGATGATAAGGTGTGAAAACCCGCCATTGCTGCCGGTGAGTACAACGCTGTTTTTCATGCCCACTATTGCACTTAATGCAATTAGGGGAAAGTCGTGCCCATTCAGTTAGGTTACACGGCTCAGTTATTTGGATAAGAGTATAAAATTACAATGATACAAAGAAACTAAGTCAGTGAGCAAAGCTGTTGTAGATGGAATTCAATATGGGGAAGTATGAGGTTTTCCACTTTCAATCTGTAAAAGATGAATCTGAAAATTTGCTTAGTGGTGAAAGACTAAGGGTGGGATTTTTTGCTCCTGCCAGTGGCAAGCGATTTGGCAGGCGAGGCGGCAAAATATGGAGGGCCCCCAAAAGTCAGTTTCCCACCAGCATTAAAATAGTTTCAAACTTTCCGCTCCCCACTTTTACGGTGGCTCAGGCAACCCACCACGCCATTTCAGGAACCATATTTGCATGCATTTGAATACCATGAATGCTTATTAAAAACTCAGCTTGCTGGAATCACGCCCCCACTCCAGATCAAATGTCCACGTTAATGGCTAATTAGACTGGTGTGATTCATGACTGCATATACTGATGTGCACCTGGTTAATTGTACTTTCTACATGACCTTGAGGTGTGCACACGTAGCTCTCACCTGCCTTTCACTGCGCTGTGGTTGCCACTGTTCCAACTCTGTGCCAGACAAGACCAGCGTAAAGGCAAGGGGGATCACAGCCAAGGCTTCTCATATAAGACCAGCAGGAATGCACAGGGGTGGGGCGGGGGCATTGGAGGGCAAAGGCTTGAGTGGGTCAAGGATGCGACAAGACGTAGGCAAGGGAAGGGGTAGGAAGGCAAAGCCTTGACTGAGGCAGGGGGGTGCGGAGGGGTATGGCGATGCAGCCCATAGGAAAGGGTGCACAGAGACATATGACTGGGAAAGAGAGCACAGAGACTCATGACTGGCAAATGATGGCTGGGGTAAAGGGCACAAAGACACGACTGGGGATGGGGAATGACCAGGGAAGAGAGCACAGAGAAACAATGACTGGTGGGAATGACTGGGGAAGAGAGCACAGAGACACATGACTGGCAGAGGAGTTCGGGGCAGGGGCGAGATTAGTCAGGACCAGAAAGCATAGACAGTCCTGTGCAATAGCAGAAGTAGTAGTTAGAGCCACAAATTTTAGACCGTCCTGTGGGGCAGCATCATAATTTGGAGGGCTGTGCTTGGCATGCCTGTCCTGGTACCAATCCAGGGAAGGGGAGGGTCTGTCACTCCTTTGTTGGTTGTGCCCAGCATGGTGCGCAGGGCGTGGTTAGTCCCTCACACAATCGGTCCCAGGGATTAGTGGCTTGATACTAGGCTGCAGATGGCACAGTCACAGTCAGAGGAGGCATCTGCAGCCTGTATATGGGAACAGGTAACGTGGTGGGGGGTCTCATGGGGCGGTGGTGGGATTCTCAGTAAGTGACAAGACAAGGTGCCACAAGATGGGAAGGGGTCAGGTCTACATGGGGCGTTGGGACATCATCATCAATGGTCCTGGCGGGAAGAGCAGGGATATCAACAACTATCATGATGGAATCAAGGATTAGAGGGGGAGGAAGCAGAGTGATTGGAGGGAGGGAAACCTACACATGATACTCTTCCAGCACAATGGGAGGGACTTCCACCATCATAGGGTGGGGCTGGAAACTGGTCTCCTCGTAAAATCTTAGCCCCACCATTTTTCAAGATGACTCAGTGACACAGTTGAAAGAGAAGCTATGAAAAAAATTGCAAGGGGAAGGCTCTCAGGACTTGTGGGAGGAGTTGACCACTGCACTTGTGGGCCAATTGAAGGGGTACCCAACTAGTTTCTGCTTTACCAAATGGAGAGGAAGGCACAGCTGAGAAATGTTAGAAACAGTCAAATGCCAATTTAGGGATTAGGGTGCCTTAACTCATGTTGCGCATCCTTGCGAGAGCCTATTCCCAATCGGTGCCATTTTTGGATTGGCTTCCACAGACCCTTTCTCCGTCTCAGAGGAAATCGCGAGTGTCAGAAGGATCCAACTGAAAAGGGGCAATGGACCAAAATGCATATGCCTGATGGCTCAAATACCTCTAAACCTTGCAGCTGGCAGTTTCAGGATTTGAACGTTTCTCCCCCACCCCCACCGCTCCAAATACTGTCTTGATATTAGTCCAAGCTAGGGCTGCTACGTTATGCAAAGGATTCAGTCTGATAGTGCCCTGAGTCTTCTATCACTTGGCAAAAGTCAGTCATAGCCAAGCCCCTCTGTGAAAGCCCTGACATGCCCATGGTGCTGCAAGGGACAATGTGGGGATGAAATGGCTGTGACAAAAGCAACCCTTGGACTTCACAATGACTCCTTGGTGCGTTACTATATGCTGAACATGACAAGCTTCTGTTCATTCATGTATCTGTTCAATGTTTCCACAGAGAAGAGCAATATTGCATTATGGATGGAGTGGCCAATGTTGCATTTATATGCCAAACAGGCAACTAAGAAGGAAGAAAAGAAGGGCACATTGTCGCCAGGCTGGCTAAAGGGAAGAGCCTCGCCCTGATGAACAAGCACAAGTGGGGCCCCCTCAAGACCCAAAACCATTATCCAAAGGGGGTCAAAGGTCATATTTAAAAACCACCTAAGCACATACATTTCATGCTTTCCAGCCCAGCTGTCTCCAGGAGACCCACAGAGATGGATGCAAACCAGAAGAAGGTTGCACCCAGGTTCAGCCATGACGCCCCCAGGTGTTGGCAAGAGGAATACGCCAACACCAGGATGTCCTCTACCCCAGGGAGAGCACCAAGAAGTATATCAGCCTCACCTCTCTGGCCTGGGAAGCCATAGCAAGCCAAGTCAGTTCAGCTAGCAATTGCACGCACTGCTTGCAGAGGCTCATCATCTGACGCAGGTGCCTGATCTCCAGTAGTCCCCCGAGTTCCAGGGGCCTGGACTGTCACTGCCTCTGACTGTTATGAAGACGTGTCAGTGAAGTGTTCTCCAAAAAATGACGCTGACCTAACCTAGAGCTATGACTCATCAAGGTGTGTATCCCTGCGCTGGTGGAGAGTACGGTGAATGCAGTGATGGATTTTTTTCGGATGGTTCCTCAGCATCCTCCCCTGAGATGGTCTGGGGGCTGAGGGCTGGAATACCTTCCTGGTATTCTTGGACCTGCTGGTGCGTGTAAGAGAGAATACAGATTAAGTTCATGAGCAGGCATAATACAAGATAGCATGTCACTCACTGTGAATGTCAGGATGTGATCAACTCATAGAAGTCTCATCCATACTAGGTTGCTGGGATAAGCTAATCCCGCCTTCCCCTCTTTCCTTTCTGTGAAATCCAGTGCAGGAAGAGGATGAATGATCTCATCCACTTTGCCAAGGTAAGTGAAAATTCAGCTCCCTCCAATTTCACACGCTCATTATGGCATTATGCACTCAAAGGTTACACTCTTCAGGGATCTCACATAACATTAGCAGGGGAAATATCAGCACTGACTGTCTCACAAATACTTTCACATCACCATCATCTCATATATCACGTTGCACAAACTCCATCCTCATCCCTTTCTGAGGAGGACTCACTACAAACAGAAGGCATGCATGTTTCCCAACCTCTGTTCCATCCCTCCTCACCACATTGCTTCATTTTGTTTCCATGCAGTCCAAGCTTGCCCACAACTGATGGGAAAGATCCCAGACCAAAGGGGGGGATAGGCAACATCACTGAGCTCACTCCCTTCGAGGAGGATGCCGCCGAGCTGACTGGGGAGGACGGGGATCGCTCCTGTGGGGAAGGCAAGATCGGCTTTTCCCAGCAACCTAGTTCAGGTGAGACTTCCATGAGTTGATCACATCCTGACATTCACAGTGAGTGACATGCAATCTTGTATTATGCCTGCTCATGAACTTAATCTGTATTCTCTCTCTTACAAGCACCAGCAGATACAGGAATACTAGGAAGGTCAACAAAAGCCCCAGCCCCCAGACCACCTCAGGGGAGGATGCTGAAGAACCATCTGAAAAAAATCCATCACTGCGTTCATTGTACTCTCCACCAGCACAGAGATATACAACCTGATGGGTCATAGTTCTAGATTAGGCTCACAGTCACTTTCTGGAGAATGCCTCACTGACACGTCTTCATAGCAGTCAGAGGCAGTGACAGCCCAGGTCCTTGGAACTCGAGGGACTGCTGGAGATCAGGCACCTGCGAGATGCCACACAGGTCCCAGGTGGATCCCTGGAATGATCCATAGGCAAAAAAATTGAGCACAGCAGTGACGTTCAAGACCACTGGCAGGAATTGACCTCCCACCCTATGGGGGGTTAGTTCCTCCTGAAGAATGTGGCAGATGTGATCCACCAGAGCTCTGGACAAGCACGGCATTTACTCTTGCTCATCTGCAGATAGGAGAGCCTTCTGCGGTAGACCCTTGATCGAGTGAGTCACCTGCAAGGTATGGGTCTATGCTCCTGATCCTCCGGTTCTTGCTGGGGCTCCCCTGGACCTCAGGCTGGGCCTCCTCCCGAATCTGTATTCAACGGCGCTGGCCCCTTCTTCTCCTCCTCCATTCTGTGAGAATCCTCAAGGAGGCAGCATTGAGCCCAGGTTATATTATTGTTTTCTCTTTCTCTCTGTGGACTGATAGATATAAGACCTTAAAGAATAACAAGTAAAATCAGAACACCACACATTCATAAATGAGAAGCCATTGTTATAGTCTTGAGCGCTACTAGCCTTGTCACTGATGCAGCCTTTTATCTGAGGCGCAAATGCACAGATCGAAGTGACCAAGATGCCACCCCGAGACTTAACATCACAATTCCATAGAGATTGGAAAAGGTTTGAATGACATGGCCCATTATGCATGTCAACTGAAGAAAGCACATGAAAGTTTTTTATGATCTGCCATACATGCAGAGCTGCGCCACCTTAACCGTTGCCTGCATTCCCAATTTTCACATGGAGTGACTGGGATGTGAAGTCAATGACTCGTGTAGTCTCCTGTTACTGCGCAGCAAAAGGCATTGACTCCAGTGGCAACCTTCTCAAGGAAGTCTTCCTACTTTTTCTCAGCTCTGACTCTAAATTTCAATCTTGTGCCTCTAAGAAGTTTGAGGGTGCCCCTGAAAGGGCCCCTTATTCCAGCCATGCGCTCTTCCCACACTGCCCCTGACCCCTCCTGTGCAGATTTGTTTCTAGTTTTGATTTCAAATTGCAGCATTACTTTGTTTATTCAAGATGGTGGTTCTTCATTTTTATTTTGAGACTAGCTTCAAACCTCCCCCTGTCGGTGTTCAGGCACCTCCAATATATCTGGAACCTCATGATGTGCGGGTAGAGCTCCCTCTTGTTATTCGCCAGCCTCCCCCAGTAATACTGGGTCCCAACATTGTTCTGGTTAACATTCTAATCCTCCTCCGTGAGCCCATCAATGTTGATGTGCCCATGCTCCATGTAGACCGCACTCCGCCCCATCCAGAGTGTGCACGGTTACCTTCAAAGCAGCAACGCTCAGCCCAAGAGAGCTTCAAATACCATCACTCCCTATTAAGTTTTCCCCAGCTACAAGCTGTAGATCCTCCCCTAACCATGACCATCCATCTAGAGCCAAGTACCGAGCCAGACAAATCCATGGCACTGACTGTGAAGAAGCCCTGCACACTAAGCTGTGCCTTATCCCAATTGACCCCAGAGGCCTTGACCCTCCCTGGAGTGGGAGTATGATGTGCTTGCCATGCACAGCCCTGCAACATGTCCCGCTGCATTCCCAGGCTATCTCTACTCTCTCACCCTGACTTTAAGGTCCACAGAGCCACAGGACTGCCTCTACTCTCTTGCCTCCTATCTTTTGGCCCCAGACGGAGGAGTCTGACTTTCAATAAGTTCCCCAGTGCCCTCATGACTGATCACAATACTGTATCTCTTTACCCCCACCACCATCCACCTTCATGAGTCTGTGTGCAACCCATCCCTCTTGCGCCACTCAAGACTGACAGACATTACATGGAGGCCAATGAAAGATGTACCGACTGAGTAAGACATGCAATGCACGTCGACATTCAATCTTCTGAGATCCACACTGAGCACTCTTCAATGCAGAAGTAGCTTCTGGCTTCCTAACTCATGAGGCAACATTATATGAACCTCTAAAGCAGGTCTCCGATATGCCTTGCCCAGCCACCAAGTTCTTAGAGCCAGAGTTCTCATGCCGAAAATGCGCAGAGACTGGTCAGGCACTGTAATAAGATGGTGTGAGGCAGACAATGAGGCAGATGATGCGACATCTGGGAGGAGTGGGGACAATCTGCGACACTTGACTGACCACGGAGCATATCATCAGATAGAAGAGGCATACACTAGATGAGAAGTTGACTGAAGCAAATTATATTTACGTGTGCAAATTATGTACATATTGTGAACACCCAAGCTACCTGTGTGCTCTTAGTATTTCTTATTTTTTCTTACCCTACTGCTACGTCTAGGTGCTTCCCTGACATCCGTAGTGGAGGTGGAGGCAGCGTGCTGACTGCTGGGCCCTGTTGTCTGTGATGACCTTGGAAAGCATCCTCTGGAAGGCAAGGCCTGGAGGGCCCCGGCCTGCTTAGGGTTTCCCACTGTAGGGCAGATACACCCTCTCAGCCTGTGGAGCTGGAGCTGATGAGGTCACAGGCAGAGAGGATTGGGAGAGGCCGGACACTCTTGGAGTCACCTGGGTGGATGGTCCCAGGGTGTCCGGCTGATGGCGCTCCTCCCTGTGAGTGCCCAAGGGCCCATGCCTGACTCTTTGAGGGGAAGGGGCACCTGGAATGAGGTCGCGGTACCTCGTCTCCCACTTGCCTGGCAACAGATGGATCTCACCAAGCCTAGAGCGTTGGAGTGCAAATCCTGGTGCAGATCAGACGCAAAGTTCTGGACCAAGGTTACCATGGAGGTCATCATCTAACAGTGTTGACCTTGGTGCACTGGCATGTCGGCACAACATCAGACTGAACACAGACGGACTCCTCCATCGTCCATTGCAATCAGTTGACAGCATCTGACAACCCCGCCTGACTTTCCCATGTCTGTCTTTGCAGTTCCAACATCTCTGTTAGGGCTGAGTCCAGAAGCTTGTCATCTGACTCGAACTCAGCAGGAGCCCAGCCTCCAGCAGTCCTCCAAGGGCCGATGACCTTGGATGTCCCTGCCTCCGCCTGCTATGGACCTGAATGTGTACTGTGCTCACCAGATGGTGATCCTGAGCCTGCTCTAGAGCTTGGTCCCACAGAGGTGTGTCTCTCTGTGCTGGTGGAGAGTGCGTGTGAATGCTGTGACGACTCTACATCTCATGGGTCCTCAGGATCCTCATCCGAGCTAGTTGGGGACTGGGGTTGGTGGGCTGGCTGCCAGTGGCCCTCCTCCTTTTCCTGCTGGTGCCTTTTAAGAGAAAAGAGATAGTGATTGGCTGCATAGTCACCAACATTACAAAGCACTCTCAGTTTCGGCAGGTGTCCGATGAGTTGTTAATAGGGCCTCACTGGCTTGGGAGATGCCAATCTCACCCTTAGCGCATGCACGGTCCCAGTACTCGCCAGCCAGCTCTGCCGGCCATTCTTCATGTATTGTGAGTGCCCTAAGCTCAGGCATCCTCTCTCCAGTCTACCTGTTGTTGTGGGCGATCATCTCCTGCATAAATAAATGTGGACAGTCTGTGAGCAGGACGGAATGCCAACGCTGACGATAAGGATGCCTACCTTCTGTGGGGGCTGAGTGGACCTCTGTGAGGGCTGAGAATGTGATCTGTACAGGATGTGAGAAGAGATGAAGATGTCAAAGTGTGTGTGAGAGAGTCACTGGTGATGTCCCTTGCGATGGTAGCATGTGAGATCACTGTGGACTGTAAACCAACGGGCTTGTGATAGAGTGAGTAAGGAGAAAATGGACTTACCCTGGCAGAGCAGATGAGATCATTCTTCTTCTTCCTGCACTGGATGGGGGTCTTCATCTGAGGAACGTTGGCACTGACCGCCTGGTGACCTGGTCCCAACCTGGCCTTGTGAGGTTGGTCCACCATGGGAGGTACATTCCATCTTTCCTCCATCACATCAAGAAGTGCCGCCAGTGCATTGTCACTGAACATCAGGGCAGTCGGCTTCTTTCCTCTGGGAGCCATCCCGTTGCTCGACAAGACCAGTCCTGGGCTGCAGAGTGATATGTGCACTGGTGCAGTTTAAATATGACATCTGGAAATATGAGCCAATGAGGTAACTGTGGGGCGGACTAATCCCAGCCCACCCTGCCACGAGATACAACGTGCTTCAAGTTCATCCATATATCATGAGCTGAAAAGTGGACAATCTGGCACACCACATCTGGAGCACATCACTGAGATTAGGACATCAAAATGCGGGAAGGATACGTTAGCCTTACAAGGGGCACAGTTTGGATTTGTCAAATAATACCAGGGCTTAAAGGGTTAACTTATGAGGAAGGTTTTCATAAACTTACTGTGTCCCTTGAGGTTAGATGATTATGGGGTGATCTAATCAAGGCATTTAAATAAGAACATCAGAAATAGGAACAGGAGTGAACCACACGGTCCATCGAATCTGCTCTGCCATTCAAAAAGATCATAGCTGACCATTTGCCTTACCTCCACTTCCTCGCCTTATACCCTTTGATTCCATGAGGGAGGAAATATCTAACACAATCTTAAATATGTTCAATAATGGAGCATTCACAACCCTTTGAGAGAGAGAATTTCAAAGATTCACAACTCTTTGAAAGAATAAATCTCTCATCTCAGGCCCAAATTATTGGCACTTTATCCTGAGATTGTGTCATCATGTTCTAGATACCCCAGCCAGGAGGAAACAACCTCTCAGTGTCTACCCTATCAAGATCCTTCGGAACCTTGTATGTTTGAATGGAATCACCTCTCATTCTTCCAAATTTCAGAGAGTATAGTTCCAATTTACGCAGCCTCTCACCATTGGACTTACCCCAGGACAAATCTCGGTGCACCTCCTTGAATGCAAATATATCCATCATTAAATATAGAGACAAAATATGCAAACGATACTCCTGGCGTGGTCTCACTGTACACTTGTAGCATGACATCCCTTTTCTTGTACTCCTGTTGACATGGGCGGTAAATTTGATGTGGGGCAATGATTCCGGTGAGCAGGGCTTATAATGATATGCAGATGTATTAAAATGACGTTCCCAACGTCCAGTGGAAGGAAATGCGGCCTGCCATTGACAGGCAGAGCTGGCGATCGCAAACAAACCGATTTTTGGCCTTCCTGCCATATTGTCCACTCACACCCACCATGAAGCCCGACGCCAACAAGTAGTGAAAATCCTGGCCCATATCTTTTTCTAATAATACTCAAGTTTTGTACTACCAAGTGACGATTTCTCTTTCATAACCAAGCTGATTTTGTCTGATCAAGCTATGATTTTCTAAGTGCTTTATTAAGACTTCCTTAATTAGAGATTCCAGCATTTTCCCAACCACTGAAATCAGGCTAACCAGTTTGTAATTTCCGGCATTCTCTCCTTCCTTTTTTGAAATGTGGAGTACATTTACCACCTTCTAATCCACTGACAGTGTTCCAGAATCTACTGCATTTTGGAACATCATAACCAGCGCGTTCACTATCTCTGCAGCTACGTTTTTTAGAACCCTAGGACGTAGGCCATCAAGTCCTGGGATTTGCTGGATTTTTGCCCCATATGTTTCTCTAATATTTTTTCTCTGCTGATATTAATTACTTTAAGTTCCTCACTTCATTTGACCCCTTGGTTACTCTATTTCTGGCATGTAATTTGTGTATTCTACTGTGAAGACAGACACAAAATATTTGTTCAATGTCCCTGCAATTTCCTCATTTTCCATGATAATTTCTCCTGTCTCTGCTCTAAGGGACCAATATTTACTTTCACTACTCTCCACCTTTCTATATACGTATAAAAGCTCTTACAATCTGTTTTTACATTCTTGGTCAGTTTACTCATATTCAGTAAGTCCCTATTTTAAGTTGCCTATTCTAAGTCTGCTTTAACTTCGGTCAGTTAATGGAGTCAGTATTCACAGTTAGGATCCAGAGTTCCATTTTAAAGTCATTTCATGCCAGGTCTGACATAGGGTTGCGTGACCCAATTGCTGTCATTTTGGCCTCTCCCGCTCCCTGAACCTCTTGGTAACTGCTGACCCTTCCTCTCACTGACCCTCCCTCTCGTCAGCCCTCCAGTTCACTGCCTCTCCCACTCGCTGACGCTTCCAGTCCATACCAACACTCCCTTTCATCGACCCTCCAGCTGGTTGCCTCTCCCGCTACCAACCCTTCCTCTCGGTTGCTACCAACCCTTTCTCTCGCCAACCCTCACTCGTGCAGACCCACCCTCTCACCACCTCTCTAGCATGGGGCCTATCGTGGTATTTCAACTGACAGAGTGTAACGTTTTAATGTCTTTTTTTTTATGAGAAAAGTCCCGCAGAACTTAACTACAGATTTTACATTGATTGTAATGGCAAATTCTGATTTGCTTAAAGTTGTTTCACTTAATGTTGCATTTTTCAGGAATGCAACTACAACTTTATTGTAATTAAAAATACTGTTGAAGTTGGAAAGCTGAAATAAAAACTGAAAGCGCTGGAAATACTCAGCAGGTCTGGCAGCATCTGTGGAGAGAGGAACAGTTGACATTTCGAGTCAAATTTGACTCTTCCACAGAACTCTGGAATTAACTCTGAACATTAAAAATTCCTCACAATTATTACATTGCCTTTATTACAAGTTCCAATTACTTTTGAATAACTATTGTTAGGGGGCCTATAAACTACTTCCACCAGCATTTTCCGACCCTTGTTATTCCCAGTCTCCACCTATACTGATTCTACTTCTGATCTTCTGAGCCAAGATCTTTCTCACCACTGCCCTTATGTCATCATTTACTGTCAGAGCTACTCCCTGTCCTTTTCTATTCTGTCTGACTTTTCAAAATATGGCATATCCTGGAACGTGTACTTCCCAACTTAGTCACCTTGTAACAATGTATCTATAATGGCAATTAGATCTAAACCATTTCTTTCTATTTGTGTTACTAGTTTCTCCATCTTATTGTGAATGATTCAGGCATTCAGATAAAGTGCCTTTAATTTTATTTTTTCACTGATGTATTTGCATTGACCTTATTCACTGATGCATGTTTACCATTAAACTCTCTGTCCCATAAGTCCCACTTTGACTGTATTTACCCAAATCACTACACTACTCCGTTGCCTCAATTTCTCTCTTTAGATTTCTAAATTTCCCTTCACCTGCACCATTTTAGTTTAAAGCCATTTCTATTGCCCTAGTTATACAATTCACCAGGACACTGATTGCAACCCAGTTTAAGTAGAGCCCATGCCAATGGAATAGCTCCTTTCCTGAGTTATTGTGTCAGTGCCCCATGAATCAAAACCCTATCTCATCTTCCCACACCACTCTTTGAGCCAAGCATTTATTTCTCAAATCAGCTTGACCCTATGCCAATTGGTCCATGATTCAGGTAACAAGCCAGAGATTATTACCTTTGAGGTTCTGCATTTAATTTTTATCTTAACACCTCAAACCCTCTCAGCAGAACATTATTCCTAGTTCTACCTACGTCATTGGTTCCTAATTGCAGCATGACATCTGGATTCCCCAAATCCAAGCTCATCTCCAGCAGGGAGAAAATATCCATAACCATGGCACAGGGCAGGCAACCTGAGCTTCAGGGCTCCCGGTCGCAGCTGCAGAGAACAGTATCTATTTCCCTGGCTATACTGTCTCCCATCACTACCGCATTCCTTTTCGGCTCCACGCCATGGTACCATGATCAGTTTTCTCATCCACCCTTCTACACAGGTAACAAGTACCTTGTACCTGTTGGTAAAATACAAGGGCTGAGGTTCCTTCATCACTACACGCTGGATCCCCATACCTGCCTGACTCAGGCACACCCTCCTGTTCCTGACCATTGAACAAACCTAGAATCCTACTTGACCTAAAATGTGTGACTGCCTCTGGGAATGAAGCATCTAGGTAACTCCCCTCCTCCCTGATGCCTCACAATGAGTGCAGCTTGGACGCCAGCCTAGCAACTCTGTGTTGGTTGCCCAAGCTGCAGACATTTATCACAGATATGGTTGTCTTGGACTGCAGTGCACTCCACAAACTCTCATATGTTGCAGTCACAGCACACCACCTGCTCTGCCATGTCTGTCTAACCTTATTTACTTATTTAACTACTAACTAAATTAATAACCAGTAAACTAAAATAATAGCAAGTTATAATTGCCTAGCTTGAAGGCAAAAGAAACACACTCATCAGCTACTGGAGATTAAAACAAAGAATAAAAAGCAGCACTTCCTTCCCCACCTTTGTACTGAATTCCCATTTGCACCAAATTTCTGACTTAGCATTCGGTTCACTTTGTGCTTCCCCACTCTCCCCACCAATAATGGGATTTAATAGAGATGATGCAGAGAAACAAGAAGGCATAATCTTAAAATAAGAGCTTGGCCATTTGGAGTGACATCAGGAAGTAATTTTTCAAATACAGAATAGTAGAGATCTGGAACTTTATCCTCAAAAAGGCTGAGAGTGCCAGGTCAAGTGAAATGTTCAGGACTGAGATTGATGTGCTTTTATTATGTAAGGGATATAGAACATAAGTGGGTAAATGAAGCTCAGATACTGATCAACCATGTGAGGAGATGGCAGCAATGGTAATGTCACTGGACTAGTAATCCAAAGATCCAAGCTAATGCTGTGGAGAAGTGGGTTTAAGTCCCACCATGGCAGCAAGTAGAATTTGAATTCAGTTAATAAATCTGGAATTATAAAGCTAGTCTCAACTATCTTTACTTGGTCTGACCTACATGTGACTCCAGACCAACAGCAATGTGGTTGACTCTTTGAAACTACTTAGTTCAAGGTCAATTAGGGATGAGCAACAAATGCTGGCCTTGCCTGTGACACCTACATCCCATGAAAGAGTCAAAAGAAACTGAACAGTGTAAGAGGCTCAAGAGGTTGAATTGTTTAATCCTGTTTCAATATTCCTAGACTGTGCCAATTTTATCTCCTAATTAGTCACAAGTTGTTGTACATGAGAGACCTATGGCTATCTGCATAACAATATTTTCCTTATTCTTAAGAAGAACAATTACAGCTCAATCTGACAGTGTCTCAAGGCTTTTCCCCCCGAATCCATTTCCAGAAATCGATAATGACATTGTATTTATGAAATAATTACCTCTTCTTGCATGAGAAAACGATTCTCCATTTTGTTGATATTTTTTTTCAACACATCTGGTTTATGACTGACGTAGAAGCCTTCTTCCTCCAAGACGCGAGGTACAATGTTTCTTGGAAGCTTACTAGTTAGAGCCACTAAAAAATACAAAGAAAGCTTGATATATCTTGCAATCTCTCAACGTATGCCCATTTCATGAAACAGTAATAGTAATTGATTTTCATGGTAAAATGATGGCATGTAAAATGTTATAATAAAACAACACCCATTGTATGTTATGATGATAATGTCATAAACAAGTAAACATTCTTTTTTTGGTGCAGAAGCAAAATACGATAGATGCTGGAAATACTAAGCTGGTCTTGCAGCATCTGTGGAGAGAGAAACAGAGTTGACATTAGCTCTGTTCCTCCCTCCTCAGATTTTTTTTTAATTCATTCATGGGATGTGGGTTCTGCTGGCTAGGCCAGCATTTATTACCCATCACTAATTGCCCATGAGAAGGTGGCGGTGAACTGCTTTCTTGAACTGCTGCAGTCCATGTGGTGCAGGTACATCCACAATACTGTTAGGGAGGGAGTTCCAGAATTTTGACCCAGCGACAGTAAAAGAACGGCAACATATTTCCAAGTCAGAATGATAAGTAGCTTGGAGGGGAACTTCCAATTGGTAGTGTTCCCATGTGTCTGCTGCCTCTGTCCTTCTAAATGGTAGTGGATGTGGGTTTGGAAGGTGCTGTCTAAGGAGACTTGGTGAGTTCCTGCAGTGCATCTGGAAAATGGTACACAATGCTGCCACTGTGCATTGGTGGTGCAGGGAGTGAATGTTTGTGGTTGAAGCGCCAATAAAGCGGGCTGCTTTGTCCTGGATGGGGTCAACCTTCGAGTGTTGTTGGAACTGCACTCATCCAGGCAAGTGGAGAGTATTCCAGCACATTCCTAACCTTGTTGATGGTGGACAGGCTCTGGGGAGTCAGGAGGTGAGTTACTCACCACAGGATTCCTAGGCTCTGACCTGCTCTTGTAGCCACAATATTTATATGGCTAGTCCAGTTCAGTTTCTAGTCAATGCTAACCCCTAGGTTGTTGACAGTGGGAGATTCAGCAATGGTAATGCCATTGAATGTTAAGGGCTGATGGTTGAAGATGGTCATTGCCTGGCACTTGTGTTGCATGAATGTTACTAGCCACTTGTCAGCCCAAGCCTGGATATTTGTCCAGGTCTTGCTGCATTAGGACATGGACTGCTTCGGTATCTGAGGAGTCGCAAATACATAAATGCTAAACATTGTGCAATCATCAGCAAACGTCCCCACTTCTGACCTTATGATGAAAAGGTCATTGATGAAGCAGCTGAAGGCCGTTGGGCCTGGGAACTACCTTGAGGAACTCCTGCAGTGATGTCCTGGAGCTGAGTTGATTGACCTCCAACAACCACAACCATCTTCCTTTGTGCTAGGTATGACTCCAACCAGTGGAGAGTTTTCCCCCTGATTCCCATTGACTCCAGTTTTGCTAGATGCTAGCAGACTTGCTGAGTATTTCCAGTCTTCTTGTGGTACCTGGTGATGAACTGGGGATGAAAAGGTTTTTCTTCTTTTCTCTCCGTAATTCACGATTCTGATATTCAGCAGGTATCCTTTCGGTCATAAGCTCACTTAGGTAAAAATCAAATTTGGCCTTTTCTTCTGACATACGGCCAGTAATTTGAATTTCACTTTCCTCCCTTTCCTAAACAATAATAACATACTCATGAGCTTCAAAAGTAAAATCAATTCTTTATCCAGTAAAATTAAATTGTACACTTAATGCCAAAATATAGTAAGATTAATAGCAATTGAATTTAAAGTAATAGTTACACCGGCACTTAATTTGCAGCACATTCAGTTCAGTTGTAGTATGTATATACAATGTAGGAGTAGCTCTTAAGGGTAATAGGGATGATTTTCTCTGTAGCCTCCATCTAAGCACAGAGTAAATGTGTCACACGGGAAGTATACTCCAACCAGATTAATTCCAGCGTGCTCACATTTTCAATTTCTGCTGATATACATTAACTGTACACTCAGTGGTGTCCTGCCATTGAGTGCATATCCACCGTGAGGAGGAAGTTCAATGACACCTTGCAATTATATGGTGCATTTAACATAGGAAAACATCCCAAGGTTCTTCACAAGTGCATAATCAGACAAAAACTGACAACAAACCAAAGGAGGATGCCTAAAAGCCTGGTAAAAGAGTTAGGTTTTAAGGAGTTAACTTTTAAGCAGGAAAGAGGTGCAGAGGCAGAAATCTGCAGTTTAAGGCCCAGACAACTGTAGGCACATGATTGGTGGTGGAATGAAGGGTACGGCATATACCAGGAGATTAGAGATATAGGGAGGTCCACGGACGGAGTAGAGCCCAAGAATTGGATTTTTAAATTAGAGGCACTGATGGACCTGGAACCAATGTACATGACTATTAACATATGAACATATGTATGAATTAGGAGCAGTAGGCCATTCTGCTCCTCGAGCCTGCTCTGCCATTTGATATGATCATGGCTGATCTGATTGTGGTGTCTACTTTCCTGTCTACCCCTATGCCTTCTGATTCCCTTGTCAATCAATAATTTACCTAACTCAGCCTTAGAAGTATTCAATGACCCTGTCTCCCCCATTCCCAGGGGAAGAGAATTCCACAGGCTAATGACCACTGAGAGAAAAAAATTCTCCTCATCTCTGTCTTAAATGGGAGACCGTTTATTTTTAAACTGTGTCACCAAGTTTTAGTCTCCCCCACATGGGGAAACATCCTTTTAGCAACCACCTTATCAAGTCCTCTCAGGATCTTATATGTTTCAAAAGAATCATCTCTCATTCTTGAGCAACAAAATTGCTACAACAGAGGACCAAGAAACTGATAAAGAAAGAGAAAACAGAACATGAAAGTAAACTAGCGAGAAACATAAAAACATTGTAATGAACGGGATGGGAGGAGTGCGCAGTTTGACTAGCTCCACTATTCCACAGGTTGCACCATTAATTTAAGGGCAGAATTTTGCCGTCGGCGAGTGGGGATAGGCCCGACACGCCGATGCATAATATGACACGTGATGACGTTGGGCATGGGTCCCGACGTCACTGCGCACCACTGCGATATTTCGGAGGGCCGGCGCGCTATGACTACCGAGGCGCACCCACCATTAATGCCCATGAGGCAGTAATACACAGTGATTTACAGCAGCCCATGCAATTTTCAGTGCATCGTATGGGCGCTACAATCAGGCAGGTAGGCCACATTTTTAAAACTTCACCCATGGGCAGGGGTGAGTTGGCTTGCGAATGCGAATTATTAGTAATTTATTTTTTAAACTTACTGCTACTTGCTTGTGTGAACAGGACAACTTCAATTCTCTTCTGAGCTGCTCTGACAGAAAAAAAGGCTTCAGTTCAGGACTCTGGAGGAAACATAATTCTTGGGGCCTTGCAGACTTCAGGCATCCTCCCGTTACCCTGGGGATGGGGACTGTGCTTTCCACTGAAGACACCTCCTCTGAGGGGGAAAAGAGGGTCAGAAGGGGGACGAAGCCAGGAGTCCATATTCAGCCTCCAGGGGAGCCACGGGAGGACAGGCGGAGGCACAAGGGGCGCAGGGCCAACAGGAAGTGCAAGGCGGAAGGGGCAGCAGAAACGCCATTATCCTGCTGCCAGGCTTTACAAGCGGCGATGCAGCTACCTCAATATGTCTGAAGTTCAGTGCCGAAGGAGACTCCATCTCTCTAGGGAGACATTGGCCTCCATCTGTCAGATGGTCAGTCCTGAGATCAGCTCCAGTGGCGCTGAAGGTCACAGTTGCTCTCAACTTCTATGCCTCCGGCTTTTTCCAGGGGCTGGTGGGTGATCTTTGTGGAGCCTCCCAGTCAGCTGTCCATAGCTGCATCAAGCTGGTGATAGACACTCTGTTCGGGCTTGCATTGATTTTTATTCACTATTGCTCGAAAGAGGCCAGCCAGACGGAGCGAGCCAGAGGCTTTGCAGCAATTGCTGGATACCTCTGCATCCAGGGTGCAATTGACTGCACATATGTAGCCATCAAGGCACCAGCGAGTGAGCCGGGTGCCTTCATCAACAGGAAAGGATTCCACTCCATGAACGTGCAGATAGTTTATCACCATAGGATGCAGATTCTGCTAGTCTGTATAAGGTATCCCAGACTGCTCCCATGACACCTACATCCTGAGACACTCCCAGGTGCCGAGGTTCTTAAGTGCTCCAGCCCAGCTGGATAGATGGCTGGTGGATGAAAAGAACTATCCCCTCAAAAGTTGGCTCATGACACCCCTCCGCCATCCAAGAACAGAGGCCGAGCAGCGGTACAATAGCAGCCAAGGGCCATGGTAGAGAGAACCATCGGTCTTCTCAAGATGTGCTTCCAATGCCTGGACCATTCAGGGGGCGCACTGAAATACCCCCATGATCGTGTGTCACTGACAGTGGTTGCATTCTGCACTCTCCACAACATGGTACTGAAAAGGGGGGACACAGTGGAGGAAGAAGATGTAGACACAGATGCTCCGGCTGCAGACAATGAATCCAGTGGTGAGTCCGAGGGCAAGCACACTCAGGAGAACGCTGAGGGGATAGACGCTGACCCGGACACCTCCAGGGAGGCAAGGACACCCGGGAAGCTTTGATCCAATGCTCCTTTAGCTAGCCTACCACAGGTGAACCTCCAACACACACCAGGGTTGGAGGCTCCTTACTCGATACCTGAGAGAAACATTTGCCTGGTTAGGAACATTAATTTTGCGCCTTGTCAATAAAGCTCAATGACAAACAAGTCACTCATAACATCATGGCTACCCCTTCACCTGCAGAAGTAAGGAAGCACCCAGAGGCTTGTTGAGAACTAAAACATTTAATGATTGCATGCTTGCACACAGAAATGAAAGTCCATTAAAAGGTGTTGAGCAGCACACCTACTAAAAAACAACTGAAATAGGGGGCAAAAGAAAACCACCAGTGATAAGCCCATGGTATACCTAAGGTGATTTACGTTTGTTATTTGCCAGCGCGGGTGCCACGTCCAGGTGCTCCCCCATCGCTGGCACCAACACTTGAGATAGCCTGCTCACTCTGCTGTCCTGTTGGCTTTGATGACCTCAGCGGGTGTCCTCTGGCCCATGGAGCCTGTGCTGGCCCCGACTGGGAGAGAGCAGCCAGTGGCATGGCTGGCATCTCCCCAGTCGCCACAGCCTCATCAGATGCCACGGTCATTGGCAGAGGAGCAGAGGAGCTGCTGCCATCATCCGGAGCGACCCAAGAGGAACGAACAGAGACGACAGGCAGCTCGTGCACCAACGTGAGATTGCTTCAGACCTTCCGGCTCACCAGTGATGGATGGGCATCCGCTGAGGTCATCAAAGCCAACAGGACAGCAGAGTGAGCAGGCTATCTCAAGTGTTGGTGCCAGCGATGGGGGAGCACCTGGACGTGGCACCCGTGCTGGCAAACGTAAACGTAAATCACCTTAGGTATACCATGGGCTTATCACAGGTGGTTTTCTTTTGCCCCCTGTTTCAGTCCATCTCACACACTGACACTAACCACCTGAGGTTAATGCCGCTCTGAGGGCTTGCAGGTCTGAGCACATCCCCAGGAAACCCTGACTGTTCTCCTAAAGGAGCCTCTCCATGGGGGTTGCCACTCTCTCCATGGAGGAGGCATTGCACTTGACCATGAGGGTCATTGCATTGCTCATGCTCCTTATGGACTCCTCCATCACGGAAACCATGGTATGCATTGCCTCATGTATCTCCACCAGATCCTCCCGCACACCCTGCTGGACTTCCAGCATCTGCTGCCTCAGGGGCGACTCCAAAGGCACATCATCAGCCACCAGCTGAGCATGTTCCCAGTCCCCAGCAGTCCTCCGACTGCCGGCGCCCTGCCCACTCTCTGCCTCTGCCAGCACCTCAAGCGAGTGTGAATTGACCTCACCGCTGTGCACCGAGACACTAGCCGACGATCTTATCCCCACCGAGGTGCTAGTATCTACGCTGGTGCCTGCCTGGCTGAGATGGTGTGACACGGTGCATTTATATCTTCCGGGCCCTCAGGGGTCAGTGGCAGTCCCTCTGCCTCCTAAGTGTGGGCGTGGTCTGGAGAGGCTAAAAGGAAGAACAAGGACATTTGATTAGTTGAAGTCGTTACACTGTTAATGTGCATGGCTGGCACCCGGATCAGGATGCACGCTTCCTTCCATTATCAATGTTGGATGCTGAAATCAATATACAGTCAGCAGTGAAATGCTTGCACTGACAGACATTGTGTCCTTAGCGCATGGCGCTCTTGCCTCTCAGTGGCATCCCAACCTTACCGCAGCCAGTTGACTTGGGCGTATGGCAGCTCTCCAGCTCGAAAAGGTGGGCCTGCCTTCCGCCAATCTGCAGCCGTTCGGCAATATTGTGTGCAGTCTTCTCCTGAAAGGAGAGAGGAGCATTGATTAGTCCACCCTGTACCTGCATTGCCATTGCAGCCTTTCCACCCCCACCTGAGTGAAACATCGCAGGGCTCATCTGATTCGTGACCCTGAAGCCACCATACACTCACTCCAAGCAGCCAGGGCTCACTCCCTTGCCCAGATGCTGCCTCCATCACATTTGCCACTCACACTCTAACACCTTCCAAACCCACAAATACTACCACATAGAAGGACAAGGGCAGCAGATGGATGGCTACACCGCTACCTGGAAGTTCCACACCAAGTCACGCAGCATCCTGACTTTGAAATGTTTCAGCACTCCACCACTATGCCTAGGTCCAAATCCTAGAGCTCGCCACCAGATAGCACTATGGGTGTACCTGCACCACATGCATCAGAGATAGAAGGCAGATCGCTGCCACCCTCTCAGGGGCAACTAGGGAATGGGCAATAAATGCTGGCCCACCCAACAAAGGCCAAATGCCATGAATGAATGCAAAAACAAAATTCTGAGTTGGGTGGGGGGCCAGGGGGTCCAACCTAACTGCTGTGCTAATTGACCCATGCCAACACGGTACTCACCCTTCCTGATCGCAAGAGGTCATTAAACCGCTTGTGGCACTGCACCCAGGTGCATATCACCACATTGTGGGAGCTGACCCTTTCTGCCACCACCTCCCAGGCACATTTCGTCATATGGGGGGGGGCCTCCACCTCACATCCCTTGGCACAAGGATGTCATGGCATGTTGCCACCACCTCAAGGAGGGCAGCAAGGCAATCATCCGAAAAACTCGGGGCACACTGCCCCACTGACCTGCCCTCCCGCCTGGCCTGCTCTCCAAGAGCGCTGAGAGACATCCTCCTGTGCAACATTGGTAGTAGCCTTCGGAAGGATACCTGTGCTGTTTTTGAATAGGTTGCCAGGTCGCCATTGGACCCGGTGGTCATTGAATTCCCACCGCCACCCGCCCCTTCCTGCTGTTCTCAGGAGCCGCGATTCATGCAGGGCGGGCCAATTAAAATGGCAGCGCAGAGCTGATCGCAGGCGGTGATCGGCTTCACGCCCACCCGCACCCGCTCCCAAACAGCTCACCCACCGTAAGTAAAATCGTGACCTAAAAGTTTGATTCACTCACCAAAATAGCCAGTTGTTTACCTTCGCTACTGTTACCCTGTATAACCAGGCTTCTTTCAATAAACAACAAACTTATTAGTTTATTATGAAATCAGTCTTGTCAAATAAAAAGGCAAAGCTTATTAACATACAGTATGAAATATAAAACTATACTAATTACTCTTTAGATATACCCTAAGTCACACATGCACACACAAACACCGAAAAAAAAAAGGAATTCTGCCAAAGGTTAAAAATCAATGGTTCAATGGAAAAGGAAATATGATGGAGTTCTTGAAATGGCGTCTGGGCTATGCTATTGGTCTCTCAGTGCTGATCTGCAAAACAATCAATGACTCTTGCACTGCTTTTCAGGAAGACTCAAGGAACACCCGCAGGTACTCAATTCCAGCACGTAGATCAACTGAGAAACAGTTCATTTTCAATTCTGGCTTTGGACTGGCTCTGGACTGCAAAATAGGCTGCTGTCTTCCTTCACAAGGAGTTAGTCCTGCGTCTTCTCAAAGCAAAACCAAAACCAACTTTTAAACACAGTTCCAGGCATTTCTTTTTCCAAAGCCATAAACCATTATGGCTTTTGTATGCAGTCCATCAGGGCCAAGTGGTTTCTGGCTTATTTACAACTGCTTAATTACCTTTTCTTGTAAATGGATCTCTTCCAAGAAAAACAATCAGAGTTCTTGCATTAACCCTTTAAGGAACAGTGTCTTGTAAAACACAAATTCTTCCAGAATGTTCTTAGTCGTTGAAGATGAACCATTTTCTGTGATGAAAGTGTTCTTCACAATATAAAAACAAAAGCTTCCACAGATATGCAAAAATAAACAGATTAGCAAAATAAATGTGGACCCAGCCGAGACAAGAGATACTATAATGGGGAATAAGGAAAAGGCAGAAAACTAAACAAATGCTTTGGGCAAAACTTTCTACCTACGGTGGGTTTCATGGCAGCCAGGTGAATAAAATTCAGAGCGAGGTCCAAAGTCTAAATTCCGCCAGCGGGAAAACCCATATTCTCAAACCCACAAACATACAAGTTAGGGGCAGGAGTAGGCCAGTCAGCCTCTCGAGCCTGCTCCATCATTCAGTAAGATCATGGCTGATCTGACTGCAACCTCAACCCCACATTCCTGCCTTCCCCCAATAATCTTTCACCCCCTTGATCAAGAATCTTTCTAGCTCTGTCTTAAAGATATTCAAAGGCTCTGCTTCCACTGCCTTTTGAGGAAGGGAGTTCCAAAGACTCACAACCCTCTGAGAGAAAAAGTTTCTCCTCATCTCTGTCTTAAAAGAGCAACCCCTTATTTTTAAACAGTGACCCCTAGTTCTAGATTCTCCCACCAGAGGAAACATTCTCTCCACATCCACCCTGTCAAGATCCCTCAGGATCTTAAAGGTTTCAATCAAGTCGCCTCTTACTCTTTTAAATTCCACTGAATGCAAGCCTAACCTGTCCAACCTTCCTTCATAAGACAACACCACCATTCCTAGTATTAGTCTAGTAAACCTTCTCCAAACTGTTTCTAATTCATTTACATTTTTCCTTAAATAAGGAGGCCAGTACTCTACACAGTGCTCCAGATCTGGTCTCACCAGTGCCCTGTACAACTGAAGCATAACCTCCCAACTTTTTTAATGAATTCCCCTCACAATAACCAGTAACATTCTATTAGTTTAGCTTTCTTAATTGCTTGCAGTACCTGCATACTAGCCTTTTGTGATTTGTGTACTAGGAGACCCAGATTCCTCTGAATCTCAGAGCTCTGCAATCTCTCACCATTTAGATAACAAGCTTCCTTTTTATTCTTCCCTCCAAAATGGGTAATTTCACCATTTACCCACATTATACTCCATTTGCCAGATCTTTGCCCACTTGTTTAACCTTTCTCTGTCCCTTTGTAGCATCTATATGTCCTCTTCACAATTTACTTTCCTACCTATCTTTGTGTCATCAGCAAATTTAGTAACCATTCCTTCGGTCCCTTCATCCAAGTCATTTATATGAATTGTAAAAGTTGAGGCCCCAGCACTGATCCCTGTGGCACACCACTCGTCACATCCTGCCAACCAGAAAAAGATCCATTTATGCCAGCTCTCTGCTTCCTGTTAACTAGTCAATCTTCTTTCCATGCCAATATGTTACTCCCTATACCATGAGCTTGTATTTTTCACAATAGCCTCTTATGTGGCACCTTATTAAATGCATTCTGGAAAACTAAGTATAGACATCCAGCAATTCCCATTTATCAACAGCGCATGTGACTCCTTTAGAGAACTCCAATAAATTGGTTAAACATGATTTCCCTTTCACAAAACCATATTGACTCTGCCTGATTGCCTTGAAAATTTGTAAGTGCTCTGCTTTAACATCTTTAATAATAGCTTCTAAAAAATTCCCTATGACAGATGTTTGGCTCACTGGCCTGTAGTTTCCTGCTTTCTGCTCCCACCCTTTTTGAATAAAGGAGTTACGCTTGCTATTTTCCAATCTAATGGAACCTTTCCCAAAACTAGGGAATTTTGGAAAATTAAAAGCAATGCATTAACTATCTCTCTAGCCACTACTTTCAAGATCTTAGGATGAAGCCCTACAAGACCCAGGGACTTGTCAGCCCACGGCCCCAACAATTTGCTTAATAACATTTCCCTGATAATTGTAATTTTCCCGAGTTTCTCCCTCCTTTCCGTTTCCTGATTTATAGCTATTTCTGGGATGTTACTTGTATAGTGTATAGTGAACACCGAAGCAAAATACCTGTTTAATTCATCCGCCATCTCCCTACTTTCCATTATCAATTCCCCAGACACACTTTCTATAGAATCAATGTTCACTTTGTTAACTCCTTTCTTATTAAATATCTATAGAAACTCTGGGCAGAATTTTCCCAGGTTTGTACTAAGTGTGGTGGCGGACGTTCTACCTACCAGCTGCCATGGCGGGTTTTCATGTGGTATTGTCCCAAACCCGCCACATTATTTATGCACTCCCAGGAAACATGTTGTTTCCACGGCGAACAGGCTCTCATTTGCCAGTCCGCCATCGCCCCACCGCTGCAACACACCAGGCACCATGTTTAAAGCCCAGCCACAAGCACACATCTCAGCGCTTCCACACCACCACTGCTGCGTGGAAGACATGGTCCTAAAACTGAAGATGACTGCAGGCCCCAAGTTCAGCAATGCTTCCCTCAAGCGCCTTTTAGATGCCGTAGAGGCCCACCGGGATGTCCTCTAGCCCCACTCTGGCCGCAGGATGGGCAGTAACAGCACTAACCCAGTTTGGGAGGCGGTGGCAGTGGTGGTCAGTGCCAACACCCTTCAAAAGAGGACAGCCACCCAGGGCCGCAACAAGATGAATGATCTCCTCTGTTCCATCAGGGTAAGTCACTCTTCTCATCACTCTCAACTCAAACACTCACAAACCCATCACACATCCACAGGGCCTGGGTGTCGCTAAGTGCGATGGCTTGCTGTGGCACTTGGGCGGTGTGTGCGGGGACATCTGCCGCCCCTTCTTCCTGAGGTTGCTGCTCCTGCCACTGCGCACCCAGGAGCCTCAGTCACTCTCTCCTCTGTCGACTTCATGCTCTGTAGGCAGTCAGGCATACAGCTAGTTCACCAGGCTCCATGATCCTGATGTATACCTCCTGCAGGATGAAAGAGAGAGACACACATGGTTAGCATGGATGTACTAAGAACCTGTCCTTGTTAAGCGTGCAGGCTCCTTAACAATTCCCAGAGAGTGCTGGCCACCATTTGGGAGGCCAGAGATTAGTGCATTGCACGACAGCCGAAACCCCACCACTTCCATCCCAGTCCACCTGAATGATTGGTGGCAGCTTTGCCCATTGGACTGCATGCTGTGCTCTCAGCTCAGGCTCAGGCACTCTCCTGATCCGCGCTGCAAGTCTGCACTGTTAGCTTGAACCATGGGGGAGACTGGTCCAAACCAGGATGCTGACCTGGCAAGGGGCTGTGAGCGCCTCCAGCAGTGACTGCTCCACGGCCAGCTTTAGTGAGAAAATTGTACAACGTATACAGTTGTCCAACTGTTCTGCTGTCCACCAAAAAGCTCATGACTTTGCAGTCTGTGCTGGTGTTGGGGAGTGGGGGGGGCGGGGGGTGCATGCGGTGAAAAGCTTTGGAGCACTTGGTGGCACTTTGATGCCCTGCATTGCTTGAGTGGGAAAATGAACTAGAAACCCGACTCCAATCATATCAATGTGACTGCACTTGAACTATCCCGAGTTGCAGGAATGGTCACTTTATACAGATTTCTCTAATGCATGGCCACTTCTCTCGCCCACCCCAAATGCTTGTGCACTATATTCAATGGCAGGCCTTTTGGACCCCCTCCTCATTCACTCCACAAGTCACCTCAACGGCAGGGCTGCGCTTGCCAAACACCCCCCCAACTCACAAGTGCCCTGAATGGCAGGGCTGCCCTTAACCCTGACCCCCCAGCACTCCTCAAGCTTGAAGTCCAACGGGCAACCCTGGAGAGAGGTGCACAACGTTACTGCGTACTGTGTACCTGCCATCTGTCTTTGCACAATTATATGCTTTTTCTTTAAGTTTGATACTGTCTTTAACTTTTTTAGTTAATTACAGATGGTGGGCCCACCCCTTGGAAATTTTCTTTCCCCTCAGTATGTTCATGCCAGGCTGATGGTGGGTTGGCTTTCCCATTGATCCATGTCGGGACCCCAATTGCATGCATTAGTATGTCACCACCATCACTAGGTATAACCTGTCCCACCAGCAGTACAGACCCAACAGCGGTGGCAGTACAGTTATATACAATCAGGAGGGAGATCCCCTCAACATCTCATAGCATCAGGTCAAACCTCCTGCTGATTACTACGTAACACACCCGTCAGCTGATGAATCAGTACTCCTCCATGATGAACACTACTTGGAGGAAGCACTAAGGGTGGCAAGGGTGCAGGATGTACTCTGCGTGGGGGACTTCAATGTCCATCACCAAGAGTGGCTCGGTAGCACCACCACTAACTGATCCTAAATGACATAGCTACTAGACTGGGTATGTGGCAGATGGTGAGGGAACCAACAAGAGGGAAAAACAATCTTGACCTCATCCTCACAAACCTGGCGCAGATGCATTTATCCATGACAGTATCAGTAGGAGTGACCACTGCACACTCCTTGTGGAGACAAAGTCCCACATTCACATTGAGGATACCCTCCATCGCATTGTGTGGCACTACCACTGTGCTAAAGGAATTTCCAACAGATCTAGGAACTCAAAGCTGGGCATCCATGAGGTGCTGTGAGCCATCAGCAGCAGCAGAATTGTACTCAAACACAATCTGTAACCTCATGACTTGCATATCCTCCACTCTTCCATTACCATCAAGCCAGGGGATCAACCCCAGTTCAATGAAGAGTGCAGGAGGGCACGCCAGGGGCAGCACCAGGCATACCTAAAAATGAGGTGTCAACCTGGTGAAGCTATAACACAGGACTACTTGTTGCCAACCAGCATAAGCAGCAAGTGATAGAGCTAAGCGATCCCACAGCCAATGGGTCAAATCCAAGCTCTGCAGTCCTGCCACATTCAGTCGCGAATGGTGGTAGACAACAAAACAACTCAATGGAGGAGAAGGCTCCACAAATACCCCCATCCTCAATGATGGAGGAGCCCAGCACAACAGTGCAAAAGATATGGCTGAAGCATTTGCTACAATCTTCAGCCAGAAATGCCAAGTGGATGATCCACCTCGGCCTCCTGCAGAGGTCCCCAGCATCACAGATGCCAGTCTTTAGCCAATTCGATTCACTCCACGTGATATCAAGAAACGGCTGAAGGCACTGGATACTGCAAAGGCAATGGGCCCTGACAATATTCCATTTGTGCTCTGGAACTTGCTGTGCCCCTGGCCAAAGTTGTTCCTGTACAGCTACAACACTAGCATCTACATGGCAGTGTGGAAAATTGCCTAGGTATGTCCTGTACACAAAAAGAGGATAAATCCAACCCAGCCAATTACCGCCCCATCAGTCTACTCTCAATCATCAGTAAAGTAATGGAAGGGGTCATCAACAGTGTTATCAAGCAGCACTTGCTTAGCAATAACCTGCTCACTGATGCACAGCTTGGGTTCCACCAGGGCCACTCAGCTCCTGACCTCATTACAGCATTGGTTCAAACATGGACAAAATAATTGAACTCGCAAAATGAGGTGAAAGTGATTGCCCTTGACATCAAGGCAGCATTTGACCGAGTGTGGCATCAAGGAGCCCTAGCAAAACTAAAGTCAATGGAATCAGGGGAAAAACTCTCCACTGGTTGGAGTCATACCTAGCACAAAGGAAAATGGTTGTGGTTGTTGGAGGTCAGTCATTTCAGCTCCTGGACATCCCTGCAGGAGTTCCTCAGGATAGTGTCCTCAGCCCAACCATCTTCAGCTGCTTCATCAATGACCTTCCTTTCATCATAAAGTCAGAATGAGGATGTTCGCTGATGATTGCACAATGTTCAGCATGATTCAGGACTCCTCAGGTACTGAAGCAGTCCATGTCCAAATGCAGCAAAACTGGACAATATCCAGGTTTGGGCTGACAAGTGGCTAGTAACATTCATGCAACACAAGTTTCATGCAGTGACCATCTCCAACAAGAGAGAATCCAACCATCACCCCTTGATGTTCAATGGCATTACCATCACTGAATTCCCCACTATCAACATTGACCAGAAACTGAAATGGACTAGCCATATAAATACCGCGGCCGCAAGAGCGGGTCAGAGGCTAGGAATCGTGCAATGAGTAACTCACCTCCTGAATTCCCAAATCCTGTCCACCTGTCTACAAGGCACAAGTCAGGAGTGTGATGGAATACTCCTCACTTGCCTGGATGAGTGCAGTTCCCACACCACTTAAGAAGTTTGACACTGTCCAGGACAAAGCAGCCCACTTGATTGGCACCACATCCACAAACATTCACTCCCTCCACCACCAACACACAGTAGCAGCAGTGTATACCATCTACAAGATGCACTCCAGGAATTCACCAAGGCTCCTTTGACAGCATCTCCCAAACCCATGTCCATTACCATTTAGAGGGACAAGGGTAGCGAATAGATGGGAACACCACCACCTAGAAGTTCCCCTCCAAGTCACTCACCATCCTGACTTGGAAATATATCACCGTTCCTTCACTGTCACTGGGTCAAAATCCTGGAACTCTCTCCCTAACTGCATTGTGGGTGTACCTACACCACATGAACTGCAGCGGATCAAGAAGGTAGCTCACCACCACCTTCTCAAGGGCAATTAGGGATGGGCAATAGAAATGCTGGGCTAGCCAGCAACTCTCACAGCCCATGAATGAATAAAAAAAGCCTAACTCAATGAATGCACAGTCATACAATGAATTCCATATTGATTTGTGTTCTCTGGCTTCACAGACAGATTCCACGAAGTACCACTAGGCAGCCGTACAGGAGCAAACTATGATCCTTACAGGTAAGTAGACAGATTCATCAGGACGAACACAGGTGTGATAACACACAGTCATTCCCATCTAGCAGACATTTCAAACAGCATCAGGATAATCAGTAACCTTGATGAACAATTCTCATGAGGTCACATAATATCTTCCTGAGATGTAAGGGCTACATTTGTCTTGTCCAGCCATCACTTTCACATAAAAAGTGCCTATATGCATGTCGCAGATGTGGATCTAAAGGCAATGCACTGTCACGAGATTGAGTGAGACTTAATGAAACTGAGGGACAAGATGGGAGATAGTTGCGGGGGAGGGTTGTGGTTCATTTTGTACCCTTGAATGTGAGATCCACAAATGCAAGATACAATGGTTTGCTGCTTTCTGCAATTCTCTTGAATCTGACGAAGGGAGGACATAATGTTTCCCATGAATCTGCCTGCTCTGAAGCCATTTTGTTCATAGCTATGCATTCCCCTGTAAACTACTTTAGTTAATTCTTCAAAAAACTCAAGGGCAAAACTTTACGCTGATCAGACGGGCATGTGTCCAACCCGATCAGACACAAAATTCTGCGACATGACGTTGGGCGAGTGTCCCGTCATCCCGCACTCACACAATATTTCAGTTGGCAGGGTGCGCACAAAAGTCAGAAGCAGCCTGCCAACAATTAAAAGGCCAATTAAGGTTATTAAAGGTGCAATTGTCACCAATTTTTCATGGTCCATCCAACCTTACGGTTGATGGACGGGTGAATCGGCCAGGCAGACTTTGCATTTTCATGAAACCTCATCCAAGGGGGGAGGAATGAGGTTTCCATTATAAAATGAAAGAAAAGTAAAAATCTATGGACAGCATTTTTATCATGTATATGTTCAGGTGACTGTGATGCTTGGATATTTTTTTCCTGATTTTAAAATTTTTACTTAATGCTTTTCAGGTCTTCAGCTCCCTGAGGCAGCTCTCTGCCTTCAGGGAGCTTTCTGTCAGCGCTCGCCCGTGCCCGCGTTGACATCGGCATCCACTCTCCTCCTGCCTCCAAGCTGGCAATGTTGAACTTCTCAGCACGTGCTTCACGCTGGCTGGCCATTAATTGAAATTGTGGTCGGGGGCCAATCATAGTCAGCGGTCCATTCCCTAGCCAATCCCGGACCTGCCAATCACACCTGCCCACCGACCTAAAAATTCTGCCCCAAATCAGGTTCATCAGGTATGACCTAACCTTTACAAACTCAGAAAATGCTGGAAATACTCAGTAGGTCTGGCAGCATGTCTTGAAAGAGAAATAGAGTTAACATTTCAGGTAAATGACCTTTTATTAGAACTGGAAAAGTTAGAAATGGAATAGGTTTTGAGCAAGGAGTGGGTGGGATAAGGGAGAAAAGGAAGTTCTCTGATAGGGTCCAAGTTTTCCCACAGAAGTCAATAATGCACTACGTGGTGCTGAATGTGGAGCAGCAATACAGTAGCTGACCACTGCATTATTGGCACCAAGGTCTTTTTCTGATTAAACTGTCATTCTCATTTTCAAATGTCCCTAAATCAAATATTCAATAAGTAGCTAGCTAATTCTTTCTTGCAAAACAATAAAAACCTGTTAAAACTAATGTAACCAAATTAGGTTTACCTAATGAGTCCCAGCAGCCATGGTCATATTGAATGGCAGGGCAGCCTTGAGGGGCCAATTGGTCCACCCTTATTCCAATTTCTTATGATATGTTCTTAAAATTTAATGAATAGTGCCATTGTAATAACATAACCTCAAAAAATAATATATATAGAAATATTGTGTTGCAAGATCCGAAAAAGTCAGTATCAGGCGTACCCATATTTTCTTTCCTTCTTCTCCATTTCCTCATTACATTCTGCCACCAGTGTTTAATAATAACAATGACAATTTTATTTTGTTATTTTCTCTGGTTTGCTCTCTTAAATTTTGGCTCCTAGTTACCTCCAATTCGCCAAGATGAAATTCAGAAGACACATCTTTCAGCTTTGCCAATTCATGTTCTTCAGTCATTGATTCAGGTAACACATCCAAAGTAGAAGTAAAAAATTGACTTCCTTCATCTGAATCTACATGCTGAAATTTGAAAGAAATAAAAAAATGAAATTTGTAAAATCCTAATTATGTTTAGCATTTAACCTGGATAAGGGAAGATTGCTCACATTTAAATCCACCATCATTCTTCAAATAAAGGAAGGCTTGACAGATTTAGCTCTTCTGTCATATTTTTATAGCAGTGCCAAGCAGTTACAGTACATTTTTGCTACATTGATAAGTAAACTTCAAAATTTTCACTCAATACGGCCAAGCAACATAATGTCGCCAAAAAAGTGGTCCACCACAAGATCACCCTGTACACAAAAAACAGACATTTTATTGCAATTATTGTTAGGTCTCCTAGGTTTTGGTCATGAACTGAAAGATTATGGTAGATATGGGGAGGCGATGGTGTAGTGGTACTGTCCCTGGACTAGTAATCCAGTAAACCTGGGGAGCTGGGTTTGAATCATGCTATGGCAGGTGGTGGAATTTGAATTTAATAAAAAATCTGGATCTTAAAGTCCATTGTCAATTGTTGTAAAAACCCATCTGGTTCACTAATGTCCTGTAGGGAAAGAAATCTGCCATCCTTATCTGGCCTACATGTGATTCTGAAATGGCCTAGCAAGCCATTCAGTTGTATCAAAGCGCTACAAAGTCCTAATCATGTTTCATGGAAGGAATGAAACAGGACAGACCACCCGGCATCAACCTAGGTACTGGAAACAACAATGGCAAACTCAGCCCTGCAAAGTTCTCCTTACTAATATCTGGGGGCTAGTGCCAAAATTGGGAGGGCTGGTCAAGCTGACATAGTCATCCACACAAGATCCTTTCTTACAGATAATGTTCCAGACACCACCATCGGCAGGACAGATCAACAACAGAGATGGCGGCAGAGTCAGAAGGGAGTTGCCCTGGGAGTCTTCAATATCAACTTCAGACCCCATGAAATCTCGGGTCAAACATGGGCAAGCAAACCTCCTGCTGATTACCACATACTGTGCTCCCTCAGCTGATAAATCTGTGCTCCTCCATGTTGAACACTACCTGGAGGAAGCGCAAGGACGCAGAATATACTCTGGGTGGGGGACTTCAATGTCCAGGAGTGGCTCGGTAGCATCACTATTGACACCACTAAAGGACATAGCTGATAGACTGGGTCAGGGGCAGGTGTTGATGGAACCAACAAGAGGGAAAAACACACTTGGCCTCATTCTCACCAACTGATGCCTACTGCTGATGCATCGGTCCATGAAAATATCGGTAGGAGTGACCACCACACAGTCACATCGTGTGGCACTACCACCGTGCTAAATGAGATAGATTTTAAACAGATCTAGGAACTTAAGGCTGGGCATCCGTGAGGCGCTGTGGGCCATCAACAGCAGCAGAATTGTACTTGAGCACAATGGATATGTAACGGCATATCCCCTACTCTACCATTACCATCAAGCCAGGGGATCAATGAACAGTGCAGGAGGACATGCCAGGAGCAGCACCAGGCATAACTGAAAATGAGGTGTCAGCCTGGTGAAGCTATAACACAGGACTACTTTTGTGCCAAACAGCATAAGCAGCAAGTGATAGAGCTAAGCAATCCAACATTCACGGATCTAAGCTCTGCAGTTCTGTCACATCCAGTCATGAATGGTGGTGGACAATAAAACAACTCACTGGAGGAGGAGGATCCACAAATACCTCCATCCTCAATGATGGGGGAGCCCAGCACAACCGTTAAAAAGATAAGGCTGAAGCCAGAAGTGCAAAGTGGATGATCCATCTTGGCTTTATTCAGAGATCCCCAGCATCACAGGCGCCAGTCTTCAGCCAATTCAATTCACTCCACATGATATCAGGAAAGGGCTGAACCCACTGGATAGTGCAAAGGCTATGGGCCCTGAAAATATTCCAGCAATAGTACTTGTGCTCCAGAACTTGCTGTGCCCCTATCCAAGCTGTTCCAGTACAGCTACAACACTGGCATCTACCCGGCTATGTGGAAAATTGCCCAGGTATTTCCTGTATACAAAAGGCAGGACAAATCCAGACCTACCAATTACCGCCCCATCAGTCTACTCTCGATCGTCAGTAAAGTGATGGAAGGGGTCGTCAACAGTGCTATCAAGCAACACTTGCTTATCAAAAACCTGCTCACTGAAGCCCAGTTTGGTTCTGCCAGGGCCACTCAGCTCCCAACCGCATTACAGCATTAGTTCAAACATAGACAAAAGAGCTGAACTCCCGAGGCGAGGTGTGTGTGACTGCCCTTGATATCAAGGC
Source organism: Carcharodon carcharias (assembly GCF_017639515.1). Taxonomy (NCBI): domain Eukaryota; kingdom Metazoa; phylum Chordata; class Chondrichthyes; order Lamniformes; family Lamnidae; genus Carcharodon; species Carcharodon carcharias. The sequence goes on from NC_054483.1 coordinate 94,500,019, forward strand.
TGCATTTGACCAAGTATGGCATCAAGGAGCCCTCGAAAAACTGAAGTCAATGGGAATCAGCGGGAAAAATTTCCACTGGTTGGAGTCATACCTATCACAAAGGAATTGGTTGTGGTTGTTGGAGGTCAGTCATCTCAGCTCCTGGACATCACTGCAGGAGTTCCTCAGGGTATTGTCCTCAGCCCAACAATGTTCAGCTGCTTCATCAATGACCTTCCTTTCATCTTAAGGTCAGAAGTGGGGATGTTCACTGATGATTGCACAATGTTCAGCACCATTTGCAACTCCTCAGGTACTAATAGAGCAAATGGAGCAAGACCTGGGCAATATCCAGGCTTGGGCTGACAAGTGGCAAGTAACATTCGCACCACACAAGTGCCAGGAAATGATCATCTCCAACAAGAGAGAATCCAACCATCACCCCTTGACATTCAATGATATTACCATCACTGAATCCCCCAATATCAACATCCTAGGGGTTACCATTGACCAGAAACTGAATTGGACTAGCCATATATAAATACATATAAAATAGGAGCAGGAGTAGGCTATTTGGCCCTTTGAGCCTGCTCCGCCATTCATCAAGATCATGGCTGATCATCCAACTCAATAGCCTGCTCTCGCTTTCTCCCTATATCCTTTGGTCCCTTTCACCCCAAGAGCTATATCTGACTCCTTCTTGAAAACATACAATGTTTTGGCCTCAACTACTTTCTGTGGTAGTGAATTCCACAGGCTCACTACTCTCTGGGTGAAGAAATTTCTCCTCATCTCAGTCCTAAATGGTCTACCCCGTATCCTCAGACTGTGACCCCTAGTTCTGGACTCCCACACCATCGGGAACATCCTTCCTGCATCTACCCCGTATAGTCCTGTTAGAATTTTATAGGTTTCTATGAGATCCACCCTCATTTTTCTGAAATCCAGCGAATATAATCCTAATCGACTCACTCTCTCCTCATATGCCAGCTGCCATCCCAGGAATCAGTCTGGTAAACCTTCGCTGCACTCCCTCTATAGCAAGAACATCCTTCCTCAGATAAGGAGACCAAAACTGCACACAATATTCCAGGTGTGGTCTCACCAAGGCCCTGTATAATTGCAGCAAGACATCCCTGCTCCTGTACTCAAATCCTCTTGCTATGAAGGCCAACATACTATTTGCCTTCTTTACCGCCTGCTGCAACTGCATGCTTACCTTCAGCGACTGGTGTACGAGGACCCCCAGATCTCATTGTACATTCCCCTCTCTCAATTAATAGCCATTCAGATAATAACTTGCCTTCCTGTTTTTGCAACCAAAGTGTATAACCTCACATTTATCCACATTATACTGCATCTGCCATGCATTTGCCCACTCACTCAACTTGTCCAAATCACACTGAAGCATCTCTACATCCTCCTCACAGCTCATCCTGCCACCCAGCTTTGTTTCACCTGCAAATTTGGAGATATTACATTTAGTTCCCTCATCTAAATCATTAATATATATTGTGAATAGCTGGGGTCCCAGCACCGATCCCTGCAGTAACCCACGAGTCACTGCCTGCCGTTCGGAAAAAGACCCATTTATTCCTACTCTTTGTTTCCTGTCTGCCAATCAGTTTTCTATCCATCTCAATACACTACCCCCAATCCCGTGTGCTTTAATTTTACACACTAATCTCTTATGTGGGTCTTTGTCAAAAGCCTTTGGAAAATCCAAATAAACCACATCCATTGGCCCCCCCTCATCAGCTCCACTAGTTACATCCTCGAAAAATTCCAGTAGATTTGTCAAGCATGATTTCCCTTTCGTAAATCTATGCTGACTTTGTCCAATTCTGCCACTGTTTTCCAAGTGCTCAGCTATTAAATCTTTTATAACGGACTCTAGAATTTTCCCCACTACCGACGTCAGGCTGACTGGTCTATAATTCCCTGTTTTCTCTCTACCTCCCTTTTTAAATAGTGGGGTTACATTAGCTACTCTCCAATCTGTAGGAACTGTTCCAGAGTCTATAGAATCTCGGAAGATGACCACCAATGCATCCGCTATTTCTAGGGCCACTTCCTTAAATACTCTGGGATGTAGATTATCAGGCCCTGTGGGTTTACCGGCCTTCAATCCCATCAATTTCCCCAACACCATTTCTCTACTAATATTGATTTCTTTCAGTTCCTCCCTCTCACTAAACTCTGTGTTCCCCATTTCTGGTATGTTATTTGTGTTCTCCTTTGTGAAGACAGAACCAAAGTATGTATTTAGTTTGTCAGCCACTTCTTTGTTCCCCATTATAAATTCCCCTGTTCCTGACTGTAAGAGACTTACATTTGTCTTCTCCAATCTTTTTCTCCTCACATACCTATAGAAACTTTCACAGTTAGTTTTTATGTTTCCCGCAAGCTTATTCTTGTACTCTATTTTCCCCTTAATTAATCCCTTGGTCCTCCTTTGCTGAATTCTAAACTGCTCCCAATCCTCAGGTCTGTTGTTTTTTTTAGCCAATTTGTATGCCTCTTCCTTGGATCTAATACTAGATCTAATTTCCCTTGTAAGCCATGGTTTGGCCACCCTTCCTATTTTACTTTTGCACCAGACAGGAATAAACAATTTTTGCAGTTCACCCATGCGCTTTTTGAATATTAGCCATTGCCTATCCACCGTCATCCCTATAAGTAACGTTTCCCAATCCATCATAGCCAACTCACGCCTCATACCATCATAGTTTCCTTTATTAAGATTCAGGGCCCTGGTCTCAGAATCAACTACATCACTCTCCATTTGATGAAGAATTCTATCATATTATGGTCGCTCATCCCCAAGGGACCTTGCACAATTAGATTGCCAATTATTCCTTTCTCATTACACAATACCCAGTCAAGGATGGCCTGTTCTCTAGTTGATTCCTCAATGTATTGGTTCAGAAAACAATCCCGTATACACTCCAGGAATTCCTCCTCTATGGGTTATTGTTACTAATTTGATTTGCCCAATCTATATGCAGATTAAAGTCACCCACAATTACAGATGTTCCTTTATTGCATGCGTCTCTAATTTCCTGTATAATGCCATTCCCACAATCACCACTACAGCTTGGGGGTCTGTATACAACCCTTACTAATGTTTTTTGCCCCTTAGTGTTTCTCAGCTCTACCCATACAGATTCCACATTGTCGGAGCAAATATCTTTCCTCACTATTGCGTTAATTTCCTCTTTAGCAAGCAATGCAACTCCACTATCTTTTCCTTTTTGTCTGTCCTTCCTAAATACTGAATACCCCTGGGTGTTCAGTTCCCATCCCTGGTCAACCTGCAGTCATGACTCCGTAATCCCGACTATATCATACCTGTTTACATCGATTTGCATGGTTAATTCATCCACTTTATTGCAAATGCTCCTCATGTTAAGGCACAAAGCCTTAAGGCTTGTCTTTTTAACATTATTTGTCCCATTCCCACTATTTTTCACTGAGGCCCTGTTTGATTCTTGCCCTTGATTTCTCGCCCTATCACTTTTCTTATTCCACTTTCTGCCTTTTGTTCTTGTCTTTGATTCCCCCTCCTGACTCCTTGCAAAGGTTCCAATCCCCCTGCCATTTTAGTTTAAACCCTCCCCAACCACTCTAGCAAATATTCCCTCTAGGACATCAGTCCCAATCCTGCCCAGATGTAATCCGTCCAGTTCGTACTGGCCCCACCTCCCCCAAAACCGGTCCCAATATCCCAGGAAACCTCACACCACTTCTTTCATCATGTATTCATCCGATATATCCTGCTATTTCTACTCTGACTAGCATGTGGCACTGGTAGTAATCCTGTGATCACTACCTTTGAGGTCCTACTTTTCAACTTACTTCCTAACTCCCTATATTCTGCTTTTAGGACTGATCCCTTTTTTTACCTATGTCATTTGTACCAATGTGTACTATGTTCACCCTCCCCCTTCAGAGTGTCCTGTAGCCGCTCTGAGACATCCTTGACCCTAACACCAGGGAGGCAACATACCATCCAGGAGTCTCATTTCCGGCCACAGGATCGCCTATCTATTCCCCTTACAATTGAATCCCCTGTAACTAATGCATTCCCACACTTTTTACTCCTACCCTGTGCAGCAGAGCCAACCGTAGTGCAACGAATTTGGCTGTTGCTGCTTTCCCCTGAGAGGCCATTCCCCTCAACAGTTTCCAAAGCGGTATATCTGTTTTGCAGGGGAATAGCCACAGGAGGTTCCTGCACTGCCTGCCTAGCCCTCTTGCTCTGCCTGGTGGTCACCCATTCCCTACCTGCCTGTGGACTTTTAACCTGCGGTGTGACCACCTCTCTATACGTGCTATCCACGATACTCTCCGCCTTGTGGATGCTCCACAATGTCCCCAGCCACTACTCCAGCTCCAAAACCCAGGCTTCTAGGCACTGCAGCTGGAGACACTTCCCGCACGCATGCTGACCCCGGGCACTGGAAATGTTCCCAGCTTCCCACATAGAGCAGGAGGAGCACACCATGGCTTTGAGCTCTCTTGCCATGACTTACCCCTTTAAATTAAATTAAGACTTTTGGAAGATACTTAATATCAAAAATATCAATCACTCTAGGGCCCTTCTTCCCTGCTCCTCGTTGTTACAGAATATAGCCCCTACAAACGATGAACCACAAAATAGGACCTTAAAAACTATTCGCGATAAACGTAGTAAATACTTACCCAACCATACTCACGGTATTCAAAGGATCACCTTGTTCCCTCCTCACCAAGCTCCCAAAGCAGTGCTCCAGTGCAGACTATGATGCTGACTGCAGGACGCTCTTCCCAGACTGCTTCACAGCGATGCTGACTGCAGAGCACTCTTCCCAGGCTGCTTCACAGTGAGGTTGACTGCAGGACATTCTTCCCAGATTGCTTCACAGTGATGCTGACTGCAGGACACTCTTCACAATGTGGCTGCAAGAGCAGATCAGAGGCTAGAAATCCTGTGACAAGTAACTCACCTGCTGACTTCACAAAGCTGTTCACCATCTACAAGGCACAAGTCAGGAGTGTGATGGAATACTCCACACTTGCCTGGATGAGTGCAACTCCCACAATACTCAAGAAGCTTGACACTGTCCAGGAAAAAGCAGCCTGCTTGATTGGCACCATAACATTCACTTCCTCCACTGATGCACAGTAGCAGCAGTGTGTACCATCTACAAGATGCACTGCAGGAATTCACCGAGGCTCCTTCAACAGCACCTTCCAAACCCACAAGCACCACTATTTAGAAGGACAAGGGCAGCAGATAGATGGGTACATCACCACCTGAAGCTCTGCTCCAAGTCACTTGGAAATATATCACTGTTCCTTCACTGTCGCTGGGTCAAAATCCTGGAACTCCTTTTCTAACAGCACTGTGGGTATAACTACACCACATGGACTGCAGCAGTTCAAAAAAGCAGCTCACTACCACCTTCTCAGGGGCAACTAGCGATGGGCAATAAATGCTGGCCCAGCCAGCAAAGCCCACATCCCGTGAATGAATTTTCAAAAAGTTCATAAACCATCCACTGAGGAACAATGAAATACTGTAAGTGGATGAAGCCAAAGTGTGTAATTGGTTCCTGGAAAAATTAAGCCAAATAGAAAAATGCAATAGATTTTTTTTATTGTACTAGAGATGCACTTAAAATTTGACAAGTACAGGCACCGGGCCCCGTGTTTAGGAAGCTCGGGGCCAGACATATAACAGATACGCGGATTTTCCGGATTTTGGGTTCTGGGCTGGGGGGAGATGGCTGAAATTGAATAATTTAAAACTGGACTGATTTCTCCGTCGAGCTGGACACAGAAGGACAGGGAAAGCAAGGGATGAGGGGCAAGCCAGGCTCACTTCCGCCGTTAATCACGAACGCAAAGAGCAGGTGATCAGCTCGTCGCGACCCAGATATGACGAAGAGCAATGCCTGATGGGGATTGTAGTTTCCAGGGCAGGGCCAGGTTTGCAGGGCCTGCCAGGTTTTGGGACACCAAATAAGGGGTCTGGGACCTGTATATGAGAGAGAAAGAAAAGCAGCTTGAACGGTGATATAGTTCCAAGCCAGAATGGTGTGTGTCTTGGAGAGGAACTTGCAGGTGGTGGTCTTCCCATGCACCTGCTGCCCTTGTCCTTGTATGTGGTACAGGTCGCAAGTTTGAAAGGTGCTGTCGAAGGAGCCTTGATGAGTTACTGCAATGCATGAAGATGCACACTGCTGCTTCTATATGTCGGCGGTAGAGGGAGTGGATGTTGGAAGTGGTGGATGGGGTGCCAATCAAGCAAGCTGCTTTGTCCTGGTTGGTGTCAAGCTTCTTGAGTGTTGTTGGTGCTGCACTCATCCAGGCAAGTGGAGAGCATTCCGTCACACTCCTGACTTGTGCCTTGTACATGGCGGATAGGCTTTGGGAGTCAGGAAGTGAGTTACTCTCTGAAGAATTCCCAGCCTCTGCCCTGCTCCTGTAGCCATAGTTTTTAAATGGCTAGTCCAGTTCAGTTTCTGGTCACTGGTAACCCCCCAGGATATTGATAATGGAGGATTCAGCAATGGTAATGCCATTGAATGTCAAGTGGAGATAGTTGGATTCTCTCTTGGTGGAGATAGTCCTTGCCTGGCATTTGTGTGGCATGAATGTTACTTGCCACTTATCAGCCCAAGCCTGAAAATTGTCCAGGTCTTGCTGCATATGGACATGGGCTGCTTCAGTGTGTGAGGAGTCACAAATGGTGCTGAACATTGTGAAATCATCAGCAAATGTCCCTACTTCTGACTTATAATGAAAGAAAGGTCATTGATGAAGCAGCTGAAGATGGTTGGACCTAGGACACTACCCTGAGGAACTCCTGCAGTGATATCCTGGGATTGAGATAATATGACCTCCAACAACCACAGTCATCTTCCTTTGTGCTAGGTTTGGCTCCAACCAGTGGAGAGTTTTCCCCGATTCCCATTGACTCCAATTTTACTAGGGCACCTTTGATACCACAATCGGCCAAATGCTGCCTTGATGTCAAGGGCAGTCATTCTCACCTCGCCTCTTCAGTTCAGCTGTTTTGTCCATGTTTGGACCAAGGTTTTAATGAGGTAAAGAGCTGAGTGGCCCTGGCAAAACCCAAACTGAATGTCAGTGAGCAGGTTATTGCTGACTAAGTGCCACTTGATATCACTGTCAACAACACCTTCCATCACCTTGCTGATGGAGAGTAGACTGATGTTGCGGTAATTGGCTTGGTTTGACTTGTCATGCTCTTTGTGTACAGGACATACCTGGGCAGTTTTCCACATTGCTGGGGTAGATGCCAGTGTTGTAGCTGTTCTAGGACAGCTTGGCTAAGGGCCAGCTAGTTTTGGAGCATGAGCCTTCAGTACTTTTGCTGGAATGTTGTCAGGACCCATAGCCCGTGCATTATGCAGTGCCGTCAGCAGTTTCTTGATATCATGTTGAGCAAATCAGATTTACTGAAGATTGGCATCTGTGATGCTGAAGACCTCAGGTGGAGGTCAAGGTGGATCATCCAATTGGCACTTTTGGCTGAAGAATTTTGCAAATGCTTCAGCCTTTTCTTTTGCACTGATGTGCCGCGCTCCTTGCTCCTCTATCATTGAGGATGGGGATACTTGTGGAGCCTCCTCTGCCAGTTAGTTGTTTAATTGTCCATCATTATTCATGACTGATGTGGCAGGACTGCAGAGCTTAGATCCAATCCGTTGGTTGTAAGTTCGCTTAGCTCTGTCTATCATATGTTGCTTTCGCTGTTTGGCATGCTAGTAGCCCTGTGCCATGAGGTTGCAAATTATTTATACCATTCTGCTGCTGATGGCCCACAGTGCCTAATGGATGCCCAGTTTGAGTTGCTAGATTTGTTCAAAATCTATCCCATTTAGCATGGTGGTCGTGCCACACAACACGATGGAGGGTTTCCTCAATGTGAAAATGGGCCTTTGTCTTCATAAGGACTGTGTGGTGGTCACTCCTACTGATACTGTCATGGACAGACACATCAGCGGCAGGTAGATTGGTGAGGACGAGGACAAGTAGGTTTTTCCTTCTTGCTGATTCTACAGTCAAGCAGCTATGTCCTTTAGAACTCAGCTAGCTCAGTCAGTAGTGGTGCTACCCAGCCACTCTCAGTGATGGACATTGAAGTCTCCAGCCAAAGTACACTCTGGGCCCTTGCCACCCTCAGTGCTTCCTCCAAGTGGTGTTCAACATGAAGGAGTACTGATTCATCAGCTGAGGTAGATGGTAATCAAAAGGAATTTTCCTTCTTGTGTTTGACCTGATCCATGAGACTTTATGGGGCCCAGAGTCGATGTTGAGTACTCCAAGGGCAACTCCCTCCTGCCTGTATACCACTGTGCCGCCACCTCTGAAGGGTCTGACCTGTTGGTGGGACAGGACATACCCAGGAATGGTGATGGTGGTGTCAGTGACAATGTCAGTAAGGTATGATTCCGTGAGTATGACTATGTCAGGCTGTTGCTTGACTCATCTATGGGACAGCTCTCCCAATTTTGGCACAAGCACCCAGATGTTAGTAAGGAGGACTTTGCAGGGTTGACAAGGCTGAGTTTGAGATTGTCGTTTCAGTGCCTAGGTCGAAGCCAGATGATTTGCCCGGTTTCATTCCTTTTTGTAGCTTTTGTAGCAGTTTGATGCAACTGAGTAGCTTGCTAGGCCATTTCACCCTCCAAAATATGGCAGCCATCCAATGCCGAAAGATACAAAAGAGAGAGACCTTGGACTGCGACACCAGCCTTCATTTTGTGCAGGAAGCAAGGTTTCACATTTGATTGATACGAACACTGCTCATCATAACAAGGAGCAATAGACAAGGAGATATTCTTGGCAGTGAATTTACAATGGTCAACATTAAGTACAAGTGATTAAAACCTGTGCCCACGTTATGCAACTACACCTTTTTGATATTTCTAACCCTGCCGCTATGTCTTGGTGCTCTCCCAACGTCCTCAGGGGAAGTGGAAGTGGCCTGCTGCCTGCTATGCCCTGCTGTCTGAGATGACCTTGGCAGGAGTCCTTAGGAGGGCCGAGACCTGGAGGGCCCCGGCCTGCTTTCACGATCCTGCATTGTGGCAGTGGCACCCTCCTCAGCCTGCGAAACTGGAGCTGCTGGGGTCACATGAAGAGGGGACTCGGATGGGCCGGACATTCCAGCAGTCACTTGGTTGGATGGCCCCAGGATGTGCACCTGCTGATCCTCCTCCCTATGGGTGCCCAAAGGCCCCTGGCTGACTCCTTGAGAGGAAGGGGAAGCTGCAGGGAGATCGAGATGTCCTGCACCCCTCTTGCGTTGACATTGATGGCTGCCTGCAAGCGTCTCAACGATGGAGTGCAGCATCTGCAGCATTGCAGGATCAATGTCCTGGACCAAGGTTTCCATGGCAGCTGCTATCATACCAGTGTTGACAACGATGTGTTGGCATGCCAGCGCTGTCACCTCACACCGCAGGCAAACAGACTCCTCTCTTGTGCCTTGCAATCTGAGGAGTGCAGCAGACATCTCTTCCCGATGTTCTCGAGCTTGCCTTTGCAGCTCCAGCAACTGAGGTGCGACAAAATCCAGAGATTCCTCATCTGACTCGGACTCAGCAGATTTCTGTCCCCCAGCAGTCCTGTGGAAACCTGGCAAGACCCTGCCTCCGCCTGCTATGGACCAGGCAGTGCGATATGCTCACCAGATTGTGACCCTGAGTCTACTCTAGAACTAGGTCCCACTCAGATGTGTGTCTCTGCACTGGCGGAGGGCGTGGGTGAGTGCTGTGATGGATCTTTAATAGCGGTGTTTGTGGATTCCTATTCCATGGTGCTCTCGGATCTGGAGTCGAGGACCTGTCCATGGACCCCCTCAGCTGCTTCCCAGATGTGCCTGCGAAATCAAGGAGAGATCATTAGTGCATGGCAGGGGTCTTTGGAACAGGCAAACACACCCACAGTATGGTTGACTGATGCATATTGCATTGCTGGTTCCTCACTTGGTTGAGTGCCACCAACCTCACCATCAGCACAGCAACAATCCACATCGTCGCCAGCCAGCTGGTTGGCTCTATTTTCAAAGTCTGTGAGGACCTTGACATCGGGCATTCCTCCACCAGTCTGCAGCCTCTCCCTTTTGTTGTGTGTCAGCTTGTGCTGCATGAATACAGATGGAGAGAGTGTAAGCAGGCCTGCCAGGCCAGATGAAAAGGATGCCTGGCATCTGCAGGTGCTGAGTGGTGTCATGGACGGGATGAGGACACGATCTGCAGGGCAGGTGTGTGAGAGAGTGAATGGTAATATCCCTTGAGCCGGCAGTGAGAAAGGTTCCTGTGGACGTGTGATGGGTTTGTGAGTGTGGGAGCTGTGAGTGATGAGAAGAGTGACTTAACCTGATGGAACAGAGGAAATCATTTATCCTCTTTTGGCACTGGATGGCTGCCATATTTTGGAGGGTGTTGGCACTGACCACCGCTGCCACTGCCTCCCATGCTGGATTTGTCACCTTGGTTTGGGGTTCTTCACCCAGAGCAGGTATAGAGGACATCACAGTGGGCCTCCTGTGGGCACTTGAGGGAGGCATCACTAAATTTGAAAGCAGCATGTTTCCTCCCTTTGGCAGCCATCAGTTCACAGCAGCTTCCTATCCCTTGAAGAGTGCTAGCTTGGTCCAGGAGCAGCCTTTAAATATGGCACCCCGTTTATTGAATGATGGGGGAATTAGAGTGATCTGATGTAAAACCAATGCCTCTCAATTTTTTAAACAAAATGGTGCATGACACAGCGGGAAATGCCGCCATTGTCGTGGGAAGGTCACACACTGATTTCCCCATCCAATATTGGACTTTGCCGACTTCTGGGACAATTCAGCCCTTGATTTCATATATCAAGCTTATAATCAAGACCATTCAAGAGATGTCAGTTTTTTGGTGGCTGTCAGTTTGCTTGAAACTGCTGCTAGTTTTTTTAGGTTGGCATGTAAGTTCCCAGTTATAGCAAACTATATCTTGTGGTCCTGATCTGAAGTATCAAGCTAACTGAAATTATTATATTTGTACATGAAAAAAGTGAAACATTAGGATAAATTGGTTATTGGTTTGTATAAACCTTTAAAACAGTTTCTCATCTACTGATTATTGGGGCAATTTTCTTGCCATTTCAGCATACTTGGGTGCAGGAACAAAAATTAGCTGGAAGCTGTTTGCATCATTTTTGTGTCTTTAAAACACTTCCCCAAGTTTCTTTGCTGTTTTTTTTTAGCCTTCCTTCGATTTGCCATGTGATCAATGGGCTACAATTGAAAATGCCAGAGTGAGAGCCAATGAAATAGCGCCTCCAATTTTCCATGGGGTTTGCACAACTACTGAACTCTAGGCAAGACTAAGATAAATAAAGTAGAACATCTATCAGAATCAACTGGTCAAAACAGAACTGATGGGTTTTTGAGTTTCATGGGTTTAGAAACTTTATATAGTGCAGCTTGAAAATACTTTTCAAATCCTCTGATTTTTGCATTTTTCTACAAAGACCTACACTTGATTCTCACAGGGTATCAATAGAAGATCTTCAGAATCCCCACCCAAATGTATCAGGTCATCTTGGGAGTAAGCATTTTTTTTCCCTGTAGTCTACTCTGTGGGTAAAGTTATTTCTTCTCCACGTAGACAGTAATTTTGAAGAGTGAATTGCCCAACAATTGCAGAACCTGCTCAATTTTATCCAATTGAAACAGATAAAAATGCTCCTAATGCCATATTATGAAGAAAACGAGCAGCACACATGGAGCTAAGGAGACAGGCTCACTTTAAGGAAGGTGCAGCCCACCAAGAATTTACCCCACTCTCCTTCCCCCTTCAAAGAATATAGAGTAGCACAGGTCTTATCAGAACCTCACTGAGGAGTTCAGATTTATCAAACATTAGTCAGAGGGCAATATGAGCACACAAGCATCAGATCATTGCAGCAGCTTGCAGCAGCACCCCCCCAATTCACAAGTTTTGGTACCCCAGCAAAGCATCAGAGAGAGAAACAGTTCTACAGTTTTACGGAGTTGTTGCCTTCCCTGGAGTGCAACCAATGGCATCCACATTGCATTGAGTGTGCCCAAAAATACCCACCCAGCTATCTCAACATAAAGGGATTCCACTCTCTCTATCTTCAGATAATATGTGCAACTTCAGAAGAACCTCCACACCAATGCTGGACTCCAGAAGCTGCCATCATGCTTTCATCCTTTTGCACTCATCTCTAACCTCTTCAAGAGAGGGAATCAGATTCAGGGTGACTTCTGGGCAAAAAAAAAGCATACCCCGTGCTTCCATATTTAATGATCTATATCAGATTGCCCCGAAAAGCAGCAGAAGGGCACTACCATGAGGCACATATAGTTACTAGGCAGCTGAACAAGAGGGAGATTTGAATCTAAAAGCATACTTTCACTTACTGGACAGCTCAAGAGAGAACCTGCAGCGGGCTCCAGATCAGAAATCCAGAATAATTATGGCTTGTTCACACTTTGCCATTCAAACAGATGTGCCTTGACATGGCTGAGGCGGCAGCCCTGGCACCAATAGATCCAGAACTACATGAAACAGGTCATGAGGATGTCCTTGCTGACTACTGCAAGTGGCATCTAAGGGCAGATGCCCTCAGAAGTCTTCCCTGTCAAACTCAGTCTACCTTGGATGTCAGAGCCTGACCTTTTTCTCTCTCACTTACAAGTGAAGAAACAATCCCAAAATTTGCAAGCATCCTACCACATGACAACATACCAAGCCCCCCTTGCCCAACAACAATCAGTTGAGTTAATATGACAACACCAAATCATTGTACCCTTTCCTGAATGAATAACAAAGTGCAATGTCAGTGCACTGTACATTGGCATAATAATTGCAAAGAATACGCAATCACCCTTCTCTTTATCACACCATTCTTCGGCTAGGTGACTACATGTGCCCTTTTTATTCACTTGCTGCAGTGCCGCTTGTAAGTGCCACTCAAAGATCTGGATCATGAGAGGTGGTCAGATCTTTATGCTCCACAGAAGGGTCAGGGGACTGAAGTGATCCTCATCTCATGGCAGCTGATTCTTGGCATCGAACTTCTGGTGACTTCATTTCTGAACATTGCACCTGAATAGGCTGGTTTGCCTTCCACATTCCACTGGCATGGTATTCTGAGAGGGAAAGCTGGAAACCAGCATGGGCTGGGATTCTGAAAGAGGACAGTATCGTGCAACTGCAAATCCTGGACTTCAAGAGCCTCTTCACAATTACAATTTTCATAGTCATCTTCCTTCCCCTGCAGTGCCTGGTGCTGTAAAAGAAATGATCATCTAGGTGCCTTGCTAGGATTAAAGAAGACTGTGTAATGCTTCATGGTCTCACTCTGGCAGCCCTATAAGTACTCAAGTAGTTAAAATGGTGCTGTAAAGATGCTGTCAACCTTGTTATCTCCCAAATCAAATGTCAAATGAGTCACTACCTTTTCCTCAAATAGGGAAAAGGGCTAATGATGGGAATGATAAATGACTCGGTGCTATGCCCTGCCCTCCTCTTAGTCCAGATGTGTCTTAAATGTTCATAAGTAAAAAAAGCATCATAAAAAATAATTTTGACCCAGTGACAGTGAAAGACTGGTGAGAAAATTCCCAAGTTAGGATAGTGTATGACTTTAAGGCAAGCTTGCAGGTGGTGATGTTCTCCTACATCTGCTGCCCTTATCCTTCTAGATGGTAGAGGTAGTGGGTTTGGAAGGTGCTGTTGAAGGATGCTTGATGTTGCAATGTATCTTGCATTTGGTACATACTGCTGTCACTATGTGCTGGTGGTGGAAGGGGTGAATGTTTAAGGTGGTGGGTGAAGTGTCAATTAAGCAGGCTGCTTTGTCCTGGTTAGTGTTGAGCTTCTTGAGTGTTGCTGGAGTTGTGCTCATCCAGGTAAGTGGAGAGTATTCCATCACACTTCTGACTTGTGTCTGTAGATTGTGCACAAACTTTTGGCATTTAGGAGGTGAGTTACTTACCACAGAATTTCCAGCCTCTGAGCTGCTCTTGTAGCCTCACTATAAGTGGTGATTATGTTCCTGAAAATCGCCACTTTAAGTGAATCGACTTTATATGAATCATGGTTTCTCATAAGAATCAATGCTAAGCTGGAGTTAGGCTCCATCAAACGTTACCCAGAAAAAAACAATGTACAAGTTAAAATACTGTACCATACGTGCGCAGCACTGTCCATTTCTAGCTGAAATAATTTGCAAAATAAAATAAGGCATTAAATATAAAAGAAATTCTGTAAAAATTCAAATTAGATAACACTCACAAGTATCTCTCTTTCTTCTCAAGCAGTTCCTTGGGTTCAAGGTGGACTTGATCCACTCTAGCTCGATGGGCTGGGGATATATTTTACCTCTTCAGGGATGCTTTGAGGACATCTCTAAAGCATTTTAGTGGAGGAGGCTTTGAATGATTTACAGCCTCGATGCTGGGCATGTTGGCTTGGAGGGAAAACCTGGCTGTTGCATTGTAGGGGTCGCCCAAGCACTCTAACAATACTGCTAGTTCTCCAGCCTCAAGGTGTTTTGAAACATCCAATATCACTGCTAGGTTGATGGCTTTTCTTGCTTCCTTTGCAGCAGCAGGCATACTACCACCACTTCTGTGTTTAAAAGTGATTTAAAAGTCTCACCCACAGCAAAACTCTAAAATTTAAATCAAATTTAAATCTTCCAACTTTTTGTTTGAAAGAAACAACTTTAAAAGTGATTTAAAAGTCTCATCCAAACTCTGGCTTTGGATGCCTCTTTTAAAAAAAAACTGATATTGCCTTGAATACAAAACCACACTACTGGACAATGGCGCTGACCCAACAGGTCCCAATGACACGTGAAACATGATGACACACAAAACGGGAGAAAACTTTATAGCAGAGATCAGCACTAATAACGAGGGAAAGGGACATAAAACAAACATCACTTTATGGCGAATCCACTTAAATCGGGGCAGCTTAAAATGAGGATTTACTGTGCTTATTTGGCTGTTCTAATTAAGTTTCTGGTCAATGGTTATGCTCAGGATGTCAATGGTGGTGATTCAGCGATAGTAATACATTGAAAGTCAGGGGAGATGGTCTCTCTTGCTGGAGATGGTCATTGCCTGGCACTTGGGAGGGAAGTGATGGAATTGTTATTTGCCAATTTATCAACCCAAGCCCGAATGTCGCCCAGTTCTTGCTGCAATTAAGAATGGGCAATTAATGCTGGTGTTACCAGCAACATCCTCATCGCAGGGACAAATTAAAAGAATTCCCTTTGGAGAGATTCTATCCTGCAACGGAATCAATGGCATCTGCAGGCACAAAGCAACTAATCAGCTTGCATCGGAGTCCATGGTGGAGCAGTTAGTTTTGTAGTGAGTACACACAAACTGAGAAACTCCTAAAATCATCCTCAATCCTGAGTTAGCAGATCTCAGCCAAGACCGTGATAATGGTAGATAAGAGTTTTGGTTTTTTCAGGGAATCAAGATATATGGGGATGGGGAAGAAAGTGGAGTTGAAGCCCAAGATCAGCCATGATCATATTGAAAGGTGGAGCAGGCTCAAATGGCCGCTTGGTTTACTTCTTCAACTGTCTCTTCTGTTCTAATTAGACTGTCATCTTTTGCTTTGCATGGTAATCAAACATTCCAGTTTTAGGTGGAATATGACATCACCAGAAACCCTTTTAAGTTATTTTCTGGTAACCAACCAGTTATCTACTATCGTCTATGTAATAGCCTCAATAAATGGTTAAATATACGTTCGTGCTTACTAATGCCTTATCAAATCTTGTCACTAGTTCATCTCTTAACTGCTGCAGATGGTGTGAAGGCAATTCTTGTGTGACCGAACTTGCAATCTCTGCCTGTGAAAAAGTATGAATCACATGTTTTCCATTAAATAACATTTTTAATGTACAAATATGCTACATATTTAGCAAGTGTTTAAAGATGCATTCTCACCTTCACAGCTTTCAGTTTGTCTCTCACTCTGCTTCGTATCACATCAGCCAACTGATTTTCACCTGTGTTAGGACCTACTGGCAAAGGCGAAAGTCCAACCAATTTATATTTTACAAAATTCAGAACATATGTTATAACTATTCAATGTAAAACAGTTTCAATATAAGGTGCAATAAATGCCTAGCAAAATTTACAGCATGGGTTCACATCATGAAAACTTGAAAAGACACTGGGCAGAATCATCCGGTCCCGTTGGCGGTTGGCGTCACAGCGGGCGGGGGGTACAATTTGGCATGAGGGGCAGAAATTGGTTTCATGCTGGCATGAAAGCACAGAGGGATCATCCCATGGTGTCCGCCATGGCGAAAAATGAATCCTGCTGTAGGCCAGCATGGACCTGATTTACATCCCGGTAGTGGGATTCAAAGTAAGGCCCGACCGGATTCATCCCCCCTCCACGCCCGATTTACTGTTACACCGGCGGGAAAACACGCCAGCCCAGAACATATCTGGAGATGTGCAGAAGTCGGGACTCAGCATGAGGGCCTTGCTCAGATCGTGGACACCCGAGGAGAAGATGTTGGAGTCCTACAGGTACCGGATCCTGGAGAAACGTAGTCATCACATGCTGGGTGGATTCTCACGAACATGGTTCTGCTGCGAAGCAGCTCTCAAAAGGTGGGAGGACTCCATTGATGCTTTGGTTCTGCTTCGGATCATTATGGTCTTGGCCATAGGCTGCTACGGATGATTGGGAAGGTGGGGGGGTGTGGGAGAGAAAGGTCTAGGTGTGACTGGGAGAGGAAGGTATGCCACAGGGTGGGGTATTGAGATTGGGGGGAGGGGGGAAACAAAGGCGTCAGCGGGATGAGTTTGGCGGGGGGGGCACAAAGATGTTGGGAGGGGTTAGGTTGGGATGCCGGAGGAGAAGTACAGAGGAGGAGAGTGTAAGAGGGGGAGAATGCAGCGTGGGGAGGTAGGTGTAAGGGAGCAGGAAAGTTTAAAGGAGGGGGTTAGGAGGGGAGGTAGTGTCTGGGAGAAGGAAGGAGTTCGGGGATGGGGGGAAGTGTCAGAGGGAAGGAGTTCAGAGAGTGGGAGGTGTCGAAAGGAAGGAGGTAGTTCAGAGTGATGAAGGTATCTGGGGTGGAAGAGGGAGTTCAGAGTGGGTAAGGTGTCTGGGGGTGAGGAGGAGGGAGTTCAGAGGTGGGGTGTCTGGGGGGAGGAGGGAGTAAGTGGGGGTGGGGGGGTGTCCAGATGAATGTGCAAGGGAGGGGTCTGTGGAGTCAATGACTGCCTCCTGGGGAGCAAACTGAGAGTGGACATGGTAGGACGGAATGGTGAGTGTGAGAGGGGGTTAAAGGGAGCCAGGAGGGTGAGGGTGCGTCGGTGGCAGTAGAAGAGATGGCAAGGGTGGCTGGTGAGTCCTCAGGGGCAGACACAGACCCTGGGGATGGGAAAAAGGTGGTCAGGGAGGTCAACATGGATGGAGGTGGGATTCCCAGGAAGGTAGGGAACATTCACATTCACTTGGACATCCTGGAAAGACAAGGGTTCGGGTTGGTAGATAACAGTGGGGGGCTGGAAGATGATACCAAGGGGGACGACAGTGATGGGGAAAAGGGCATGGGTGATTGGGGAGGGGAAACTAAGGGAAGCTGATCCAAAGCTTCACTATGACCATGGTTGTCGAAATCGAAAGTGAGTGGAGTCTCGTGGTTGGACACAGGTGTTGCATGGGAGTGTGATCAGTGGGTGGGCAGAGATGCAGCTCAGCTCAGATAGACAACTGAAAGAGAACCCCCACCAGACAGCATTCAAAATGCTCAGGACAGTAAGATGAATGTGATGGATGAACACTCCCTGTGCATGGGAGAGTGCTTGCATGAGGCTCCAAAAGACTTGCCACACACACACTTCTCACTCCAGTGTCACTCGTGATCCAGCGAGTGCAGCTGAACTACTGGTGGGGTAGAATGCAGTGGGAGGACTCACAAAGGTGGACCTCTGCCGTGACAGAGGGCAGGGTTGAGGGATTCGCGGGCAAAGAGGGCTCAGAGGGAGAAGGCAGGCTCTGAGATTCCTGAGTGGATGACCCAAGGGTGTCCAGCTACTGCTCCTGCTCCCTTTTGGTGCCCGAAGGCCCCAGTCTGACTCCTTGATGGGAAGGAGCACCTGGAGGGACATCATGTTACCCCATTTCCCTCTCGACTTGCCACTGCAGGAACTCATCCATGGCTACCACGATACAGTGCAGGTCTGCGCATATATCTGCGTTTTGCTGGGCCAGGGTCTCCATGGTGTCCGCCATCCTTCCCATGGAGACCTCCATACACACACGTGGGCACCACTTCATCAGAGAACAGGTGGATGCACTCCTCCGCCTCGTGTGCCACTATGTTGAGAGCTTCCAACAGCTCTGCTTTATGTTCCTCCGCCTTCTGCTGACTCTCCACAATGAGTCTGAAGACCAAATTCTGACACTCGTCATCTGACTCGGACCTCACAGTCTTACGAGTGCCGAGGAGCTTGGCTGAACCTGCCTCCTCCTGCTGCAGACACAGATCCACGGGGTGACAACCAGATTGTGAACCCGAGCCTGCTCTTGATCTAGATCCCACCCAGGTGTGTGTCACTGCACTGGTGGTGATTGTGGGTAAGCGCTGTGACGGGTCTTCCAAGCTGCTTATTTCCAGTCTTCAATGGAGGAGGTGTCCTCTTCGTTGGAGGTGAGGACGTGGATGGAGCTGAGGGACTGGCTGGCTGAGGACGTTTGTTGCTTGGCAGAGCTCCCTGTGAACCAGAGTAGGGATAGTTAGTGCATGGCAGCAGAGTCAAAAGTAGGAGAGACAGCACTCACTGTTGCATTGAGAAAGGGATGATGTGGCATAAGATTCTTATGTGGGTGTTCGCTGCTGACCTCACTGTCACTGCAGGAACAGTCCATACCCTCACCAGTCAGAGCAATGGCACGTTCCTCAAAGTGAGTGAGCAGCCTAATGTGGGCCATTCACCCTTGCCCTGACACCTCTCCCTGCTGTTGTGTGCCAACTTCTCCTGCATGAAACCAGATGGAGAGAGTGTGAATAGCATGCATGGCACTGCGTGGAATGTTTGTGTGGTGAGCAAAGCCATGGATGGGATGAGAGCGCAAGCTCCAGAGGATATGAGCCTGATGGAGATGTGAGGGTGTGTGAGAGAATTAGTGGTGTTGCCCCTTGAGGTGTGAGATCCGAGTGACTGCGTGATGGGTTTGGGGGTATGTGTGTTAAGAGTCATGAGGTGGTTGACTTACCCTGGCCGAATGGATGAGATCATTCATTCTCTTCCTGCGCTGGATGGATGACCTCCTCAGTGCTCCAGTGGTGCTGACTGCCACTGCCACTCAAACTGGATTGCTACCTCTGGAGGACCACCTTCGTCCAGAGTGGAAGTAGAGGACAATGCGGTGTCCTTCCACTGCGTCCAGCAGGCACCCCTGAGAGGCATCACTAAATTTGGGGGCTGCTGTCTTCTTTGCTTTCGCCACCATCAGTTGCCGGGACCAGTCCTGGTCTGCAGGCATGAAGTAGCTGCACTCTGGTGCGCTTTAAACATGGCACCTGGAGCGAGGAAGTGCTGAGGTTACAGCGTAGCGGGCAAATCCGAGCCCGCCTGCCACTGTTCCAGAGTGTTTCCCATGAATGTATTATTAATACGGCAGGATGCACCGGGAAGGGGACGCTACGATGTGAAAACCTGCCATTGTGGCCAGCGGATAAAATGGCTTTTATCATGCCCGCCACTGCACTTAGTGCAAATCTAGGACAATTCCACCCACTGTCTAAATCCTCTACTTTGTTGAAACAGCACAAAAGTCCTATCGCTTGTACAAAAAAAAATAGCATTACATTAAAAAAAATACAATGCATCTAACTTTAACTTTCCATCTGACTGGACCTGATCTTCTGGAAGATGTTTTCTTCTAATTTTAACCTGCCAATTAAAAGCAAAAATTTCTGATTTATGACTGGAATATCCTTAGTAATGCATTTAACAGAGGTACAAGTTTCTATCTTATTTTATATGAAATACTGGAATTAAAATACTTGGGAATGCCTTGAGAAAAGCCAAAGCTCCAAAACTTTTCTCTAAGACAGGAGCATTCATTTTATTTTATTTCACTCTCTGATGCATTGGTAGGTAAATACATCACAAGCTGCTGATCCGTGCAGACTAGAAGATCCCAGGTATGATCTGAATCTGTGCTTAGTCAGCACTTCTGGTGCTATAATTGACCTCAGTGCCCCTTGGGTAGGAACAAAAAAAAAGAGTCCTTGCTGTAGTGTGTGTCTGTGGACGGTGAATGACTGCGTTTGTTTTGATGCTCCCCATGGTTAAGTAATCTACCAGTACACATAATGCATGCTCACACACAGCCAAATTGGATGAGATTCCAAAATAACAGTTAAGGTATCTATGGAACTGTACCCCAAAAAAAAGAACAAACTCCATTTATAAAGTGTATGTCATGACCTGACATCATCCCAATGTTTCACAACCAATTAATTACTTTTGAAGCGTAGTCACTTCTTCTGTAGACTAAAGCAACAACTAATTTGTGCACAGTAAGATTCTACAAATTCTACAAACAGCAAATGAGATAAGTCATCAGATGAACTGATTTTTTTAGTGGTATTGGTTAATGAAAAAATGGTGATCAGTTCACAAGCAATACTTAAATGGGTTTGAAACTATAGCTGATCATAAACTGCCATCTGCAGGTGCAGTGAGAAATTATTGAGTTCAGAGGCAAAAGCGGTTCAAGAAGGTATGCCATCATCCTCTCAAGGGCAATCTGAGATAGGCTATAAATGGAAACCATTAGCAAAGATGGTTTTATTTCAAAAAAGAGCACTTGATTGTCTCAATTCTGATTGTACAGTTTTTTTTTCTCTTGCCAATGTTGTAAGGTTTGTTTGCTGTCTCACTGAGAGATCTGGAGACTTCTATGGTGGAACATTGAGTGTTTATTAACAACTCATAACTATATATGTCCCCAAGGTACAGCCCTGCATGGGTGCTGTCTCCATGCTGGCTTCTTCCAGACTCTTCGACACACAGTCTACTATCATGTGACCCTCTACATCACTATGTGGGTGGTACTGTTTCCCCAGTCCCACATTAACCCTTGCCCTGCCAAACACCCTGATACTTCAACTCCCCCAAAGCCTTTACCCAACATATGATTACAATACAATCTTCTTTACGTGCTACCCTTTCTGTCCCCCTCAAGCTTCTGGCTTTATAAATTCAGGTGGTCAAGAGGCTTTGTGATTCTTCCAAATGTTGTTCTTTTCACAATCGGAGGAGTGGTTGGCTCAGTTGCTCTGGGCAGATTTTGTTGATTCAGAGTTGAAATCGAAGTATTCTGTGTTTCCGACACTTGGGTGTGATCATTTGAGTCGCTTTTTGCATTCCTTCCAGTGGCATTTCTCATTATCAACAATTCATCTTCTTTGATTGGATATCATGGGCTTATACCATTTCTTCCAAAGGAAATGCTCGCTCCGTTCATTCACAGAGTGAACTTGGATTTTTCTTTCCATGGAGTCCACCATGTTCTTCTTGGAAGTTTACGTTTCAAAAATGGAATCTTCATTTCCACGTGTTTCACAATTTCACCCAACATTTGTTTACTCTCTTATTTTCCAATTATTTGTCAAGCCTATTAATTCTTTCATTCAGCTTAGTGACTACTCTGGTGAGTTCAGTTGTCTTTGTTTTGGAGTTATCTGCGGAATCCTTATACAAGCTTAACAACTTCACCTGGCATTCAGTTCTTTTTGGAGTCTTTCTTTCATGCCCCTTAGACTCTTTCAATTCATTTGTTAGGTCCTCAATCTGTTTCTTATAATTTTCCCTTTCTGCTTTTAAAGTCTGGATTTGCTATTCCATACCATGCATTTCATCTTTCGTGTTCTTCAGGTTGGATCAAAGTTCAAGGATTTCATTGCTCTTTCCATGATGAAGTTCAAATATTTCATAAGTTTTCGTTGTTAATTTTGCTTTCAACCAACTGTCCTGATTCATCAGCAATTCCTTTCCCCTTCCAGGCATTTTTCATGATACTTAATGATACTTCTGATACTTTAAGTTCATCGAGTTCTAATATTTCATTAGCAAACTCATCTTCTATACATGAAAGTTGGTTCTCTACACTGATCTGTTTTTCCTTAGCAGAGCCTAATTCCTCTGCGCCTTCAAGCTCACATTGTGTAATTTTACTTCTGTTATTGTTTCTGAGATTCTTCATGCTCCTTTGTGAAAACTTTGGTTTTCTCTTGTCATTCTAGATTCTTGTTTTTCATTTCCTTAAATGTATCTTTGGAAATGTAATGAGTTTCCAAATTTTCTGCCAAATGTGCAACTGTCTTCTTTAGGTCAGCAATCTATTTCTTATATCTTGGCTTCCTCCTGGAATATGGAATATTCCTAAGTCTTCTCTCTCCATAGGTTCTTTAGTTTCTTTCAGAGTAATATTAAATTCATTTTGTTTCTCTTTGTAATCTTCCAGTGGAACAAACTTTGACCTGAAAGATCCTTGCAGCGTATGAGGTCCTTCAACAGGTTTCCTTTTGTTTTGCAAAGTTGAATTGCTTCATCTTGAGCTTTCTTGTAATTTAACAGAGACCCCTTGACTTTGTTCTGCTGTTCAAGACAATCTTCATTTCTTCATGCTGCTGAAGGGTTATGTACTCCTTTTGCATTTGATCTTGAAGGACCGTTAGCTGTTCTTTCAACTGTCTATTTTCTTGTTGACCTCCTGCCAACTCATGCTGTGCTTCAATGCATTGCTTTGTCGCTATTGTTAGTTTCAATGAAGCATTTTCGGAAGTAGTATTCAACATTTTTTTTAACTTATGTTTTCCAAGGGCACGTATTGATTCTTCAAAGGGTCTTTCAGAGCAGCAACTTCTTTGAGTATATTTTCTGCATGCTGTTGTTCCTGGCTGTACTTCCAACTCAGTTTTGGAACAAACATTTTCCTGTGGAATAGCTTCTTTTTCTTTTTGCAGGTTTTGTTTCTTTTGGATTATACCAAATAACTTTCCTTCATCCATAGCCATCTGCTCCCTCTGCACAGCCACCTGCTGTTGCAGTTTGGGTAATGTGTCGATATTTTCAAAAAAGCTCTATTTTTAAGTCTTTCCTCAGCACTAAACTCTTTGGCCTGCTAACTTCATTACGCTGACATGATTTCCCATCATCTTGTGGTTTGCTCGGGTATTGTTTCCTCAATCTGAGGTGTCCTGTCTTCCTCACCCTGGGGTCTCCTTGCCTCTTCAGTGCTGTATTGGGGGTGTTCTAGACTTTATTTAGGGTCTGTGCTCTCTCCAACTTGGAGTTTAAAATGTTTGTCAAAATCTTTTGTTATCTCATCAAAGCCGGTTCATGACTCATCAATGCATTGCATTAAGGTTACTTCATCCGCAAATACACCAAACAAGTATAAAAAGGTATTAATTTGGACCTGTTCTCATTTCCTACTTAATCTTGATGTACTCCAGTAACTTAAAAATTTCTTTATCCATGAAGCCCAATTTTTGATCTTGTTTGGCCCTTAGCCTAAATTGGTCTGGTAACGTTATTTTCCTATCCATGGTTGTTTTTGCACATAGTGGAATACAGCTTTTTTTTTGTCCTTTCAAGATGGCTCCACAGCAACTGCTTTTTTTCTTTTTAATGTTCTTCCTGCATTTGTCAGGTTTTGGCAGGCTCCTATTGCGCTGATAGTCCCGACCTCTCTGTCTTTCATTTGGTGCAATGATTTATTTAATAAACTATACTGGGCCTACCTGTAATAGCGGTGGATTTTTGGCTGATTTCAGCTCTTTTCTGGGCTTCGGCTGGACTTCTTAAAATACCAATTTTTTTTTCTCTTTGTGACGACCTTGGCGTCACATGTCATGGTGCCAGCTATGGACCCGCACTGCAGCTTTCTTCCAGCTGTACTCTGGTATGCTAGTGCTGGTCCTGATTGCTGCTGATTTTAAAAAGTAATTTCTGCTTTTCTGCTGCATTTTGCTCACCCTTTTTGTGATCTGGCTAGGTCCTATGACTCTGTGTTCATTCAGGTTCTTCTTTTCATCTGCACAGTGGATTCTTCATCAGCTTTTTTTTCCTTTTTTTGAATTTAGCTCAGCCTTTGTGATCTGGCTAGATTCCTTGATTCTGTGTTCGATCTGGTCTGGCAATGTAACTTTTTTAGATGATTTCCAGCTGTGTCTTCAATTTAGGTGCACTTCTCATAGGTCAGACTGCAATTTCTTTATTTTTCAAGATTTCGAGGTCCATCCTTCACTGACACCATGTTGTAAGGATTGCTTGGTGTCATACTAAGAGGTCTGGAGGCTTGCATGATTGAACATTAGGTGTTTATTAACTCATAATGATATACATCTCCAAATTACAGCACTGCATGGGTGCTGTCTCCATTCTAGCTTCTACCAGACTTTTCTACACACAGTCTATTATCATGTGACTCTCTACATTACAATGTGGACGGTACTGTTTTCCAAGTCCCACATTAACCCTTGCCCTGCTGAACACCCATATATTGCATAAATTAGTAGTGTTGAACAGAAATGTTCACTCCATCTGCGTTACTGCATTAGAAATATCTATTTTCCCTGCTTTACTGAATTAGGGACAGAAGAAACACAAGAATATTTGAAATCTTCCAGTATTCCTATCATTGGAAGAGTTATCAGAAGTTATCAGTCAACGATCCAGTGCTGATCCATTTTATACTGAGGGCAGTACAGCCTAATGTAACAAATTTCCTAATCTCACAAATTGATCAGGAAACTGGGGTAATTGGGTACTTGAATAACAACAACAACTTGTATTTTTATAGCTTCTTTAATATAGTGAAATGTCCCAACACAGTTGATAGGAGCTTTATTTAACACTAAGCCACATAAGGAAATGGGACAGATGACCAAAAGCTTGGTCAAAGTGGCAGGTTTTAAGGACTGCCTTAAAAGAGGAGAGTGAGGCAGAGAGGAGGTGAGGTTTAGGCACGGAATTTTAGAGGTTCGGAGCTTAGCAGCTGAAGATATAGGGTGGAATTTTCCGTGCCCTTTGGTATCAGACATCATGACGAGGGTTAGCACACAATTTGGCGGGAAGGCCAAAAATCGGTTTCATGTTGTGGTGAAACCATTGTGTAATCACCCGCTCTACCTGTCAATGGCAAGTCACCTTTCCTGCTGTCAGAAGTTGGGAACTCCATTTTAATACATCTGCATATTATTATATGCCTAGCTCACTGGGATCATCCTCCACTTTGGATCATCCGGGCAAATGTTGTACATAAGCAACGTGCACCTGGTGAGCTGCGCTCAGGACTTTGAGGCTTCTTTGCCTACCTTGCTTTGGGCAGAACCTCATTGCTTTTTGAGGGTGTGCTTATAGGCAAGTCTCTACTTACGAGAACAGCCATAAGGCGGGGAGGATTTTCAACACCTGCAGGCTATGGCTTGCTTGATGGAAAGGGAGAAGTAGCCTTAGGCAAGGGAAGAGGCTGCATTACTCGGGAACAGGGATGCCCAGGGTGTGCATGGGGGCACATGTTGATCTGTGCAAATGGCCTCAAGGGGTGAGGGCTGAGCTGGCAGTCTCAAGAGCAAATGAGGCCAGATGGAAATGTGAGGGTGGTGATGTCCCTTTAGCTGGTAGTGAGTGAGAAGCCAGTGAATGTGATGAACTTGTGAGTGTGAGTTTAGAGTGATGAGTTGTTGCCATACCCTGGTGGCACAGATAAGATCATTCGTCCTCTTTCCGCACTCAATGGCGAACCTCTTCTATGCAGCATTAGCACTGACTGCCTCCCAAACCAGAGTGGTGAGACTGAGCGGCCTCCTGCGTCCAGAGTGAGGGTAGAGGACATCATGGCAGGCCTCCAGGGTGTCCAAAAGGTGTCCCAAGTCTGCGTCACTGAATCGGGGGGGGCTGCAGTCTTCTTGCCTTTTGGGGTCATGTCTTCTGTGCAGCAGTCCTGGGCTGGAAGCACTGAGAGGTGTGCGTGCGGCTGCAATTTAAAGACTGGTGTAGGAAAAGTGGGTTCTGGTTCGTAGGGCATTGGCACCAGTAGTGGGGAAAGTGGGGGCTATACCTTTGAGACGTATGAACCTGTGATTCCCATAACTAGGGAAGTAGAGAGAGCTTTAAACTAAACAACAGGGGTGAGGGATCAAGCTTGGGTAGATGTGGCAAATCAAGGGGTAGATTCAAAGCAGAAGACCATAACAGTAATATGGAAAATGAGGGTCATAGAATAGCAGGAAGAGACAGAGAGATAAAACCTAAGAATACACCAGTGGTCAAGACCAGATGTTACAAAGGTAACAAAAAGACGAAACTAAAGGCTCTGTATCTGAATGCGTGTAGCATTCACAACAAAGGAAATGAACTGACAGTACACATTGAAGTAAATAAATATGATCTGATAGTCATTACGGAGACATGCTGCAGGATGACAAGGATTGGATCCTAAATATTGAGGGATATATGATATTCAATAAGAATTGGAAGCTAGGTAAAGGGGCAGCACTGTTGATCAAGGGTGGCAGTGGTGCAATAGTTAGAGATGACCTTGGTTCAGGAGATCAGGATGTAGAATCAGTTTGGGTGGAGTTGAAGAATAGTAGGCAAAATAAGTCACTAGTAGGAATGGTCTACAGCCCCCTGACAGTAACCACAATGTATTCAAGGGGAAATATTGGATGCTTGTGATAAAGAGATGGCAATAATCTTGGGTGATCTTAATCTACATATAAACTGGAAAAATCAGATTGGCAGTAGTAACCTGGATGAGGAGTTCTTAGAATGCTTTCTTAGAGCAGTATGTCCTGGAACCAACTAGAGAGCAGCATATATAAGACTTGGTATTGTGTAATGTGACAGGATTCATTAATTATCTCAGAGTAAAGGCACCTCTAGGTAGCAGCGACCACAGTATGACTGAATTTTACATCCAATTTGAAAGGAGAAGAGTGGGTCTGGGCTAGTATTTTAAACTTACATAAGGGCAACTATGTGGGCATGAAAGCTGAGCTAGCTGAAATGAATTGAGATACTAGGTTAGGGGATAGATCAATAGAGAAGCAGTGGCAGACATTTAAGGGGATATTTCAGAATACTCAGGATATTCCTACTATAAAGAAAAATTCTAAGGGGAGGACCCAACATCCATGGTTAGAAGTTAAGGAGAGCATCAAACTTAAAGGAAAAGTGCATAACTGCACAAAGATGAGTGGCAGGTCAAATGATTGGTCAGAATATAAAGAACGGCACAAAATAACTAAAGGATTAATCAGAAGAAAGATATTAAGAGTATGAGAGGAAGCTAGTTAGAAATGTAAAAACAAATAGGAAGAGTTTCTACAGGTATTTAAAAAGGAAAAGAGAAAGTAAAGTGAGTGTTGGTGGTAGATGTGTTGGTGTTAATTTTCCAAAATTTATTAGATTCTGGAAAGGTTCCATCAAACTGGAAAGTAGCAAATATAACCCCTCCATTCAAGTAGGGATGGAGGCAGAAAACAGGAAACTATAGGCCAGTTAGTTTGATGTCTGTCATGTCAAAGGTGTTAGAATCGATCATTAAGGAGATTATAGCTGGGCACTTAGAGAAACTCAAGGTAATAAGGAAGAGTCAGCATGGTTTTGTGAAAGATAAATCAAGTTTAAGCAATGTATTGGAGTTCTTTGAAGGAGTAACATGCGCTGTGGATAAAGGGGAGCATGTAGACATGCTGTACTTGGATTTCTAGAAGCCGTTTGCTAAGGTGCCACTTCAAAGCTTATTGTGGAAAATAAAAGCGCATGGTATAGGGGGTAACATACTGGCATGGATAGAAGATTGGCTGGCTGGCAGAAAACAGTATGCATAAATGGATCTTTGTCTGATTGGCAGGATGTGACAAGTGAAGTCCTGCAGGAGTCTGTGCTGGAGCCTCAACTTTTTACAATTTACATCAATGACTTAGGTGAGGGGAGCAAAGGCATGGTAGCTAAATTTGTAGATGACACAAAGATAAGTAGGGAAGTATGTTATGAAGCGGGCATAAGGTGGTTAAATAGGTTGAGCGAGTGGGCAAAAATCTGGCAGATCGAGTATAATGTAGGAATATGTGAAGTTGTTCACTTTGGCAGGAAGAATAAAAAGGCAGAGTATTACTTAAATGGAGAACGGTTGCAGGATTCAACCGGTTGCAGGTATAGACTGATCTAGGTATTCTCGTGCATGAGTCACAAAAAGTTAGTATACAGGTACAGCAAGTAATTAAGAAGGTCTGACAGCATCTGTGGAGCGAGAAAAAGAGTTCATGCTTCGAGTCATATGACTCTTCTTCAGAGCTAAAGAGAAGTAGAAATATAATGAAATTTATACTGTTTAAGATGGGTGGAGCAGGTGAAGCTGAATAGAAGGCCAGCGATAGCTGGGGGGTAAGAACAGATTAACAAAGATGTCATGGACAGAAAGACGTAGGCAGTGTTAACGGTAGTGGTAAGGGCTAAGGGAGGTGCTGATAGTGGCATAAAGGTAAGAAAGCAGAATCTGTTAATAGTAATGTGTTCTGCTACTACACATTCTGCTTTCTTACTTTTGTGCCACTATCAGCACCTCCTTTAGGCCTTACCACTACCATTAACACTCTCTTTATCTTTCTGTTCATAATATCTTTGTCAATCTTTCATCACATTTCTACTTCTCCTTAGCTCTGAAGAAAGGTCATACAACTCGAAACATTAACTCTTTCTCTCTCGACAGATGCGGTCAGACCTGCTGTGTTTTTATAGCATTTTCTGGTTTTATTATAAAAATATGAATGTTATGCTTCAGTTATACAGGGCATTAGTGAGGCCACATCTCGAATATTGTGTGCAGTTTTGATCTCCTTATTTAAGGAAGGATGTAGATGCGTTGGAAGCGGTTCAGAGGAGGTTTACTAGATTGATACCTGGAATGAGCAGGTTGTCTTATGAGGAAAGGTAGATAGACTGGGCTTGTTTCCACTGGAGTTTAGAAGAGTGAGGGGTAACTTGATTGAAGCACATAAGATCCTGAACTGACAAGGTGGACGTGGACAGGGTGCTTCCTCTGGTGGATGAGTCCAGAACGAAGGGGTACTATTTTAAAATTAGGGGTTGCCCTTTTAGGACAGAGATGAGAATTTTTTTCTCTGACAGTTGTGTGACTTGGGAACTCTCTGCCTCCGAAGGCAGTAGAGGCAGGGTCATTGAATATTTTTAGGGCAGAGGTAGATAGATTCTTGTTAGGCAAGGGAATCAAAAGTTATAGGGGTAGATGAGAATATGGAATTCAAACTCAAACAGATCAGCCATGATCTTATTTAGAGGCGGAGCAGGCTCGACGGTCCAAATGGCCTATTTCTGTTCCTATTTCATATGTGCCTATGTATTCCATCAATTAATCAGATCTAGAGAATAAAGTTATTAAATAAGAAAGGATAGAACACTAAACAGTTCTGAATTTTTCAGTAAGTTAAAGTTTCTGGATAATATGAGTTAAGCAAAACATTTCAGTTAACCTCCCTATAAAATAAAGTGAAGAGAAGCCCCTAACTGGTGAATAGCTTGTGAGTCTTTATTTATTTAGTATGTTTTATTGTCTAATAAATAAAGCTATACAGGGCAGCTCGGAGCCATGCAGTGTGCTTCTTGTTTCATGTGGGAGCTTCAGGATGTTTTGTGTCCTGGATAACCAGATGTGCAAGAAGTGTCATCAACTGCAGCAGTTCAAGCTCTTAGCTTCAGAATTTGAGCAGCAACTGGTGTTACTACAGCACAAATGGGAAGCTGAGAGCTTTGATAATCTCATGTTTGTAGATGTGGTCAAACCCACATCCCAAGGCATATGCTGGAAGAGGGAATGGGTGATTGCCAGGCAGATAAGAAGGACCAGGCAGGTAGCAAGGAGTCCCTGAATGCTTTCTGGAATGCGGACATTTGTGCCAATGGACACATCACTAATTTCAAATTGGATCCAGGAGCAAGTGTCACAGTCCTCCCCGATATAGAACCCTGTCCAGTAAAATAAAGCCTGAAACCATCTACAACTCAGTTACATGGCCCAGGGTGAATCAAGTTCCAGGTGAAAGGTATGTTACAAGTAACACTCCAATATAAGAACAAACAGATACTGGAAACATTATATGTGCTTCACAACCAAGAATTCTCTCTTCTGGTCAAAAAGCCTGTGTCACCCTCAACCAAAAGATTGAGGTCGTCAACCAGCAAGGATCTGGTCTGACTTCAATCAGCATTTTTCAAAATTATTCACTGGGCTGGGGCAACTAAAGACTGAATACAGCATAATGCTTACAAAAGATGCTGAACCTGTGTGTCTTTTTGCACCGAGGAAGATACCGCATCCATTCATGAAACAGGTCCAACTGCAGCTTGACAAGATGACAAGATGGGAGTCATCTCCCCTGTCACTCAGCCAGCAGAACGGTGCGCCGGGATGGTTCTGACTCCTAAACCAAACGGGTCCCTTCACATCTGTGGAGGCCTGACTCAACTCAACAAGGCAGTGGTGAGGGAAATCCACCCAATGTCTTCGGTGGATGCCAGCTTTACCAAGCTCTCCAAGAGTTCAGTGTTCTCAAAACATGATGCCAACAGCAACTTTTGGCAAGTGCCATTAGATGAAAAATCTAAATTATTGACAACCTTTGTCACCCCATTCGGCAAATTTTGCTTTAATCATTTGTCATTTGACATAACCTCAGCACCTGAAATTTTTCAGTGAATGACATCTACTATCCTGTAAGGCCTGAAAGGTATATCTGCTACGTGGATGACATCCTTGTCCACAGAACAACTGTCCAGGAACACAACATGTGGCCTAAAGCCTCATCTTGAACTGCTTGTAGGAAGCAGGACTAACACTTAATGATAAGTGTGAATTCTCTAAAACAGCCATTACATTTTTAGGCCATGTCGTGAGCAGCAAAGCATAATGATACACTCACAAAAACAAAGGCTTTTAGTGAACTTCCAGACCCCATTTCCAGATCTTCAACTATTCCTGGGTGTGGTAAATCAGCAGGCAAAATTCCTGCTACACCTAGCACAAGTCACAGAGCCCTTGAGACACTTATTGAAGAAGGCCCATGCCCGTGGCATGGTGTTGGGACGCATACCAGGAGTAAGCATTCCGGAAGATTAAAGACATGCTGCTCTCACCAAACAACCTGGCTCATGAGGACCCATCCCTCCTGACCACAATGGTAGCGAAGCCTCATCTACAGGACTAGGGGCAATACTGTTTCAGAAACAAATGTATGTGTGTTGCCAACCAGTCTATTATACGTCTCATGTTCTATCTGATAGAGGTCAGGGGAGAGTGACTGCCCTTGACATCAAGGCAGCATTTGACAGAGTGTGGCATCAAGGAGCCCTAGCAAAACTGGAATCAATGGAATCAGGG
The DNA here is from genome assembly GCF_017639515.1 of Carcharodon carcharias. Taxonomy (NCBI): domain Eukaryota; kingdom Metazoa; phylum Chordata; class Chondrichthyes; order Lamniformes; family Lamnidae; genus Carcharodon; species Carcharodon carcharias. Next base: position 94,531,503 of record NC_054483.1, read on the forward strand.
GGAAAATTCTCCACTGGTTGGAGTCATTACCTACTACAAAGGAAGATGGTTGTGATAGTTGGAGATCAATCATCTCAGTTCCAGGACATCACTGCATGAGTTCCTCAGGGTAGTATCCTCAGCCCAACTAACTTCAACTGCTTCATCAATTGCCTTCCTTCCATCATAAAGTCAGAAGTGGGGATGTTCGCTGACAATTGCACAATGTTCAGCACCACTTGCAACTCCTCAGGTACTGAAGCATATCCAAATGCATCAATAACTGGACCATAAAAAATAAAAACAGAAAATACTAGAAAAACTCAGCAGCTTTGGCAGCATCTGTGGATAGAGAAATCGGGTTAATGTACCGAGTCCATATGACTCTTTGTCAGAGCTAAAGAGAAATAGATATGTGATGGATTTTATACTGTTTAAAAGGGAGTGGAGCATGTGAAGCAAGATAAAAGGTCAGGGATAGGTGGAAGCTAAGGAGAGATAGACAAAACTGGACTTGAAATGTTAACTCTGTTTCTCTCTCCATGGAGGCTGCCAGACCTCTTGAGTTTTTCCAGCATTTTCTGTTTTTATTTCAGATTTCCGGCATCCACAGTATTTTGCTTTCATCAAGACGGGGACAATATCCAGCCTTGGGCTGACAAGTGGCAAGTAACATTTGTGCCACACAAATGCAAGGCAATGACCATCTCCAACAAGAGAGAACCTAATCATCGCTCCTTGAATTCGATCTCTCCTTAGCTCCCACCTATCACTACTATCAAAATCCTGGGGGTTACCATTGACCAGAAACTGAACTGGACTAGCCATATAAATACTGTGGCTACAAGAACAGGTCAGATGCTAGGAATCCTGTGGTGGAACCCCCTCACTCCCCAAAGCCTGTCCACCATCTACAAGGCACAAGTCAGGAGTGTGATGGAATAATGGGATACTCTCTATTTGCCTGGATGAGTACAGCTCCAGCAACACTCAAGAAGCTTGACACCATTCAGGACAAAGCACCCCATCCACAAACATTCACTCCCTCAACCACCTACGCACTGTGGCAGCAGTGTATACCATCTATAAGTTGCATTGCAGGAAATCATTCAAGTTCCTTAGAAAACTCACAACCACGACCATCTAGAAGGACAAGGGCAACAGATAGATGGGAGCACACCACCTGGAAGTTCCACTCCATGCCACACACCATCCTGGCTTGGAAATATATTGCCATTCCTTCACTGTTGCTGGGTCAAAATCCTGGAACTCCCTCCCTAACAGCACTGTGGGTATACCTACATCACATGGAATGCAGCAGTTCAAGAAGGCAGCTCACCACCACCTTCTTGAGAGCAATTAGAGATGGGCAATAAATGCTGGGCTAGCCAATGACGCCCACATCCCATGAATGAAAATAAAAGGAATGAGGTATGCAGTTATAAAGAAGGAGGCTCTCATAGTCGCATGGGCTTGCAAGAAAGTAGTCATCGAGACATAGTGCAAACCATTTGTCTCATTACTGGATGAAAAGGAATTCACCAGAATGCCCCCCAAATTCAGAGTTTCCACATGCGACTATTGTGCTTCACTTACGAGACAGTGTATGTCCAGAGCAAGCTACAAACAATGCAGACACACTGTCCAGGGTTTCAGCTGATTATCCTGCAACACAGGATATTAATTTGGTTGACGATGTCGAGTCCTATTCCCAGTTTGTGGTAACACAATTGCCAGCAAGCTCCAAAAAGCTACAACTGATATGCCAAAAGCAGATGCGGGATGAAGATTGCATCCGCATCCGTCAAAACCACATACAAGGTTGGCCACAGCAGTGTCCCAGTGGAATGGTTATGAAAATATACTTCGAGCAATGGAAACACTTCACTATAATTGATAATCTGCTGGTGTACACTGAGCAGTTGGTAATTCCCACCTCACTCCAACTAGAGATTCTGCAACAAATCCACCAAGGCCACATGGGTATCACAAAGTGCAGATCACGAGCCCAGTCTGCAGTGTGGTGGCCAGGAATATCAAGAGTAATTAAATAGTTGATTTCACATTGCCAGGTTGTATGCTGCACAAACTAGTCCAGAGGGAGTCCCTTACCCCCACCCAGTTCCCTACCAGACCTTGAGAACGTCTGGGAATGGAGTTATTTATGTAAAATGGCAAGTCCTTCTTCATCATTGTTCACTACTTCTCCAGGTGGATTGAGGTGAAACATTTACAAAAACGACCACAGAGTCGGACATTAAGTCATTGAAAGATGTGTTTGCAGCACAGCATTCTGGGCCATGTGGCATCTGACAACGGCCCGCAATTCGCTAATGACTACTTCATCCATTTCACTGAGAACTACAGATTCCAACGCTTCACCAGTCCCTGAGGTATCTCTAACCCAATAGCAAGGCAGAAAGGGGCATCCGCACTATTAAGACCCTCTTAAAGAAGAGCAAGGATTTTCCAGTAGCACTTTTGATATAAAGGTCTACTCCACTGCAATGTGGATTGGCACTGTCAGAGCAGCAGTCAGGTCGGCTTCGTACTCAGGTTCCCATTCCGCCCAAGAAACTAATCCTGGGGTTCACTATCCAGGACTATCAGGAAGTTCAAGACCACGAGCAGACTTACAGAAAACAACAAGCTTCCACTTACAATAGGACATACCGTACCAGAAACCTACCAAAGGAGACAAGGTTGGGATCAGAGGCCTAGGCAGAGAAGGCATCATTTTCCAAAAGGATGACGATCAACAACAGCCTTACTTGATACATACTCCAGAAGGCATGATAAGAAGGACAGGAGAAATCTTATCCTAATTCCTCAAGAAGAATCTTACATTATACATTTGGGAGAACCAGATGTTGAGTGTCCAATTGACAATGCAACAGATACTGCAACCCTTATCGAAGCCAACCAAGTCAAAGCAAAGAAATCCAACACCCAATCTTCCAAGCCTCACAAGGACACGATCAGGCAGAGCCATGAAACCTCCAGACCTCTTAAACCTATGAAGTCAGAGACTTGGGGGGAGATGGGGCAGTATGTAAAATAAACTTTGGACAAAGACTTGGGAGGGGGTGGGGGGGGAGATGTAGTATTAGAGTGTTCAGGACTGAAAGCGTCAATGTGTGAGGCTGGAGAAACAGTACCACCCACATGACAGGAGGGAGTCACATGACTAAGAAGCTAGCAGGAGAAAGCTCATTGATTAAACTGAGTAATACCTGTGGTCTTGTATATCTATAAATAGTTATGTTTATATAATAAACCAGTTATGGTTCAGACATATCTATGTCCCCGCAACCTTCCTTAGCCAGTAAAAACCAACATACAACAGATAATACAATTGAGAATCAGGCTCAGAATAGAAGGTTCAGAGGGAAATTTTAAAAAAAAGTATGAGAAAAGCAAAGAGAGAGGGTACAAGAAGAAACTGGCAGCCAACATAAAAGGGAATACAAAAGTCTTGCGTAGGCATATAAATAGTAGACGGGTGGTAAAAGGAGGAGTAGGGCCAAGAATGAAGCAAAAGGGGATTTATGCATGGAGGCAAGGGGCACAGCTAAGGTACTAAATGAGTACTTTGCCTCTGTCTTTACTAAGGAAGAAGATGCTGCTCGAGTCATGGTGGAAAAAGTAAGAGCCCATGGTATTCAAGGTAAAGTGGCATGTTGGATCCAAAATTAGCTGAGGTAGAAAGCAGAGGGTGATGGTGGAGGGATGCTTCTATGACTGGAAGTCTGTTTCCAGTGGAGCTCTGCAGGGCTTGGTACTCGGGCTCTTGCTGTTTTTGGTGTACATAAATGATTTGGACTTAAATGTAAGGAGTATGATCAAGAAGTTCGCGAATGACACAAAAATTGGTAGGGTGGTAAATAGTGAGGAGGATAGCCGTAAATTGCAGGAGGATATCAATGAACTGGTCAGGTGGGCAGAGAAGTGGCAAATAGAATTCTACCCGGAAAAGTGTGAGGTAATGCACAGGGAGGGATAACAAGGCAAGGGATTCCACTATGAATGGTAGGTCCCTGGAAAGTACTGAAAATCAGAGGGGCCTTGGTGTGAATATCCACAGATCCCTGAAGATAGCATGGCAGGTAAATAAGGTAGTTAAGAAGGCATATGGGATACTTGCCTTTAATAGACTTAATAACACTCCACCCTGCTCTCTTGCCCACATGTCTGTCCTTGGCTTGCTGCATTGTTCCAGTGAAGCCCAACGCAAACTGGAGGAACAACACCTCATCTTCCGACTAGGGACTTTACAGCCTTCCGGACTGAATATTGAATTCAACAACTTTAGGTCGTGAGCTCCCTCCCCCATCCCCACCCCCTTTCTGTTTCCCCCTTCCTTTTTTTTCCAATAAATTATAAAGATTTTCCTTTTCCCACCTATTTCCATTATTAAAAAAACCCCACTAGAGCTATACCTTGAGTGCCCTACCATCCACTCTTAATTAGCACATTCGTTTAGATAAAAACACCAACTTTAACTTTAACACCTATGTGTTCTATTGTACTATTATCGTTGACATCTTTTGATGATCTGCTTCTATCACTGCTTGTTTGTGCCTACAACCACAACGCCCCCCCCTCCACCTCTCTGTCTCTCTATCTCTCCGCCCCCCACACACACACCTTAAACCAGCTTATATTTCAGCTCTTTCCTGGACTCGAACTCAAGTTCTGACGAAGGGTCATGAGGACTCGAAACGTCAACTCTTTTCTTCTCCGCCGATGCTGCCAGACCTGCTGAGTTTTTCCAGGTAATTCTGTTTTTGTTTTGGATTTCCAGCATCCGCAGTTTTTTTGTTTTTATCTCTGTGTTAATTGACTGCCACTGCTCTTCAAGAAATGCCTATCTCCTCGAAGAAGTTCTGTTCCTCTCTGCGACAAGATTTCCGTATCTCTCTGTTGCCTTGTTCACATTCATTGCTTTCCATTTCCCTCCTGGTGTTTGACAAGGTGTTTACTAAAACCCGCTTTCACAGCCATATCTCCTTTCTCAGTGACTGTCTCCGTCTCCGACTTACCCCACGTGGATTTCAACTGAAATTCCACCCCTCATGTTTCGAACCCACCCAGGATTACAGGTATCTCCGGGACATAAAACGTTTCTCGGACTGCTGTTCCCGTCACATTCTGAAATCCACTCTCAGTGCCATGCGCCGCCATATGAACACACTCGACCTCTCCCTCCAGCAGCACCGCCGTACCCTTTTTCAAGGCTGCGCGTGCCCCCAGTTTCATTTTATCCTTCGGCTCATCCGACGCCTCAACAAGAAACTTTTTCTCTTTCTCCCAAGTGCTAAGGAACGCAAGCTCCAACAACTCATCGACACCAACACCCATCTAGGACCCTCCACCCCTGCCTGTCCCTCCATCCCCACCCTTTCTTCCAATCCCAACCCCAGCCGTGTATTCACTATACCCCCGACCTTCCCCTCTCCGATGCTGAACGTTCAGTGCTCAGCAAAGGACTTCGTTTCATACCCTTACGCCCTCACCTCAATGAATTTCGGGCTCGGCATGATACTGAACTCTTCTTCCGCCGTCTTCGTCTCCGGGCTCACTTCTTTGGGCAGGAGTCCTCTCCCAGTTCAATGGATCCTTTCACCCATCTCCAATATTCTCCCTCCCCCTGGACCCCTCTCTCTGGATTCTTACCTTCTCTCGATCTTTTCATTGGGAACTGTCGGCGCGACATTAGTCGTCTCAATTTCTCTGCTCCTCTCACCCATTCTAACCTGTCTCTCTCTGAACTTACTGCACTCCATTCTCTCAGGTCCAACCCTGACATTGTCATCAAACCCGCTGACAAGTGTGGTGCTGTTGTTGTCTGGCGCACTGACCTCTACCTCGCGGAGGCTGAGCGTCAACTCGCAGACACTTCCTCCTACCTCTCCCTGGACCATGACCCCACCACTGAACATCAAGCCACTGTTTCCAGGACTGTCACTGACCTCATCTCCTCTGGGGATCTCCCTCCCACAGCTTCCAACCTGATAGTCGCCCAACCTCGGATGGCCCGCTTCTATCTCCTACCCAAAATCCACAAACAGAACTGCCCCGGTAGACCGATCGTCTCAGCTTGCTCCTGCCCCACAGAACTCATTTCTCGTTATCTTGACTCCCTTCTCTCTCCCCTTGTCCAGTCCCTTCCCACCTACATCCGTGATTCCTCTGACACCTTACGTCACATCAACAATTTCCAGTTCCCTGGCCCCTACCGCTTCCTCTTCACCATGGACGTCCAATCCCTCTACACCTCCATCCCCCACCAGGATGGTCTGAGGGCCCTTAGCTTCTTCCTCGAACAGAGGCCCGAACAATCCCCATCCACCACTACTCTCCTCCGTCTGGCTGAACTTGTTCTCACGCTGAACAATTTCTCCTTCAACTCCTCTCACTTCCTCCAAATAAAAGGTGTGGCTATGGGTACCCGCATGGGCCCCAGCTATGCCTGTCTCTTTATGGGGTATGTGGAACATTCCTTGTTGCAGTCCTACTCCAGCCCCCTTCCACAACTCTTTCTCCGGTACATCGATGATTACTTCGGTGCCGCTTCATGCTCTTGTCAGGACTTGGAAAAATTTATTAATTTTGCTTCCAATCTCCACCCCTCCATCATTTTCATGTGGTCCATCTCTGACACATCCCTTCCCTTCCTTGACCTCTCTGTCTCAATCTCTGGTGATAGACTGTCCACCAATATCCATTACAAACCCACCGACTCCCACAGCTATCTCGACTACAGCTCCTCACACCCCGCTTCCTGTAAGGACTCCATCCCATTCTCTCAGTTCCTTCGCCTCCGTCGCATCTGTTCCGATGATGCTACATTCAAAAACAGTTCCTCTGACATGTCCTCCTTCTTCCTTAAGGTTTTCCACCCACGGTCGTTGACAGGGCCCTCAACCATGTCCGGCCCATCTCCCGCGCATCCGCCCTCACGCCTTCTCCTCCCTCCCAGAAACATGATAGGGTCCCCCTTGTCCTCACTTATCACCCCACCAGCCTCCGCATTCAAAGGATCATCCTCCGCCATTTCCGCCAACTCCAGCATGATGCCACCACCAAACACATCTTCCCTTCACCCCCCTTATCGGCATTCCGTAGGGATCGCTCCCTCCGGGACACCCTGGTCCACTCCTCCATCACCCCCTACTCCTCAACCCCCTCCTATGGCACAACCCCATGCCCATGCAAAAGTTGCAACACCTGCCCCTTCACTTCCTCTCTCCTCACCGTCCAAGGACCCAAACACTCCTTTCAAGTGAAGCAGCATTTCACTTGCATTTCCCCCAACTTAGTCTACTGCATTCGTTGCTCCCAATGTGGTCTCCTCTACATTGGAGAGACCAAACGTAAACTGGGCGACCGCTTTGCAGAACACCTGCGGTCTGTCCGCAAGAATGACCCAAACCTCCCTGTCGCTTGCCATTTTAACACTCCACCCTGCTCTCTTGCCCACATGTCTGTCCTTGGCTTGCTGCATTGTTCCAGTGAAGCCCAACGCAAACTGGAGGAACAACACCTCATCTTCCGACTAGGGACTTTACAGCCTTCCGGACTGAATATTGAATTCAACAACTTTAGGTCGTGAGCTCCCTCCCCCATCCCCACCCCCTTTCTGTTTCCCCCCTTCCTTTTTTTTTCCAATAAATTATAAAGATTTTCCTTTTCCCACCTATTTCCATTATAAAAAAAACCCCACTAGAGCTATACCTTGAGTGCCCTACCATCCATTCTTAATTAGCACATTCGTTTAGATAATATCACCAACTTTAACTTTAACACCTATGTGTTCTATTGCACTATTGTCGTTGACATCTTTTGATGATCTGCTTCTATCACTGCTTGTTTGTCCCTACAACCACAACGCCCCCCCCTCCACCTCTCTGTCTCTCTATCTCTCCGCCCCCCACACACACACCTTAAACCAGCTTATATTTCAGCTCTTTCCTGGACTCGAACTCAAGTTCTGTCGAAGGGTCATGAGGACTCGAAACGTCAACTCTTTTCTTCTCCGCCGATGCTGCCAGACCTGCTGAGCTTTTCCAGGTAATTCTGTTTTTGTTTAATACACGCATACTCATTACACGCAGTATACGAAATAAGGTAAATGAGCTTGTGGCGCAGATTGAAATTGGCAGGTATGATGTGGTGGGCATTACGGAGACATAGCTGCAAGGGGATCAGGACTGGGAGCAAAATATCCAAGGATAGACATCCTATCGAAAAGATAGGCAAGTTGGCACAAGGGGTGGGGTTGCTTTGTTAGTAAGAAATTAAATTAAATCGATAGCAAGAAATGATGTAGGGTCAAATGATGTAGAATCTGTGTGGGTAGAGTTGAGGAACTGCAAAGGTAAAAAAACCATAATGGGAGTTATGTACAGGCCTCCAAACAGTAGTCAGGATGTAGGGCACAAGATACACCAGCAGATAGAAAAGGTGTGTAAGAAAGGCAAGGTTACAGTGATCAATATGCAGGTAGACTGGGAAAATCAGGTTGGTAGTGGATCCCAAGAAAGGGAATTTGTGCAATGTCTACGAGATGGCTTTTTGGAGCAGCTTGTGGTGCAGCCCACTAGGGAACAGGCAATTATAGATTTAGTGATGTGTAATGAGGCAGATTTGATAAGGGACCTTAAGGTGAAGGAACCCTTAGGAGGAAGTGACCATAATATGATAGAATTTACCCTGCAATTCCTGGGAGAGGAAAAAGCTGGAATCAGATGTAACGGTATTACAGTTGAATAAATGCAACTACAGAGGCATGAGGGAGGAGCTGGCCAGAATTGACTGGGAGATGAGCCTAGCAGGAAAGACAGTGGAACAGCAATGGCAGGAGTTTCTGGGAGTAATTTGGGAGACACAGCAAAAATTCATCCCTAGGAAGAAGAAGCATACTAAAGGGAGGACGAGGCAACCATGGCTGACAAGGGAAGTCAGGTACAGCATAAAAGCTAAAGAGAAAGCATACAATGCGGTGAAGAGCAGTGGGAAACCAGGGGATTGGGAAGCCTACAAAGACCAACAGAGGACAACTAAAAAAGAAATAAGGAGGGAGAAGATTAAATATGAGGGTAAACTAGCCACTAATATAAAAGAAGATTGCAAGGGTTTTTTAGATATATAAAGGGGAAGAGAGAGGCAAAAGTGGACATTAGGCCGCTGGAAAATGACGCTGGAGAAGTAGTAGTGGGGAACAAAGAAATGGCGGAGGAACTGAATAGGTACTTTGCGTCAGTCTTCACAGTGGAAGACACGAGTGACATCCCCAAAGTTCAAAAGAGCCGGGGGGGGCAGAGGTGAGTATGGTGGCCATTACCAAGGAGAAGATGCTAGGAAAACTGAAAGGTCTGAAGGTGGATAAATCACCTGGACCAGATGGATTACATCCCAGAGTTCTGAAGGAGATAGCTGAAAAGATAGTGCAGGCGTTAGTGGTGATTTTTCAGGAATCACTGGAATCAGGGAGGGTCCCAGAGGACTGGAAAATTGCTAATGTAACCCCCCTGTTTAAGAAGGGAGTGAGGTAAAAGACAGGAAATTACAGGCCGATTAGCCTGACCTCAGTCGTTGGTAAGATTTTAGAGTCCATTATTAAGGATGAGATTTCAGAACACTTGGAAGTGCATGGTAAAATCAGGCAAAGTCAGCATGGTTTCATCAAGGGGAGGTCATGCCTGACAAATCTGTTAGAATTCTTTGAGGAGGTAACGAGTAGGTTAGACAAAGGAGAGCCAAAGGATGTTATCTACTTGGACTTCTAGAAGGCCTTTGACAAGGTGCCGCACAAGAGGCTGCTCAGTAAGATAAGAGCCCATGGTTAGAGCCAAGGTGCTAGCATGGATAGAAGATTGGCTGTCTGGCAGGAGGCAGAGAGTGGGGATAAGGGGGTCCTTCTCAGGATGGTGGCCGGTGAATAGTGGAGTTCCGCAGGGGTCAATGTTGGGACAACAACTTTTCACTTTATACATTAATAATCTAGATGAAGGAACTGAGAGCATACTGGCTAAGTTTGCAGATGATACAAAGATAGGTGGAGGGACAGGTAGTATTGAGGAGGCGGGGAGGCTGCAGAAGGATTTGGATGTTAGGAGAATGGGCAAAGAAGTGGCAGAAGGAATACAACGTGGGAAAGTGTGAGGTCATGCACTTTGGTAGGAAGAATAGAGGCATAGACTATTTTCTAATGGGGAGAGAATTCAGAAATCTGGAGTGCAAAGTGACTTGGGAGTCCTAGTCCAGGATTCTCTTAAGGTTAACTTGCAGGCTGAGTCAGGGGTTAGGATGGCAAATGCAATGTTGGCATTTATTTCGAGAGGACTGGAATATAAAAGCAGGGATGTGCTGCTGAGTCTTTATAAGGCTCTGGCCAGACCACATTTAGAATATTGTGAGAAATTTTGGGCTCCGTATCTCAGGAAGGATGTGCTGGCCCTGGAAAGGGTCCAGAGGAGGTCCCCAAGAATGATCCCAGGAATGAAAGGCTTAACATATGAGGAATGTTTGAGGATTCTGGGTCTATACTCGATGGAGTTTTGATGGAGGAGGCGGGATCTGATTGAAACTTACAGAATACTGAAAGGCCTGGATAGAGTGAACATGGGGAAGATGTTTCCATTAGTAGGAGAGACTAGGGCCCGCGGGCACAGCCTCAGAGTAAAGGGAAGACCTTTTAGAACAGAGATGAGGAGAAACTTCTTTAGCCAGGGTGGTGAATCTATGGAATTCATTGCCACAGAAGGATGTGGAGGCCAGGTCATTGAGTGTATTTAAGACTGAGATAGATAAGTTCTTGATTGGTAAGGTGATCAAAGGTTACGGGGAAAAGGTGAGAGAATGGGTTTGAGAAACTTATCAGCCATGATTGAACGGCGGAGCAGATTTGATGGGCCGAATGGCCTAATTTCTGCTCCTATGTCTTATGTCTTATTAGCCAAGGCATAGAAAGCAAGAGCAGGGAGGTTATGCTGGAACTGTATAAAACGCTGGTTAGGCCACAACTGGAGTACTGCATGCAGTTCTGGTCACCACATTATAGGAAGGATGTGATTCTACTGGATGGGGTGCAGAGGAGATGCTGCCAGGGCTGGAGGGGCTGAGTTATGAGGAAAGATTGGATAGGTTGGAGTAGTTTTCCTTGGAGTAGCGAAGATTGAGAGGGGACCTGATAGAGGTGTATAAGATTATGAGGGGCATAGATAGAGTGGATAGGAAGGCACATTTTCCTTTCGAAGAGGGATCAATAACCAGGGGGCATAGATTTAAGGTAAGAGGGAGAAAGCTAAGAGGGAAGTTGAAGGGAAATTCTTTCACCAAAGCATGGTGGGAGTCTTGAACTCACTGCCTGAAAGGGTGGTTGAGTCAGAAACTCTCGTAACATTTAAGAAGTATTTAGATATTCACTTGCATTGCCATTGCCTCCAGGGCTATGGGCCAAGCACGGGAAATGTGATTAGTGTAGTCAGATCTTTGTTGGCTGGCACAGACACAATGGGCCGAATGGCCTCCTGTGCTGTAAGCATCTGAGTCTATGAAAAGGAGGTTGTTGAGGCACTTAATGGGTGTAAAACTGATAAAGAGGTGATATTAGATAGGCTGGTTGGACTCAGAAATTTATAAGTTACCAGGACCAGATGAGACACTTCCAAGAATACTGGGAAAAGGGTGGAACTTGTGGAGGCACTAATGGATGCTGTCAGAAATGCCCTGAGGCCTTCACTAGAGATCATCACTGGATCCTTGAAAACAGGTGAGTGCAGCAGGATGGAGTTTGCGGAGAGGGGGTTGCCGACAAGTTTGAGGGTGGGGGGGCGGGTGCGTCGGGTGTCGGAAGATGCAAGGGCAAGGGGCTGGCTTTCAGTGTCCCCACCCTACCCTTTCCAATGCCCGGTTGCTCAAACAGGCAGGGGCTATCCCGGTAGCCCACTGCAAACAGGGCAGGGTTTGCTGGACAGCCTTCAAAATCCATAGGAGATCCATACGAGTCCAATTAACTCCCTAAACCACCATTAAATCTCGGTGGGCTCATGGATAATTGGCTTTAAGTGGCGCATTGGTGAGTCTAATTGACATTCCACCATCAACAGATAGGATTCCCATGTTGACACCTTCACATCTCCCACTAAATCAGGTAGTTTTCCTGACACCGGGAACTGGTCCCGCCCAATTCTCTCAGCACCCCGCCATCATGCCCACTTTCAGGGACTCAATTAAATTCCACCCAACAAGTCAGAACCAGGAAATTATAAACATATCAGGGTGACTTTGATCGTAGGCAAGTTTCTGGCACAGGTCATTACAGATATTTTGCATGACCGCCTTGACAGAGAAGAAGTTATAAGAGCTTACGACAAGGTTTCTGAAAAGCTCATGCCTTGCTAAGCTGGTTACATTTTTGAGCAAATTACTATGAGCGTGGAAGTAGGTTAACATCATACATCTGGATCTTCAATAAGTTTCTGAGTAGATGCCACACAATAGACTACTTAATAAGATAACAATTCTGTTGGATTGGCAGGCAGGCAGACATTGAGTTGGATAAAGAATTGGATGCATTCCTGTAGAGTGAAGGTTGCTATTAATACCAATGGTCCTGAATGGGATCAGGTTACTAACGACATCCTGCAGGAATTGGTGATAGGTGATTGTTCTTTGCAACCTTTATTAATGATTTGGATAATGATATTCAGAGAACACTCTGCAGATTTCAGGATGATACAAAGATTTGTGTGTCGTCATGACTGTTGATGAGAACAGATTACAAGCAAAACTAGATTTGGTAAACAAGCCATGTTTGGTGGATAGATATATTTTAATATAGGGCAGATTTTACGCCAGAGGGATATTACAGTCCCGCCTAAGTCAATGGACTTTTAAATGGTTCAGCGCATTTTACAGCCCCGCCTCCACCATGACAGGGCCCTAAAATTCCACCCATAAACGATAGAGGACCTAGAAAAGGTTCAGAGTAGAGCTACCAAGCTGAAACCTAGTTTACTCTGAAGTTACTATGCTTAACAGAGATCTGGGATTATTTCTATTCTTGAAAAGCATAGAATTCAAGATTCAATTGAGGTCTTCTAAAATTATGAAGATGTGATCCCTCCAGGTAAATCCTTTCAGACAAATAGGAGGGCGGCTAGGGAATATGCTCATACCTCACATAAGAATAGAACTAGGTTAGATGTAAAGCAATTATTCTTTTCAAGGAAGGTCATTGACCTTTGGAATAAGTTCCTAGTCGACGCTGTGAATGAGGATTTACTAGTAAGTGTTGAAAAAAGGAGCTGGACATGTTCCCATCTATGGCTGACACCACAGAGAACAAAGTATTGAGCATTGGAAATTGGTCATTATGTCCCACAGTCGCTATAGTCTTCTAGAAATGTCTGATCAACTTCTGGGCTGGAGAAGAATTTTTCAGATTTTCCCCTCTGAATTGGCCTAGAGTTTTTAATAATGGTTTGTTTTTGCCTCTCTGGGAAATTACTTGATATTTGGTGGGTGAGGATGGACAGTTAGTAGGATCAGGATGTTAAGTTGCAGCATGACTGTATGGAACCAGCTGGTCTTTTCCTGTCAGTTATTTTAGCATGCTTGTACAATAACGTTCATCAAAATCTAAAAGACATGCACTGTATAAAAATTTAACTAGAATACAAGTAGCTTGTTAAAAACTACATTACATCTAGAAAAAAATTACAGGTTTTGTATTCAATAAAATCTTTTGTTTTTTTTTATATATATATATATATGTCCCATGTATGTGTGCCAGTTAGAAAACATACTTTCCTCAAAACTAGGGTTGCTGTGTCCTTCAATTTGGTCAAGTAACAATGAATGGTCAGACTCTTCAGCAAGCTAAAAAGAGAACATTATTTAAGTGAGAAACTTATATTTTCATGTTTTTCACATATTCAATAAATGTTGCTTATAGTATTAGATAAATCAAATTTTGGTTGTCTGAGTTCTTTAAAATAAACCTGAAACATAAATAGGCACTGGTGGCAGCACTGAAGTCAAACCTTGAAGTAGCAAAGACACAGGTGAGGATTTCAGCTGTTGTGGGGTATAGTGTAAAGGGATCGGGAGGAGAATGAAGTGGGAGCAGAAGTGGACAATGGACAGGTGGAAATAAACAGCTGTTATAGTGGCTGGCATATGGGCTTTGAAATTTCAATCTGGTTTAACCAGGACGCAAAGATTGTGCACCATCAGGCTCAGCTATATGAACAGCAAGTCAAAGCAACTTCTTGTTTATCCATAACTTGATGTCAGATAAATCAGTCAGCCAGACAGCATGCAAATTGTTGTGCGATCAAGAACTGTGCAGAGGTTTAGAGTTGGACATCATCAACTTACATATGAAAGGTGACTTAATGCTTATAAATAATGTCATCGAGGGCCAGCATGTAAATGAGGAAAATATGAAACCAAGAAAGGAACTTGAGGTGGAATAGAGTGACTGTCCTAGTGCTAAAGTTAGAAGAAAAAAATAGGAGATACTGAGATAAGTAGGAGTGGAACCATCCATGAAACTGGACTGTAGTGGACATGATGCAGAATAATTAACTGCCAAAAGAGGGCCAAAGAGAAATAGCATATAGAACAGTCAAAAATCACAGAAGATGTACTGGTGACTTTAACCAGGGCAGTTTTGGTGCTGAGTGAAGCACTGATTGAAGAGACTTGAATCGGAAGAGATGACAGGGTGGGGGATGTTGCAGGCCACAGGGAACTGGTTGATCTTGCATTTGAAGAATGTAAAGCAGAAAAGAGTTTAAAATTAAGGCAGTGACTAAAAAGGATTAGAAGGCAACAGAAGGTGGCCTTTTGAGAAACAAAATGATAATGACAGTCCTATAGGTTAAGGTATACCCTATAGTCTAAGGAAAGGAGCCACTGTTGTTTTACTAAGCACATGGCCCACGGAGAGGTATCTACTGGGTTGGGATAGAATCCAAAGGACAAAAGTTGATTCTCTGAGTATATAGGTTAGGGCCATGGTGGAAGGGGAAAGAGTCCTGTCTGAGGTGGAGGAGGAAATGGTTGAGCAAGCCAAAAAAATTCCAAGGACTCTTTGCATGCTATACTGGAGGGGTAAAAAGGCAATGAAGCAAACAAAAATTAGCTAGAAAAGGAGTCTTGGGTTGTTTTGACCATCAAGGATAATCCTGGAGGAGAGAGGAAGTTGGTCTTACAGAGACTGGTCACTACATGCTGGCCCTTGGTGAAATCATTTATAGACATGAAGTCACCTTTCATATATACATTGACGATACCCAACTCTAAACCTCTGCATAGCTCTTGGCTCCACAACAATTTGCATGCTGTGTGGCTGACATTGCTCAAGGTGAGCTAAACCAGGGCTAATAGTGAATGACTAGATCAGTCGTATGTTGGGCAGGTCTTATTCAAGGGAAAGTGAGTGGGACTTGTGTAGGGGGAGTGTTGCGGACAGGAAGAGACATGGAGGTGCACGGACATTGAAGGTAGGCACAAAGGAGGTATTGAACAATTCAAATGCAGCAGAAGAGCGGGGGGGTGGTGGGAATTAACAAGAGAGTCAGTATAATATTGTTTCTCCAGGCATGCATGGTAGTCAAAGAGGCAATAGAAATAAACATCGGAAATATGGATGTGGAGGAAAATGAGGAAGTGAATGAAGGTGGACATATCAGGATGGTAGAAACCACAGAAGGTGAAGCTGAGAAACCAGAAGCACAGAAAAATTAGAGGACAGGAGAATTGAGGCGATGGATATAATCAAGAGAATTCAGTGTCACTTCATACAAAATTTATATGTGGTGAAGAGGAAGATTGTTTAAGTAAGGAAGTTGCTGTGGGACTTAGAAGAAGTGAGCAAAGATAAGAACTTTGAAGAAGTGAGGAAGATGGCATTGTTTATTGCATGGCAAAATAAAATACTATACCCTCTTCCTTATAGTTTCTCTTCTAGCTGAAATTCGACGCCTTATATGATCTTCTTGTGCATTCTCATCCTGAGGAAACAAATTTTCAATTAAGTTAATAAAGGTCCTGAATTAACACAGGAACACAATTTTGACAGTTACACAAAGCAGAGCCCACCAGTGCTGACCTCTCCATAGTCTGTAGAGTCATTGGGAGAACACCTAATTTGCATGGACCCAGGTAGTGCTTACATTGTTGTAAATGGAATTTCTGACATCCTGTTCCCATCAGTGGGACAGGAGGATGGTGGTGGGGCACAGGGTGGGGGAAGGGGTGGATGGTTCTATCTTTCATCTTCCCCAGAGCAACAAATTTGTTGGTCCCTTTTCCCCCATGGAATCAATAATAAAAAAAACAAAAACAAAATTAAGATCCATGCCATTTCACTGGCCAGCACACCTAGATTTTCTCCTATATTAAGAAAAACCAAGCCAATAGTAAACAATTTAAAGGAAGAGAGATCCCTCTAACAGTAAGTGTGTAAATTCAAATTTGTTCTTTCAGGCAAACTTCAACTTTGTCCATCAGTGCCTTATTACTAAATTTTAAAATATTTCTTAAAGCACAATTTTAAATTTTTTTTTTTAAAATATGGAATTAAGGAAAATATTAATTCCCTATTATGTTTTCCCCAAAGGCTTTGAGAGGTTCTTGCAGCTAGCCTATCTGATCTAATTTGATAATGTTTCTGTTGAGAAATAATTTGTATGTAATTTGATGTTAGTCATTTACATGCTGTTACAAGTAATGCAAAATAGAAATAAAACTTAAACACAAAAAAAATTGTCCCACCTACTTGTCCCCAATAACTTTTAATATTCCTCTTTTACAAACAACTATTTCCCTTTAAAAGAATTTATGGGCTCTGTCTCAGCAACTGCTCATGCCAGAGAATTCCCCATTCTGACCATCATCAAATCTAAAGGCGTCTTTTCTGACCTCATCTTTAATTATTTCCTCCTCATCTCCGTCTGAAATGGAAACGCCCTTATTTTTCAACTGTGTCACTTAGTTCTAGATTCCTCCATGAGGGGAAATATCCTCTCAGTGCCATCCTGCCGAGGCTCTCAGAGTCAATAAGATCATTTCTCATTTTTCTAAACACCTAATCAGCTCAACCTATCCTCATAAGACAACTCCTTCATCCCGGCTACCAACCTAGTGAACCTTTTCTGAACTGCTTCCAATGCAAGAATATCCCTCCTTAAGTAAGGAGACCAAAACTATACAAAGTATTCTAGGTACAGACTCACCTTTCCTACTTCTATCCTCCATCCCCCTTGCAATAAAGGCCAAAATTCCATTTGCCTTCCTAATTATTTGCTATACCTGCATGAAAACTCTCTATGATTCAAATACAAGGACACCCAGATCCCTCTGTACCACATTCTGCACTCTATATTTAAATAATATTCTGCTTTTCTATTCTTCCTGCCAAAGTGGACAACCTCATATTTTTCCACATTATATTCCATCTGCCAAAATTTTGCCCACTCACTTAACTTATCTATACCCTCCTGCAGACTCTCTGTATCCTCCTCACAACTTGGGCCAGAATATTGCCATCGGTGTGACCCCCAACACACCGACGCACAAAATGACATGAGATGACATCGGGCATGCATCCCAATGTCATTTCAATATTGCATTTGGCAGGCGCATACTGGAGGCGGCTGTTCACCTGCCGAGCTGACAAAGGCCTATTTAGGCATTAAGAAAGTCATTAATATAATTAACATCGCTGCCCATCCAACCTTGAAGTTGGCAGGCAGGCGAAGAGCCCAAGCAGCCTTCGTGTTTTCCAGGAAACCTCATCCACGGGCAGGATGAGATTTCCTGAAGGTTTTATAAAATTAATAAATAAATCTGGTGAACTTGACAAACATGTCCCCGACTTTCCCTCCTCCTCCCGCCTGCACAGGTAGTGCTGAGCACTACACAACGCGCATTATGCTGGGCAGGTTTTAACTGGCCCACCCACATAAAATGGCGACGCGCAGCCGATCACGGGCAGCAATCGGCTCCGCACCCACCCCCGCCTGCTCCTGCCCTAGCCACCTGACATAGGTAAGATTCAGCCCTTGTTTTCTTACTTATTTTTGTATCAACAGCAAATCTGGCTACAACAAAATTATTAACATAGATCATAAATAGCTGAAGCTCTAGCACTGATCCCTGGCAATCCCTTAGTTACAGTTTGCCAACCTGAAAATGACCAATTTATCTCTGCTCTCCGTTTCCTGTTGGTTAGCCAATCCTCTATCCATGTTAATATATCACCCCCAATGCTATGAGCTCTTATCTTGTATGTAGCCTTTTATGTGGCACTTTATCGAATGCCTATTGGAAATCCAAATAGACTACATTTACTGTTACTCCTTTATCCACCCTGCTCGTTACATCCTCAAAGAACTTTAATAAATTTGTCAAACACAATTTACCTTTCACAAAATCATGATGACTCTGCCTGATTGTATTATGTTTTCCTAAGTGTCCTGTAACTACCTGCTTAATAATGGATTCAAGCATTTTCCCAATGACAAATGCTAGGCTAACTGGCGTATATTTTCCTGCTTTCTGTCTCCCTCCTTTCTCAAATAATGGTGTTGGATTTGCAGTTTTCCAATCCCCTGGGACCTTTCCTGAATCTAAGGAATCTTGCAAGATTACAACTAATGCATGCATTATCTCTGTAGCCACCCCTTTTAAGATCCTAGGATGCAGGCCATCAGGAACGTTGGACCAGTGAACCTTTAGATCCATTAGTTTTCCCAGTATTTTTCACTAGTGATCATGATTACTTTAAGCTTCTTCTTCCCTTTTGCCTCTTGATTTTCTACTATTCTTGGGATGTTTTTGTGTCTTCTACTGAGGAGACAGATGAAAAATATTTGTTCAAAGTCTCTGCCTTTTCGATGTTTCCCATTATTAACTCCCCTGTCTCACCTACTAAGGGATTAACATTCAATGCTGCTACTCTTCTCCTTTTTACACACTTGTAGAAGCTTTTACTTTCTGTTTTTATATTTTTTGCAAGTTCTCTCCCATACTTTAATTTCTCCCTCTATTCTTTTTAGTCATTCTTTACTGGTTTCTAAGTGTTTTCCAATCTTCTGGCCTACCACTAAACTTTTCAGTTTTGTGCATTTTATCTTTCAATTTCATATCATCTTTAATTTCCTTAGTTAGCAACAGGTGCTGCACCCTTTCAGTAGTCTTTCTTTCTCAATATCTTTGTTGAGAGTTATGAAATATTTGCTTAAATATGCCACTACTTCTCTACAGTCTTACCTTTTAATATATTTTCCCATTCCACGAGCCAACTCTGTCTTCATACCCTTGTAAATGCCTTTATTTAAGTTTAAGACTCTAGTTTCAAACCCACATTTCTCACTCTCAAAAGGAATGCAAAATTCTATTAGTGTATAATCCCTCTTACCTAGAGGATCCATTACTATGACATAATTAATTAATCCAGTCTCATTACACATTACTAGACCTTAAAATAGTCTGTTCCCTGGTTGGTTCTACAACATATTATAGTAAGAAAATGTCCTGAATACACTGTATGAACCCATCCTCCAGATTACCTTTGCGAATTTCATCCAATCTATAAGATGACTAAAATCACCCACGATTATTGCAGTAACTTTCTTACAAGCCCCAATTATTTCTTGATTTATACTGGTTTACTGTAGTTAGTGCCAGGGAGCCTATAAACTACTCCCACGACTGACTTCTTTTCCTTGGTGTTTTTACCTTGTATTTCCTACAAAGGCATTCATATCTGTACACAATAATTCATCTATAGCCTCAGTTCTTGTACAAGTTTAATGTTACCTAATTGCTTTTGTATTCCATATAAGAGAAGTTAGGTATATGAGGCAGAAGAAATAAAAGGATATGTTCATAGAATGAGATGAAGTAAGGCGGGTGAAGACAGTCATCACCAAAACGGCACACTTCTGCAGAACCTCCTTAGATTGGCTCACAACAGTCTTGATATCTTGGATACCCAGGGTCATCTTTATCCAAATACACAGTAATACACCGGTGCACTGTATGATGGCTCTGATTATTCAGTTCCTTCAAATTAATTGAATCAGCAACAGTAATTTGTTGTGAATAGTTAGTTCATGGTTCATATTGTTTAGTATATAACTTTTAGTTTTATGAATGCAACATTTAGGTTGTAGGCTAAAAAGATCAGAATAGAAGAGAGAGCTATAAAACAGCAAGTGGGCTTACTTAGCTGGTGAGATGGCAATGCAACATCTGCCATCCTTGCAAGAACAATGATAATCCAGAGAGATGTTTCCGTTTTGGGAGGTAGAGCTAAATTATTTTAAAAGCATTCAGTAAACCCATTCACTTCATCAGATCGAAGAAGAAATTGTAAATGGGTTAATTCATGTAAAGGTCGGTTTGATGATAGTCCACAGCAGGCTACGTCATCATGGGGATGGGTGGAGCTTAGGAAGGCTTTCTGGTTTCAATTTATCTGGGTGTTTGCAGGGAGACGATTTGGGCAGTTTGGGCCTCATGTGGTTTGCAGCTCACTGAGAGAAGTTAGCCAAAATAAATGACAGTTGGACAGACCTGCACCGTAAGCAGAGTAACATATTAACCTCATAACTGACTGTGCGGAAGGTGGGTTGAGGCTTAATCTCAGTTTGAACCATGTGAGGAATAAAAGCTGGAAGGCTGCCTAGTTTGAAGCTAGTGGGAGAAACTACAGTAAGCCTCACAGTGTCTTATTGCAAAAGAAAATCATATTAGCTTGGAAGTATTGGAAAAGTAACCAGGACAAGGGACTGAGGCCTCACAGTCAAGAGAGGGTAAATGAAAGTTTTACCTCTAAGAATAGCTGAAGCTGACAAAAATTCACCAGGGGACTATGGCATTCTTATAGATGGTCCCTACAGAAGTACATAACTTTAAATTTGATGTGTCTTATAACAGAATTCTTGAGGGAAGTTGGAAGTAAACCTGAGTGCATAACATACATAGGTATAAACCATATTGTTAAATTAATAGTTGCTTTGTTTAATTCTTTCATATACAACAAAGTTTGTTTTGTTAAATAAAGTGAAATCTTGTGGTGTAGTTCTATTGGTTAAAAGGAGGTAATCAGATTTCTTTTACATGTTAACGGTCCCTAACCGGTTCATAACAAACTTTATTTCACTGTCCTTGCTGCTAAATCCAGCCTTCAGGTTTCCTTATTTTTAGCTGTCTCCTGCTGAAATCTAATTTCTGAGGGCTCTGTGTTTTCCTTTTCTTTTCAATCAGCCTTTATTTCCTTAGCAACATGAGGTCATAGTCTGATTTTGCTGAAATCTGATGTCACAGCCAGAAGCCTAAAGACAAAACCCCCTTTCCCAGAAGGCTACAGCTTTAGTTTCTCTTTCACAAAAAAAATACAGGCTTCAAAACCAATGTCAGTGTACCCATCAGAACATTTGATAAGTCATCTGTGCAGACAACAGCTCATGCACGCTTCCCCATCGGTCCCATAAATCCTGGATTTCATCATAATCAACTTGCACTGACACCAAAAAGACCTGTGAATCCTGAATCCTGAAATCAAGGGCAGAATTTAATGGTCGTGGCTAGAAAACTGCTGACAACCCTGCCACAACCATTTTCGGAAGGCCTGATGGGATTAAGTCCTAATAGGGCACTTACCTTCCTATCATCAGGCTTCCCACCTCCTGTGAGGGGAATGTCCTCCCAGAAATCCTGCCTCCACGAACAGTTGGCCAATCAGATCATTAGAACTGGTGAGCCACAGGCCCACAAGATAGTCAGTAAAGCAACAAGAGCACTACATCTTGCCCTCTCTCAGGATCCCTACACAGTTGCTCCCTTTCACCCCACATCCCACCCAAAAACCAATGGTTTTTGTAGTGCTAAAAAGCCAGCTAGGGCAAATTGCCTAGCAGTAGCGAAGTACTGCAGTCTATAGCTGTATAACTCATAAGCTCCAGTACCCAGAATTTAAGAACTCAAGGGTCCCAAAATGAGAAACAGCAATCATTCGCTGATTTTTCTAAAGCCAATGGCAAATACGTTGTAAGAGTAATAGAATCGGTAAACCTTTTGAGAAAAGCACTGCGGGATGACTTCTGGGTTAGACATGAATTCCCAGCAATTATTGTGTTTGACATTTAGTGAAACTGATCATCTTGATCATTTTTGGCATTCAGCTCCAAAGTATATTTCCTTAGCATTAATAGTATATCACTTGAGTTAGAGTCAGAGACTTGGGACAGTTCTGATGTACTTACCCGAATAGTTACCCAGGGAATGTTACATTAAAACCTAGTCTATTTCCTGGGTAACTACAGAACGACCCCCCAATTAACTCCCAACCCATCGACTCTCTCTTCGACCACCCACCCAACCTGACTACTCCCCCTGATCCAACACGGCTACCCCGCCTGACGCAACCAGCCCCAGACCCAACTGCTACCTCAACCTCCTGCCACCTCACACACCCTACACAACCACTTACCCCACCCACCCTACTCATTATCTCACCCACCCTACCACCCTACCCATTCACTCATTCATCCACTCATCTAGCCATTCACTGACATTCAAACTAGACATTTAAACTAACCATAAGGCAGCTTGTGCCATAAAAAGGGGCATGTCCTGTCTTCCCCCCAATTCTACTCTGCTGCGACAGAGCTCTCTGAGAGATGCTGCATTCCGCATTTCTGGGAAAGCTGAGTTTGGATGGTCCCAGAAGAAAAGTGGAGCAGCATCGAGTCAGGGGAATGCTCAAAAGGAGCAGAAATCTGACGATGATTGCCGGTCCTTGGAAGATCTAGGCCAATGCTCTTTAATGTAATACTGAGGGAGTAGAATGATGAAGGAAGTAACAAGAACTGCTAATGCAAAGCATCTGTGTGCAACATTTCAGACAAAGAGTACAAATATAACTCTACAGGCATTGTGCTATTAACTGATTCTTGGCTACAAAGCATTATATTGGCCCTCCTTTTGTTTTTTGCACACGTTCACCAAAGTCTTCTTTATTAGATGACTCTTGTCATGTCAGATGAGTCTTTATTACTATGTGCATTGTGTCAATCATTCTGAGCACTTTGGGAAACCAACAATTCTGGAGAACTTTAATTCCCTATACCTTAAACCAAATTTGATGAACTCTTCAGCTCCATGGCACAGAGCGTCAGACACCTGTCTAATACTGTCCCTCACTATCACTGGATGCCTGGAAGGAGCCTGACTCATAGAAGTTGAGAAGCATGCTCAGCTACATTGCCACTCTTAGCCTGCTGGAGCACATGGACAGAGGCATCAAGGCACCTTGAAGAAAGTCACAGGTTTAGCTACAAACATATGAAACTGACTGGAAAGAAAAGACAGAGCTAGTTCATTAGGCCTGTCACATCCATCATGAAGATTGGAGCATTGACTAGATACTTTCCAAGCCCCTGCAAAGTACAAATGATGCAGTCAGCCACTCAGATATCTCGTGGAATATCAGGGGAAACTTATATACAGCTTGGGTAGGGTACTTGCAAATAGCGTGCAGTCTTTTTCTGTGGTACTTAACTGTCTCAGCTATCTTACTTGTTTCAATAATAGCATGTATAATGGCTTCCTGCAGTGGCAAGAGATGGTGGTGCCTTCAATTCTCTCATGATCAACAGATCTTTGCTTGCTTCAAGTGAGCACAGGTGCCTGTGCACCTTAAATCCTAGGTGCAACGTTAAGAAATCCTCCAAACACACTTGCTAGGTACTCACATTTGAGAAATGGCAGCTAAGGCCAGTTTTGTGAGCAGAGGTTATGTGGCAACAGGGTTTAGTGGACAAATATAAAAGACCAGAATACTTGGGCATATTGCATTTTTGTGCATAACTCACTTTAGCCACATAATATGTGTCCAGATTAAACATCTCTCTGAACGTAATTGAGAAGGAAACTCCAGGTCCGTGCTGTTTATCAATTCTTCGTTCTTGAAAAGTAACATCAAATGTCAATGTCCAAGTGCATCAACAACTCCATGGCCTCCAACAGTACAGAGTCAATAGAAGCTATTTGTCCAGGGAAGAAATTTAGCAGACAATGCCCTATGGTTTGGACACTCATCAATCACCCTCTATCTTGCTGGCCTTTATTGACTTGCTCCCCAGTGGATCAAATTCAGAATTATTATATTTATTTACAAATATTTAGATAGCCTTTTTCCACTCTACCTCTGTAATATCCTCCATGATGCCTCATGATGCATCACTTCTGGCCTCTAATTCATTCCCCTCCTCTCAGACCTTCCTCATTTTGTGGCAGAGTTTCCAGCTAACTAGGAACTTCCTTTTACAACTCTACCTGGGCCTCTTCACCTATTACTTTCTTCCTGGTCCTTTAAAAAAACCATCTTTTCATTATGCTTTCAGTCAACTCCTCCAATTTCACAAATAGATATACTTTCTCATGTTTGAAGAACATTAAAAGGGTTTATTAAATTAAAAGATGCTAATACAATGTTGCTTTCAGTTGTCTTTCACACTTAATAGACCGCATTTACAAATACCAAATCAGGGCATGATTGCTGAATTGTTCATTTTGCTGTCAATCATAAAAAAGAATAAGAGTTTTGGCATATGCAAGTCTATTGTAAACAGTTGGCTAACTTGGTAAGAGAAATATTTGTCACCTACCCACAATGCTTGCATTGGCAATGGAGGTGTTTCATCACCATCATTTTGAGAAATTTGCGTTTTTGATGTTTCAACTGGAACCTTCCTCCTCAAGAGTAATGGTAAATGATTAGCAAAAAGCACTTTTTAAACTCACAAATCATTAAACTGTTGATACAAAAAATACATAAGTACAAAATGTAAAAAGTAACTCATGAACCTCCTGTGGCATTGTCACAGTAAAACAGAGAATACAGGATTTTAATATCACAGGACCATTGTGCCACTTCAAAAATGTTTGAAATTCAAATGTTTAGATCTCAGGGTTGAATACGCATGTCATGTGCCAGTGATAGATATTTGGAAATGTAAGACACATACATAGGATTGGATTTTACATCCATACCCCGGCACAGACCCACCCCCCCCACCACCCAACTAAAAAGTCAGTCTGGAGCCTGCCCATGAAAAAGCCAGCTGCCCCGCAGCTATTTTATACTCAGAAGAGCATTAATTCCCCAAATGGGGAGGAAGTCTCATCTTAGAGTTGCCAGTCAATCAAATTGTCCAGTAACTCTGTAGTCCCAGCAGCACCAGGTTCGAGTGATGGCCAGTTCTGGGACTAGAACCCGAAGAATAGATAATGGAAGCCACGCTGAAGTTACGTCCAGGATAGTGAGCGCGAACTGAAGGAGGTGGGAGGGCCAGGTTTCCGAGGCTGGGGAGGGGTGGGTGGATGGGTGGGTGGTAGAAGAGTTAAAGGGTGGTGTTAAAGGGGGATTTGACCTTGGGGATGGGATGCCTCCAATGGGCACAGGGGATCCCCCAAGGAAGGCTCCCCTCCTACCTTCTTCCTGATACCAGCTCGCCCTGTTAAGCCTGCCTGGCCACCTGCTTGGCCTGAGCGTCCCTCTGCTGTGGGTATAATAGCAGCAGGGGTGGGATGAGGCACTTAAGTAGATATTAATTGGACACTTAAGGACCTCAGTAGGGGCAAGGACAACCAGGTTACCCCGATGCCTCCACTGCCCTCCATAAAATGGGAGGCAGGTTGGGGCGGGTAGGAAGGCAGCGGGCAGGCCACGCACTTCATTTTACGAGCCCCCTCCTTAAAACATGCCAGTGGAGGGCCGTGAAATCCTGCCCTTACAGTCCAAGCACACTTATACATAAAAATTCAATCACCTTTCAACTCAGGTATAGATTTTCCACCAAGCCAAAATCTCAAGTCAGAAGTGAAATGGCTCTACTGAAGGTTCCAGATTCATCCTAAATTCTATCCAGCTCTCAATAACAGTGCCAACTCTAACTTGAAGCTTGTCGCTTCCCAGTCAGGAAATCATGCTGTAGGATTTGGAGACTGTGGCAGGCAAAGAGGCCAGCACAGGAAAAATCCTGCAACACTGTAAATGAAACATCTCAAACCAAATAGAACAGATCTTCAGGAGCACACAGAGTCTCCCAATCCAGTTAATAATGAAGTAACGGGGTTACTACTGCACAAAGTTGGATGAGGGCGAAGCTGCACTATTGATCAGAAAAACATGGAACTCAAAAGAACAACACAACAGTAGTTGCCAAGACAGGGAACGCTAAATACAACTGCATACTGTATCACAGCTCATGGGTGAAATTCATGGCCTTACCAATACAGGTGTGGTAAAAGCAATCATCAATAAACTTTAAGAATGCAATGTACAAAGCATATTAGTCACTGAGTGACCTTACCCACGCTGTTAAAATTAACATTGCTTAACATTAGTGCCTGGGAGGTGATGCAGTGTCCAAAACATGCCTTTATTTAGCAATGTTTCCACCCTAGCAGTTTCACATGCATTAACTCCATTGAAAACATCACATGGACTCTAATAGCATCATTTATGCATCTGTCATCAGTTTTTGATTTTTGTTCTGAATATTCTCTCAGTTTCAGCATCACTAATTACTCCTGCAAATGTATGCTTAATTACTATGAGGAGAATGCACTTTTTCTTGCCCAATATCTAGTTAAATGATATAAAAACAGAAATGCTAGAAATCTCAGCAGATCTGCAGCATCTGTGGAGAGATAAACAGAATTAATTTTTCAGGCTGATGTTTTTCTGAGGAAGGAGCCTGAATTTTGAGGCTGTATGTCCCTTCCGCTAGCGGATTGTATCAAACAGCATGTTCCTTTGGCTGCTTGCAACAAGCAAAGTACAGACCGTACCCAAACAGCCCATGCTTACAAAACTCAAAACACAGTGACCTGTATTAGATGTGATTCTGCGATTGGACAACACTTGTTAACAATCCTGATTGTGCCAAGAATTACACTGAAAACCAATTTAAGATTATCAGTTGGGCTCTCAGTGTGGCTCACTAATGCATGCTAGAAACTAAATATATTCAGACATAGGGCCCTGTCCTTTGCAGACACATTGTGCTTTTTTCAACTAAACAAAAGCTTGGGGAACAGCCAATCCCTGGTTCATTCTGTCTCTTCCCCCGCCTCCCCCCCCCCCCACCCCACCAACCCCCCACCATGGCAATGCCTTGACCAGAGTTGACCCGCCTGGTTTAAATTTGAAACGAAAACTTAGCAGCTAACTGTTCCCTGCTGCATTCTCCATGACAATTCATCTACTAATCAAAGTCCACATGCCATCAATCAGCACTCTCTTCTCATGCAGTGTAAATTGTTGTTCCCTTAACTATTGGTATTCTTGCGAACTGTCCTGATGAGTGCAAGACAAAAAGCTTCAACAGCATGTCTCGTTTCTCACCAATAAAGCCTTATGTGAATATATTTACAAATGTAAATAATCATACTTACATTTTTAAGCTTGGACTATAGCTCTTGAAAAGAGAATGATAGTAGTATTTTCAAGATGGCCCTAAAACAAAATAATTTAATAAATTATAATATAATTAAAAACTAAATATTCATTTCTATTAGGTTTTCATGTTAACTCAAAATGTATTTCAGCTGAAAAATATATCCATTAACTTGAATTAAGCAATGTTAATAAAACCTTTGATTAAAAAAAGACATAGGGGAGAATTTTCTCCCCATCAGGTGGGCTGGGCAGGAGCGGGCACGGACGGGCAGCCAATCACCGCCATTTTAGGTGGGCGGTGTGACGCGCACCCGGAAACGCTCAGCGCTCCTTGTGCAGGCGTGGGGAGCAGGGAGAGTCGGGGCTTGCGCGTGAAAGAGCACAGGAATCTCCCTGAGGCACGGAGCTGCCTCAGGGAAATTAATTTAAGAATAAAGCATTGCGAAAAAGGGAAAAAAAAATTACTCAGACATGTCCCCTCATGTGACAGTATCACATGAGCTGGGACATGTTTATGTATTTCAATAAAAATTTTTATTTAATTTATAAAGCCTTCATGAAACTTCATCCCGCCCATGGGCTCTTCGCCCGCCTGCCAAACTTAAGATTGGACGGGCAGCCAAGACAATCAGCTCAATTAGTTTATTAATGGTCTTAATAGGCCTTTGACAGTTCAGCAGGCATGTAGCCGATTCCGGTGGGCGCCCACTGAACTGAAGATCGGAATGACGCACGGTGACGTTGGGACGCGTGCCCAACACCACCGCACATAATTTTACGCGTCACGGGGGCTCCACACGCCGACCAGAAGATTCAGGCTATAAAATAATCGAAAGTGACTATAAGATTCACATGAACCAGACCTATAACCCATACAAGCTAGGAAATGCAAATTTCAGTCATTTCAGAAAATGATTATTGCTCTGCTTTCTATTGAAAGCACGTCATTCACAAAGTATGTAGCACAGAGAAAAGTTCCACCAGGTACTCTGTCCTACTTGTTAGTTACAACTGCACAGAATTAGGCACCATGACCATTATTGAGACAGGTTCTTCTTCTTTCATCTGATCGCTGGATCCACTGTCTTGGGCCTTTGCCTCCAGCAGCAGCAGCCTCCTGCACAACATCTCAATTTCTGTTGAATTCAGCAATCCAGACATTAGGACGTCCTTAACACATAATAGATTCAAACCACATAGCTTCTGGCACTCGCAGCTGAAAGCCCATACATTCAGAAAGGCTAACTGCTTCAGAGTTAACCATCAGTGCCTACGTGAGAGAATTGCCAAATGAGCAATCTGCTGTTGCTTCTGGGTGAAGGAATGAACTTTTTATAGCCAGAAACTTCATGGGCAGAATTTCACAGATGGCGTGCAGGGACGGGCCTGACACGTATGCATGTAAAATGACGTGCGATGACATTGGGCACGCGTCCCGATGTCACCGTGCGCCATTGTGATATTTTGGAAGGCAGGGCGCTATGAATTCGGAGGTGCGTCCACCATTAATTAACGGGCCAGTTAAGGCCCTTGAGGCAGCAATTCGCATCGATTTTACCCCACCCGTGCTATTTTCAGGGCATCGCACTGGCGCAACAGTCAAGCGGGTAGGCCGCATTTTTTAAAACCTCATCCACAGGCAGGATAAGAGAGGTGAGTGGGCTCGTTAATGCGAGTTGTTAGAACATTAGTTTATTACTTACTGCTACTTGCTTGTGTGAACAGGACAACTTCATTTCGCTTTACAGCTGCTTTTGACAGAAATAACAGGCTTCAGTTCAGGACTGTTGAGGAATCATAACACTTAGGGCCTTCCAGGTATTAGACAGCCTTTCCTTACCCTGGGAATGGGGAATTTGGTCTCCGCTGGAGGTACCTCCTCTGAGGAGGAAGAGAGGGCCAGAAGAGAGAGGAGGCCAGGAGCCCATATTCAGCCTCCAAGGGAGCCACCTGTGGGAGGACAGGTGCAGGCACAAAGGGCGCAGGGCCAACAGGAAATGCAAGGCGGAAGGGGCCACTATCCTGCTGCCAGGGTTTACAGGCGGCAATGCAGCTACCTCAATATGTCTGAGATGCAATGCCAAAGGAGGATCCATCTCTCAAGGGAGACAGTGACCTCCATCAGTCAGATGATCGGCCCTGAGATCAGTTCCAACTGCATGGGTGAACACCCCATGCCAGTGGCGCTGAAGGTCACAGTGGCCCTCAACTTCTATGCCTCCAGCTGTTTCCAGGGATCAGTAGGTGATCTTTGGGGAGTCCCCCAATCAGCTGTTCAGGCGTGCATTGACTTTCATTCACCATCGCACAGATGAGGCCAGCCAGGCAGAGCGAGCCAGAGGCTTTGCAGCAATTGCTCGCTTCCCCTGCATCCAGGGTGCAATCGACTGCACACATGGTCATCAAGGCACCAGCGGGTGAGCCGGGAGCCTTCATCAACAGGAAGGGATTCCACTCCATGAAGATAGTGTGTAACCATAGGATACAGATTCTGCAAGACTGTGCAAGGTACCCAGGCAGCTCCCACGACGCATACATCCTGAGACGCTCCCAAGTACCGAGGCTCTTCAGTGCTCCAGCCCGGCTGGATGGATGGCTGGTGGGTGACAAGCGCTATCCCCTCAAAAAGTGGCTCAATAATGCCCCTCCGCCATCCAAGAACAGAGGCTGAGCAGCGGTACAATAGGAGCCACGCCTCCACAAGGGCAGTGGTAGAGAGAACCATCAGTCTTCTCAAGATGCGCTTCCAATGCCTGGACCATTCAGAGGGCACACAGCAATACCCCCCAGATCGTGTGGTTGCATGCTATGCTTTCCAAAATCTGATGCTGGAAAGGGGGGGGATGCAGTGGAGGAAGAAGATGTTGATGCTGCTGCTGTGACAGCAGATAGTGAGTCCAAGGATGAGCACACTCAGGAGAACACTGAGGGGATAGATGCCGACCTGGGCAACCTCCATGGAGGCAGGGACACCCAGGAGGCTTTGATGCAACACTCCTTCAGCTAGTCTACCAAGGATGAACCACCACCACATGCAAGGGCTG
The DNA here is from genome assembly GCF_017639515.1 of Carcharodon carcharias. Lineage (NCBI taxonomy): Eukaryota > Metazoa > Chordata > Chondrichthyes > Lamniformes > Lamnidae > Carcharodon > Carcharodon carcharias. The sequence goes on from NC_054483.1 coordinate 94,562,019, forward strand.
CAGGCTCCATACTCAATAGCAAAAGCAACATTTGCTTGGTCAACAACATGAACTTTGTGCCATTTCAATAAAGCTACATGACAAACAAGTCAGTCATAACATCATGGGTTCCCCTTCACCTGCAGAACTAATGAAGAACCCAGAGGCTTGTTGAGAACCAACATATTTAATGATTTGCAGCTTGACTTGGCATAGAGAAATCAAACTAAATGAAAAGGTGTTGAACATTACACCAAATTAGCAGTAACTTAAAAGTGGGGCAAAAGAAAACCACTGGTGATAAGCCCTTGTTGTGCCTAAGGTACTTTACATTTACGTTTGCGGGTGCTGTGTCTCGGTGATCCCCCATCGTTGGCACTGGCATTGGAGACAGCCTGCTCACTCTGATGTCCTGTTAGCCTTGATGACCTTGCCAGGCGACCTCTGGCCCATGGAGCCTGTGCTGGCCCTGCCTGTGAGGGCGCGGCCAGTGGCATGGTTGGCATCTCCCCAGTTGCCGCAGCCTCATCAGATGCCATGGTCACTGGTAGAGGGGCAGAGGAGCTGTTGCCGTCATCCAGAGCGCCCTGAGAGGAGTCCGCAAAGACAACAAGCAGCTCTTGCACCAACGTGAGGTCACTTTGGACCTCCCTGCTCACCATTGATGGATGGGCACCTAGCTGGGATACTAGGTTCCCAATCCATCTCCCACCTGAGGTCAATGACCACCTGAGGTCATTGCCGCTGTGAGGGCTTGCAAGTCCAAGCATATCCCTAGAAATCCCTGATTGTTCTCCTGGAGGAGCCTCTCCGTGAGAGTCACCACTCTCTCCATGGAGGCAGTGCACTCGGCCATGAGGGTCATTGCATTTCTCATGCTCCGCATGGGCTCCTTCCTCACAGACACCATGGCACGCATTCCCTCATGTATCTCTGCCAGATCCTCCCGCACACCCTGCTGGACTTCCAGCATCTGCTACTTCAGGGACAACTCCTGAGGCACATCATCAGCCGCCGACTGAGCATGTTCCTGGTCAGGGGCCAACCTAACTACTGTCCTAAGTGACCTATGCCAACACGGTATTCACCCTTCCCGATCACAGGAGGTAATTAAACTGCTTGCAGCATTGCACCCACATGCGTCTCACCACATCGTGGGAGCTGACCCATGATGCCACCTCCTCCTAGGCACATTTGGTTAGATGGTGGGGGGGGGTTCCTCCTCCTGTCCTTTGGGACCAGGTTATCCTGGCGTGCTGTCACCTCCTCAAGGAAGGCAGTGAGGAACTCATTAGAGAACCTCAGGGCCGACTGCCCCGTCGATCTTCCCTCCTGGCTGGCTTGCTCTCCGAAGATATTCTCCATATTGCAACTAACCGAAATCAGTAGCAGCCTTAGGACGGCTGCTTGCGCTGTTTTTGAATAGGCCGCCGATAGCTATTGGACCCAGCAGACATTGACTTCCGGCCACTGCCTGCCCCTTCCAACAGATCTCAGGAGCTGCGAGTTACTCTGGGCAGGCCTTAATTGGCCCACCTGCGTAAAATCGCGGTGCGCACCCGACCACCCCCGCGAGCCCACCCACCAACTGAAAAATTCTGGCGCATGTGAATACTGCAATTGTCAATTATCGCGACTTTGATCAAAGCAATGCTGCCGTATTTGAAAAAAAGGTTATTTGTGCACTTTTGCTGTTTCAGTAAGTTATAGGCAGGGTAGCAAACTACAAAAACATTGGAATTTGTTCTTAATTCCCAACATCAGCAACTTTCTTCTCCTTCAGTCATTCAAATCAAACCAGATGATAATTTGTTGAAGCTACATTTTCCTCACACAAGTATTTTCTTGTTGATGGAAACTAAAATTCTGCTTGGATATAGCTTGTAAAAAAAAGGCCAGTTTCACTAATATTTAAGATGACTTGGTCTACAAAAGAAAAAAATCAGAGATGATTCCCCACAGGATCATTGCATGTCCCCCCAAGTCCAGGCCTTGATTGGAGTTGTATAGAAAGCAGCTAATCCATAATGCAAAAACAAATTACTTCCAAAAATTGTTAGCAACTTTTCCAGCAAGGCAATGTAGATATCCCAAGCAGCTGCCCTGGCCTACTTGAACCTGGGTGAATTTGAATTAAATAGTTTTAGTGGAAAGGGCCTGCTTTGGTTGGGAATTTGAATTAACCAATAATTCAAATTAAAAAGTTCTAATTAAGCAATGCGTTTTCACTGGAAAATAATTTTGCACAATTTTATTTCAATTAAGATAACTTGAACTGAAGAACTTCAAATTAAGGGGTTAAAAACAAAAAACTGCGGATGCTGGAAATCCAGAACAAAAACAGAATTACCTGGAAAAACTCAGCAGGTCTGGCAGCATCGGCGGAGAAGAAAAGAGTTGACATTTCGAGCCCTCATGACACCCTTCAGCAGAACTGGGTGAATCCAAGGAGAGGAATGAAATATCAGCTGGTTTAATGGGGTGGGGGGAGAGAAGTGGAGGGGGGTGGTGTGGTTGTAGGGGCAAGCAAGCAGTGATAGAAGCAGATAATCAAAAGATGTCACAGACAAAAGAACAAAAAAACACAGGTGTTGAAGTTGGTGATATTATCTAAACAAATGTGCTAATTAAGAATGGATGGTAGGGCACTCAAGGTATAGCTCTAGTGGGGGTGGGGGGGCATAAAAGATTTTAAAATAATGGAAATAGGTGGGAAAAGAAAAATCTATATAAATTATTGGAAAAAAACAAAAGGAAGGGGGAAGAAACAGAAAGGGGGTGGGGATGGATGAGGGAGTTTAAGATCTAAAGTTGTTGAATTCAGTATTCAGTCCGGAAGGCTGTAAAGTGCCTAGTCGGAAGATGAGGTGCTGTTCCTCCAGTTTGCGTTGGGCTTCACTTCAAATTAAGGGGTGTGGTCTGTACATATTCAAAATTAGGAGGCAACTTCCATGATTGCTCTTCCAGTTTATAACTATAATAGTGTGGTAATTTAAGCATTAAAACACTTGTGTTAGAGACTCACAAACGCCATATCACCAATCTTGTCCTCCCTAGTCTGTATTCACGGTTTATCCACCAAATAATAACAAACAATAATAAAGTAGGTTATGTGCCAGTGATAAGTTTACATATAAGAGTTAGCATGAGACACTTAAGCATTGGTCATCTTCCTTACAACTGTTCCTTCAGTTTCTAAAGGGCTTTCAGGATAATTTTCCAACTATTCATAAAGATAATGAGTAGCTTGAGTAGAAATTTGTGGGATAATGTGCTGTTAGTCAGATAGATGTGTTAGTTTAGGCACCCTTCTCCCAAAATCTTTCCTATAAGGATAGTGGAAACTGAGACGATGAATGATGTCAAAAGGAAATTGGATGGGCACTTGAGGGAACTAAACTTACAAGGCGACAGCGATAGGGTGGTGGAATGGAACTGTTTGGGTTGAGCTACAGATAGCCAGCAGGGGCTTGATGGGCCAAATGACCTCCTTCTGTGCCATAATGGCTCTATGCAAATTTGTTGAAAATAATGAAAGGACAGAAGTACAGCCCCAAAGGGGTCCTGAATGGTTGTTACAGGATGATGTCTTCCAAGCAAATATGTGCAGTAGGACAAACGGGTTATTGGAATCAAGAAATTCAGAACCATCTGCACTTTGCAATGAGGGGTTGCAGTGGTTACAAATGTCCCTTCTTGAACCCAGTGTCAGAAATTCAACTACCTCACCAGAGACCAAAATAATATACCTGTTTCCGTTGGCCTCTCTCTGTAGTCTCTTTGTGTATGTGCATGCCTTATTTTATTATGCTTACAATGCTTGAGGTCTGTACTCTGATCTGATTCCTTCTTCAATTGAAGCTCACCTGCCAACTAGAAATGCATCTCGCATCAAGTGCACCATTAGCAAGAAACACACCCATCCTTTTTTGATAATTTCCCCTCAAATAATCTGTTGAAACAATTGTATCCATAAAGCCACCCATCCTTCACTGCAACACTATCTTTTCTCTTTCAGGATAAGGTAGCTCATAATCAGAAACTTCAGGCCAAGAGTAGAGGTCCCTAAATGGTAGGTATCTATCATTTCATAAGGAAATAGCCCCAGTAATCCATAAGGCCAAAACCATTGCTGCAATGGATGTAGGACAATCAGTGGCTGCTGCAGGTTTGGCAGGACTATTTGCTTGTATAATGTTTAGTACGGCAAGAGATTTTATCAGACACATCCAAAAGATACAGGTGAACTTCCAATGGTAGCTGTATATTATAACATATCTTTTCTTCTATAATCTAAAAAAAATGTCACTGAGAAGGAGATGGTGAACAGCCTTACACCTCTGCCTAACGAGTCACCCACAGTCACTGAATCTTTCTCATCTACTCGGCACACAAAAAAAAACGATATTCTGGGGGTCATGGGGACGTGTGGGAGAGGGAAATAGAAATTTTGAATGAGGGTTTACACTAAGTGAGACCACACGAGGATGCTCTAAGGAATTACAATGTGAAAGTAGGAAGCACAGACTCCACTGAAATCCATCCCTAGCTTCAGACACAGATCACTGGGGGTCCTGCTGTAAAACAATGCTGGAAGAGCATCACACCTGAATGGAGGCACTAAAGATCATCTCAGGAACGGTTTTCTTAAATGTATTCTTTCATGGCTGTGGGTGCTACTGGCAAGGCTAGCATTTGTTGCCCATTCCTAATTGCCCTAGAACTGAGTGGCTTGCTAGGCAATGTTAACCACATTGCTATAGATTTGAAGTCACATGCAAGCCAAGCCAGGGAACCAAACGGGTTTTTAATAACAATTACCATTACTGAGACTAACTTTTAATTCCAGATTTTTTTTACTAATTGAATTCAAATTCCACCAGCTGCTATTGTAAAATTTGAACCTATGCCCCCAGGATATTAGCCTAGGTGTTTGGTTTATTAGTCCAATGACATTACCACTACACCACCATCTCCTCCTTGAGGGATGGCAGGTGTCATGTCATTCTCAGTGTCAACATGCAAGGATCATTTGGCACAATACAGCACTACTTAACCAGGGATCATAACTTTTAGTTGCATAAAAGATCTGTAATAGATGTCAAGTGGTGGTTCTTTTCCCAGAGAACAGCTGACCTTTGGAACAAGCTGGCTGTTTGTATGGCGGTTGCCAATCCATTGAATTTTTTAAAGCAAGAATTGGACATATTTGACTGGGGTGGAGATTATCTTAAACAAAAGTTAAGTACTACATAGCATTACGAGGGTCAGAGCAGTCCCTTAGACTGATTCTGATTGCCTGAGAAGGTCATAGAGGAATTTCCCAAATTGTACTCAGATACACTTGGACCAAATGATGGCACAAGAAAGACTTGCATTTGGTCCCACAACACGGAAATCTCCAGACCAGTCAGCGCATCCAACATGTGGACAATCTGAAGACAATGTCAGCAATTAACTTCAAGAGATCGGGAACACCATCTTTCAGAGTCTATAAATTCAAACTGCTGTCATGAAATGTTCCTTAATCAATGTACTCAGATCTAGGACCCAGTCCAACTGTGGCTAAAATTCACCTTCATGATGTAATCTGTTATGCTGAGGACAGCTGATGTTACTTTTCAGCTGGCCCTCAGATACCTGCTTATGCTGGGGGCAAGATAAAAGGCGATGTTCACCATACATCTGTAATTACATGGCAGATTAAAAAGTCCTCCCAATCTCAGAAACCCTGAAGCAAGGGCCTTGCTTGTTCCTGATTAAATAGATGTTGAGGTCACAGTTCATTCATTAATCTCTTAATAAACTATTACCTCCTCTGAGACATCAAAGACTATGGTGAGGGCTGTATATTCAGCTGGAGGAGTATTTGACTCCGTCCCTCCCCCTGGACTGAACCAAAATTGACACTTAGCCACAGGCATATTAGGGGAGATGACCAAAAGCTTGGAGAAAGTGGTAGGTTTTAAAGAGCACGTTAAAGGAGGAAAGAGATGGAGAAATTTAGATACGGTATCCCAAAGCTGAAGGCCTCAGCAGCTGAAATCACAGCCCCTCTTGGTGGAGTGAATTGGGGAATTGCACAGGCTAGAATCAGAAACAAATTGTTAGCAATCTTGATGTTCGATCTGATCCTGAGATAAGCTTCTGACTACATATCTGTACCTACATGGAGGGGCCTACTTCCCCCTCCATAACATCACCTGACTCCACCCTCCCTCACTTTTGTTATCTCTAGACTTGATTAATCCAACGCACTTCTGGCCAGTGTCCCACATTCTATTCCTCCATTGACTGAAGGCCAAAACTCCACTGCCCATATCCTAACTGACACCAAGTCTTGATGGGCCGAATGGCCTAATTTCTGCTCCTATGTCTTATGGTCTAAGTCCCATTCATCCATTATCCATGCATTCCCTGATGAACATTACTCAACTGGGAACTATTGACTCAATTTTAAAACTCTGATCCTTGTTTTTAAATGCTCCATGGCCTTGTTTTCCCCACCTCTGTAAATTTCACAAGCGCTTTAACCCAACAAAATATCTGCACTCCTCCGATTCTGGCCTCTCCCAATTTGCCCCACCATAAGTGGCTGTGATTTCAGCTGCCGAGGCCCTCAGCTTTGGAATTCCATCTTAAAATTTCTCCTCCTCTCTTTCCTCCTTGAACACACTCCTTAAAACCTACTGCTTTGTCCAAACTTTTGGTCATCTTCCCTAATTTGTCCATCTGTGGCTCAGTGTCATATTTTGTTTGATAATGCTCATGTAAAGCCCCTTAGGAAATTTTACTATGTTAAAAAGGTGCTACATAACTACAAGTTGTTGATCATTTTTATCTTTGGTGTAGCCTTATCCTATATACCCATAGCATTTCTTCTTTCTTCATTGTATGCGCATACATAGGCTGGTAGGCTGCCCACCATGGGCAGCACTTTCCCCCCGTCTTGGGGGGGGTGGGGGATGTTGTGCGGGAGCGGGCGCAGATGGGCAGGTTCCTGATCAGCACCACCGCCAATTAAGGCCCGCCCAGCGTGATGTCCACTTGGAAGCACTGAGTGCTCCCTAGGCGGGAAGGAGGGATTTCCCTGAGCCGGGAATGCGCTCTTTCATGCATGCGCACGAAAGAGCGCACAGATCTACCTGAGGCAAAGTGCTACCTCAGGGAGATCGGTTGAAGTTATAAAAAATTTTTAAAGGTTAGAAAAAATTTTCCTGACATGTCCCATCATGTGACACTGTTGGGACATGTCCATTACTTTTATTTAAAAGTATTCTGAAAATTTTAAATCCTTCATGAAACCTCACTCCGCCCACGGATGATGTTTCATGCTTTTCTGGAAGGGTGCCTGGGCTCCTTAAGGTTGGACGGGCAGGTCCATTAATCATTTCAATTACTTTTTTCATGGCCTCAATAGGCCATTGACAGGCACACAGCCCTGCTCGCCAAACCGAAAATCTAAATGAGGCGAGGAGATAGCAGGATGCACGCCCGACGTCACCCCACATCGTTTTACGCATCGGCAAGCAGACCCAGTTCGCTGACGGGAAAAGGCTACCCCATGGTAAGGGTTCAAGAGCACAAACGTGCAAAGATTTCCCTGTTATCTGTTCTTTAAAAAAAGCAATTTTCAGAATCCTTTGGTTTCTAAGTCGCTATCTCTCTTAAACTATCTTCAACCACCGAAACCATAGAGGGTCCACCCCTGACGCTTTAGTGCGTACACATCAATGGCCGTCACCGTCTTGCGCTGGGCATGCCCCTGATAATATTTTCGAGGAAGACTTTCAGGACTCTGCGAACCTCTTCGTATGAGGCCGAAAATGCATTTGATGCCACCACGGCGAGCCAGGCACCGAATGGCTGGCTTAGTAACACCCTGGATATTATCGCGAAGGACTTTGCGGTGCCCTTTTCCCAGACCCTTACCACTTTTCCCTCTACTCGACATGATCTACAACCACTGACAAACACAGGGAGCACAGTTTAAAAATAACCCTAATTGCTTCAGCCAAAGCATATGTTTCAAATCAACCTTATGGTCTCTAACAGGCCAAGCAGGCAGCTTCATCCGTGGGCGGGATGAGGTTTCATGAAGGATTTAAAATTTTCAGAATACTTTTAAATAAAAGTAATGGACACATCCCAAATCATGAGACAGTGTCACATTAGGGGCCATGTCAGGAAAATTTTTTCTAACCTTTCAAAATTTTTTATAACTTCAACCGATCTCCCGGTCTTTTCTACAACCTAATGAAGTACAGGTGGCAGAGACAGAAACAGAACTCCTTGGACATCTCTAAATAGCACTGGGTGGTGCTTCTCCACTCTCCTGGAGAATGTTAGCAGACCAGACGCTGCCCAACTCCTGCTCAGTTGAACAACTCCGGCGAGTAAGAGGGATTCTCGGGGGAATGCTCATTTCAGTCAGTTTAGGCCATTTCAAAAGAGCGTTATTGCCGGGGTGGGGTGGGATGGGGGGTAGTATTGATTCCTCCTATAAAAATATGGAATCATTTCATTCAGGCACTATTGGTTGATGGGCAACCGAAAAGGAACCGGGTCGACACTGACTTGAAACACAAAAAGGAATTAACTACTAGTCAGAGGCAGAGGTAATAGCTCGGCTGCTCAAAATAAAGTACCGTGTTCCCAAAATAATTCGATGTCGCGAAGGCGCCTCAGTTAAAACTACTGTAAAAGTAAACCGAAGGTGGTGTAACGGTCAAGCTGCTGCTCGACGCGCTCGAGCGCCAAGTCGACAAAGCTCACATTGCTCGCGGACCCTTTACAGTCACGTGCTACGTGCCACACACGCACGCGCGTGCTCCCGCGAATTCTCTCCTTTAACTAGTTTGGTAGGAGGCAGCCTTTCGCTACCCTGATTGGTTCACTTTCAGTGCTCTGATTGGCCGTTCAGTCAGAAGATTCTAATTGGTTAATCGGAGATGCCAAGGCCGTGCTCAGTATCGACGCGCTTTCGTGCATGAGTGCGAACGAAGTTTCCGTTTATAATTAATTCAGTTGGCTTTACCGAACTGTATGGAAATTGCTGTGAAAAAGAAAATCGAGATTTTGATTTCAATGCGAAATACTTGCGAAAAACTCGGGGTAAATGGTGGTAATTTTTGGAGGTGGCCGCACGATTAATTTTTTTGAGTGCTTGTTTAGGATAATTTATAGCAGTCAAAGGGAGCAGAGTGAGCAAGACAGTGGAAAAGGGAGGGAGACTGAGGCAAAGAGTGAGAGAAACGAAGTGAGAAAGGATGGAGAATGAGAAAGACAGAGTGGGAAAGGGAGACAGTGAGAAAGGGAGTAAAGTGGTGGGATTTGAACCCATGTTCTCATGCCTAGGGACCTGTGTCTGGACCTCTAGATTACCAGTCCACTACACCCCTGTAATGCTCTATGATTGCAACCACAGTACGTTATAATCTTTTAACTTCTCTTCAGTTTTAACCACTGTTCACCGCACAATCCTCCACACCTCCATTACCAGGCTCATTGGGATTCAGCTCCACTTTTAGCTAGATGAACAAACGTATCCATGCGAATGTAGCAATGGTTTCTCTTACCTCACATAGAGTCATAGTTATACAGCACAGAAACAGGCCCATCGTGTCTGTACCGACCATCAAGCACCTATCCTAATCCCATATTCCAGCACTTGGCCCGTGGCCCTGTATGCTATGGTTTTAAGTGCTCATCTAAATAATTCTTAAATGCTGTGAGGGTTCCTGCCTCTATTACTCCCTCAGGCAGTGTGTTCCAGATTCCAACCAACCTCTGGGTGAAAAGATGTTTCCTCAAATCCCTTCTAAACCTTATGCCCCTGGTTATTGACACCTCTGCTAAGGGGAAAAGTTTCTTCCTATCTACACCCCTCATAATTTTGTATACCTCTATCAGGTCTCCCCTCAGCCTTCTCTGCTCTAAGGAAAACAACCCTAGCCTACCCAGTCTTTCTTCATCGCTGAAACCCAGTTTCTAGCCCAGGCAACATCCTGGTGAATCTCCTCTGCACCCACTCCAATGCAATCACATCCTCCCTATAGTGTGACGACCAGACTGCACACAGTACTCCAGCTGTGACCTAACTAGCATTTTATACACCTGCAAGATAACCTCTCTGCTCTTATATTCTATGCCTCGGCTAATAAAGGCAAGTATCCCATTTGCTTTGTTAACCACCATATCTACCTGTGCTGCTGCAGTGTTTTTCATGCTCCCTCTTCACTCTCCTTATTACTTTTTTAAGTCCCCACCCCCCTACACATTCTATACTCCTTTAGGGCTTCTGCTTTTTTCCGCCCTCTGTGTCTGCCATAAGTCTCTACTTATCCTTATCCAATCTTCTATATCCCTTGACATCCAGGGTTCTCTGGACTTGTTGGTCCTACCCCTCACCTTTACAGGAGCATGTTGGCCCTGAACTCTCAGTATTTCAGTTTTGAATGACTTCCACTGGTCTGATGTAGACTTTCCTACAAGTAGCTGTTCCCAGTCCACTTTGGCCTGATCCTGTCTTACCATATTGAAATCAGCCTTACCCCAATTCAGCACCTTTATTTCTGGTCCATCTTTGTCCTTTTCCATAACTACCTCAAATCTTAAAGAGTTATGGTCACTATCCCCGAAATGCTCCCCCACTGACACTTCTACCACTTGACCGGCTTCATTCCCTAAGATTAGGTCCAGTACTGCCCCTTTTGTAGAACTTTCGACGTGCTGGCTCTAAAAGCTCTCCTGGATACACTTCAAGAATTCCGCTCCTTCTAAGCCTTTCACACTAAGACTATCCCAGTTAATATTGGGGAAGTTGAAATCCCCTACTATTATTACCTATACTTTCTACACTTCTCTGAGATTTGGCTCCATATCTGCTCCTCTATCTCCCCCTGGCTGTTTGGAGGCCTATTGTACACTCCCAGCAAAGTGATTGCTCTCCTTTTGCTTTTAAGTACCACCAATATGGCCTCATTTGAGGAATCTTCTAAAGTACCATCCCTCCTTACTGCAGTAATTGACTCCTAGGTCAATAGTGCAATGCCACCTCTGCTTTTACACGCACCCCCACCACCTCCCCCCCCCCCCCCCCCCCACCACCACCACCCCACCCCCCTCCACCGTCACGCCTGAAGATTCTATAGCCTGGAGTGTTGAGCTGCCAGTCCTGCCCTTCCCTCAAACATGGCTCTGTTAAAGCAACAATATCATATTCCCATGAGTTAACCAGTGCCCTGAATTCATCTGCCTCACTTGTAAAACTCCTTGTGTTAAAATAGATGCAATCCAGCCTTGCATTATTCCCTTGTGCCTTAACAGGTCTGTATTTGCTCTGCCTTCCAGACTGACTTAGTTTCTCTTCTTTATTTGACTGTACATCACTCCCTACTGTACCTCCACTCTGTATCCCATCCCTCTTCCAAATTAGTTTAAACTCCCCACCCTCCTGCATAACAGCACTAGCAAATCTCCCCGCAAGGATGTTGGTCCCATTCCGGTTCAGGTGCAAACCATCTGACTTCTACAGGCCCCAGTGATCCAGGAAACTAAATCTCTCCCTCCTGCACCATCTCTTCAGCCATGCATTCATCCTCTCTATCCTCCTATTCTTAAACTCACTATCACATGGCACAGAAAGTAATCCAGAGATTATAAACTTCGAAGACCTACTTTTTAATCTGCTACCTAGCTCCCTAAATTCTTGTTGCAGGACCTCAATCTTCTTTCTACCAATGTTGTTGGTACCAATGTAAACCATGACCTCAGATTGGTCACCTTCCCCCTTCAGAATGTCCTAAAGCCATTCTGTGACATCCTTTAGCCTGGGACCAGGGAGGCAACACACCATCATGGAGTCACGTCTGTGGCCACAGAAGCGCCAGTCTGCACCCCTCACTATTGAGTCTCCTACCACTATTACTATTGCACTCTTATTCCTCCCTGCTTGTGCAGCTGAGCCACCCACAGTGCCATGAACTTGGCTCTGGCTGCACTCTCCAGAGGAACCTTCACCCTCACCGTTTTCCAACACAGAAAACGGTTCTTGACTTAGATGCATTCTGGGGCTTTCCTGATTACCTGCCTGCCTCCCTTCTTCTGACTGGTGGTCACCCGTTCCCTCCCTGACTGCACTTCCTTAAGCTGTGAAGTGACCACATCTAAGAACATGTTATCCACATAACCCTCAGCCTCGCGGATGCACCGCTGTGTCTCCAGCTGATGCTCACCTCCAAAACCCGTTGCTCAAACTGGTCAAGCCAATGGCACGACCTGCACATGTGGTCATCCAGACTGCAAGGAGTGTCTAAAAATTCCCACATGCTGCAAGCTGTACAACACATGGGACTGAGCTCCCTTGCCATACTTTTTGTTTGTTTTTAATTAAAAGACTATTTCCTTAAATTTAAGCCAAGTAGAAAACTATTTAGTTTTACTTTTAAAAATGCTGAGACTCTTACCTTCTGTAATGCTGCTTTAGTGGAAAATAAAACAACTTACTCACTACCTACCAATCAGCTCCCTCCCTTGTCCTGATGTCTCTCCTCTTGAATTCCAGCACCGCCGAGCGTCTGGGTGAGAACCGTTCCCTCACAGGTAAATTCCTGCCAATGGGGTGCTGCTGACTGTCTGTCCCAGGGTCACATAGACAATCATCTCTAAAGTTCCCCACGGATTAACCTTGAACACTCTGTTCCTCAACTACATACTGCCTCATGGTGACATTATCCAAAAGCACAAGAGCAGCTTTCACATGTGTACTGATGATACACAGCTCTACCTCTTCTGCAAATCAGCAGTGAATCTCCTTATATCTTATGATCAGGAATATTGTTAAAGGTCCATTGTTGCATTATGGAAATAGTCTCCAGACTAATTTTAATGCATTCTGAGAGTTTTTCACAGTGCATATGTTCCAACAGTAGCAAGATAGGAACAATAAAAATATTGCAAATAGGAAACTGAAATAAAAACAGTAAGTATTGGAAATACATAGCAGGTCGGAACTCAATTCTGCCAAAGGGTTATTTCCAAACTATTTGCTGGACAATATAGATAAATTTGTTTAGGTGAAATTGAATGTTCTGAGCTTTCAACGGTTATGGACAGAAGGAGGTCAGTTCAAACAGCACTGTTTTGCTCTTACCATCTGTCTGTAAACAGGTGTTTTCAATTAGTTTTTTTTAAAGAATAAGCTGTGGCATAGCTTCCCAACCCCTTGGTTTTTTGTGTGAGTTTATTCATAATCCCACAGCAAACTCGAGTTAGGATTAACTCAGCAAATTTGTTTATTGTACATTCAAAACCTGCGAAAAGGAGTGTTATCAATGTCCCACTCCACTTTCACACAGTAAAGGGAGGGATAGAGAAAAAGAGGTTTTATAGTGTGAGGACCACAGAGAAAATAAATATTGGTTCACATGAGTACCAAAGTCCCAAAGTCAGAGCCCAATGAGGTAGTCTTTCATGTATGTAGTTGATGGTCAGCTGGGTATGATTCACTTTTCAGTTGGCGTTGATATCACCAGAGACTGCATCAGTTTTGTAGGCAATGATACAAAATCTTCTAGTAGAGTCAGGTTAAATGAGGTCCAACCTGGACAGTTTCCTTCTGTGTGGCCTGCCAGTTGGATGTTAAACAATAGACTGGCTACACAGCTCAGAAAGGTAATATTACGCTGCTCAAAAGGCTACAGTCTTGGGTCATGTGACCTTCCTTCTCCACAGTGGCTTCAACAAAGGATGTTTATCTAGCATCTGGAATGTGGCTTTGTGTGATAATGTCTCAGTCGTTATGGGTTGAAACAGGTGCCATTCGTGTTGAGGATCTTATGTTTGGGAAGCCACTGTCCCAGCAGACCCATGTTCTCCACTAGCTAGGTTGGCTTATCAAATGCAAATGATATTCCTGTAGCTTCCTTTGGAATTGGTCTGTACAGTTCCAGGTGGCCTGTTAGAAGCGCCTTGGACATAACGAGGTGTGGCATTCCCAAAGCTAAGAGAATTCTTTTGTTCTGGAGACTGCTGGGGATAATTTCCAGATAGAGGGTCAACCATCTTAATTGGCTTTGTTTAGCAGAAAAGTCCAGTTTAAAAATAAGAAATAGTAATAAAGATAAAGTTTTAAAATATTTACAGGATTGGATTCCTGTTCGGCATCAGAAAAACCCAACATAACTCAAGCACTAAGCTTTTCAGAGAGGTTAATGTTTCCAAATAAAAATATTAATGAAAAAATTCAAATATTTTAACATTTTAAAGAGAGTTTTAGCATAAAACCAAACATGTAGTTTTCATAACATCAAGTTAAAAAAGCTCATTTACAGCACTTGAGAAATTTAAGTTTGCAAAAAAGAAAAATGGCACTGAAAGACTTCTAAAAAAAAAGACAGGTCAAATTGGTTTAACTTCTTGTGAGGTTTCTTCCGTTGGTTCATTTTTTTTCTCATTTATAGTAGTCACAAACTTTTTGCAAACAAAAGACCAATACTCCTTGGCAATCTTTTAAAACATTTTTCAAGGAAAAATCTAATTAGTGTTTTCCTTCACAAAGCTATAACATAAGAGTGGAAAAGTGCTCCCTCTCCTTAAAGGAGAGAAGGCCTTATCTGTAATTGACACAGTAGTAGTAGTAGGTTGGTCACAAGATGGTACGATCAAGGATGTGGCTGTTAGTGTCACGACACGCTGGGGATAGTGCGCTGTAATATCAAGCCCCACTGTTCCCCGAGCCACGACAAATATGGAAAGTTTGATCAAATCACCAGATTGCCCCAATTCTACCTAACTGTTTAATTTAGGTTAACAGAATACGAGCACCAGGTTTGTAAACTTAATAAGTTAATAACTGTTTATTGAACAAACTGTCGTTAACCAGTGGCAAAGGAAGAAATATGAACTGCTAACTTCTAACACTATAATTTTAACTCTACCCCTTTCCTAAATCACACACACACACAAAGACACACACACACAACATACACAAATGGATTTTAAAGGTTGAGATAAAACGGTTCAAAGCACAAATCCGGAGTACAGGAGTCGAAGGGTTGATTTTGATCGATGTCTTCCAAATTCCTTTTAGTTCTTGTTGATGACAGAAGGTGGTCTTCCAGCACTTTCAGTATTTATTTCACTGGTTGAGAACTTGCTATTCAATGTCTCTAACAGTGGTTTTCCCCTTTTCCTTTTTACAGGGGTTTCCTCAGAGAGAGCAGGTTATAGAGATATGAGGAAAAGAGATTTTAGACGTTTTCTCTTTGCAGGCCAGAAGCTTTTTGCTCCACTGCTTTTACACAAAAACCTGGTCAGGAGCCAATTAAAATGCTGCTGTCAGGTAGCTCCCTTGGTCCAGGATTCCTTTCCAGCACCATCTATCTTTCATAGCACACTCTGTTCCAGGACTGCAACATTGTATATATCTCTCATCCTGTTCCAGTGGACATGTCTTTCAAACTGCAGCCATTGTAATTCTAATTCACAGTCCAACAGAAAGTAAAAAGATATGTTCTTTAAAGCAGTCCAACAGAAATAAAAAGATATGTTCCTTACAGTGGGTATGGATTGGGGAGTTTAAAAGTTTAAAATGGGAAGTTTTTAAGACTGTAAGAATAATTAACAACTGAAGGAATGGGATTTCAGACTTGTAAGGTTAATTTTCAGTGCCAGAGAGGTTCTTAGTTCGTAATTAATATTTACTACACTGTTAAAATGTTGCTTACACTGAAATGTACAATTCCTAATTTCTTATAGCCAATTTATTTTATATCTATGAGGTAAGTAGAGAATTCCACAGCATTCAATACATTTGAGGGGTGAGTCAGATGAAAAGATGCTGTTTTCAGAGAAGATGCTTACAGAGCAATATTCCATTTCAGACAGCAACTTACAGATTTCTACATTTTATGCAATCACTGGATGTTGTGGTCCAGATGGGCACTAACACATAGAAGTTAAAAAAAGAAGAATAAGGTGCATAAAGTGCTTGTGCTAGATAGTAATCAAGAATGAAGTAGTACCATATTAGATAGGGCAGATAAAGAAGGACTATAAGGAATACAAAGAATGCACTTATGTAAACACACAAAATATGGTGAATAACTTTGGTGAGCTACAAGCACAAATAATGTTGTGGGAAGATGAAGTAGTGGCAATAAAAGAAAGGTAGGAGTGGCTTAAAATGGTGAGGACTGATTGCTTAATATTCAAGAATACAAAGACAGAAAAGTTAGGGAAGGAAAAAAAGGTGGGGTGGCAGTACTGACTAGGGAAGACATTGTAATGTTGGAAAGAGAGGACGTCCTTGAGGGTCCAAGAACAGAATCCATCTGGTTAGAGTTTAGAAGCAAGAAAAGAATTATCATGCTACTGCGGGTATTCTATAAACCTGCAATAATGAGAGATGGAGGAGCAGATCTGCAAGAAAATCACAGAGATATGCAAAAACTAAACATTGACTGGCATGATTCAGTAAAACTGCTGCAGAGCAGCTATATGCACACAACTTCTGAACCCACTAGAGATAAAAACAAAAAACTGCGGATGCTGGAAATCCAAAACAAAAACAGAATTACCTGGAAAAACTCAGCAGGCCTGGCAGCATCGGTGGAGAAGAAAAGAGTTGACGTTTCGAGTCCTCATGCCCCTTCAACAGAACTAGGTGAATCCAAGGAAGGGGTGAAATATAAGCTGGTTTAAGGTGTGTGTGTGTGTGTGTGTGTGTGTGTGTGAACAAACATTCCTAAATTATTGGTCCCTTAGCCTGGGACTGTGTCCCGTATTTTAGACTCCCCAAGCAGCAGAAACAATCTCTCAGCATCTACTCTATCAGTTCTACAATTAATAATCCATCCATCTCCCTTACACTCAATGCTCATCCTCAACTCTTGTTATACTATTCTTCGCAAAGCAGAAGGCCACTTGGGTGGCAAAAAGGGGCAAGACTGGATGATGGAACAGTGAAAACTATTTTGCACAACATGAAACAAAAATGTGACACTATTTTTCAACCAAGTGAACACCCTTGTGCAACTACAAATCCTTCAACTTCCTTTTTCTATGCCTATATAGTGTTATCCCTGTGGTTTCAGCACAACTAGAAGCAGGTTGCACGTATTACTACTCTGACTAACCAGAGGCTCTTGGCCAATATTCTTTGAGTTTTGGAGGATTGGAGTGCGCCCCCGCCCCCCCCCCCCCCCCCCCACCTCATCACCCCACCAAAGACAATCCACCTACAATAGTGTAGGTAATCTTTGGCCATCACAAGAGGCAGCATGTGGGGTCTGCATGTGGAGGTGTAGGTAAGAAATCAGAGTGGAAGTGCTTTGAACAGAATCCCCATTTCCATATCCCCTTTTCTCCATCTTCCCTGCGAGCCAAGAGCTGCACTCTGCTGTACTTCAGTGAGATGCTTAACAGTCAAGGTGATGTTTTCCTCAATCCTGCTTAGATGCCTGAGTGTACAGGCCATTAGTGAGGGTCAATATGCACTCAGTTGACTGCTACACCTGCTACTCCATGTAGGTGACCATTCTTTCCATGTATGTGGAAACACATGCTAGAAGCGGACTCCTCCAATCTCTGCACCAACACTGTGCACAATTGAAAACAGGCTGACAGAACCTCAGACTACTGCTCCAGAATAGACCTCTTCATCAAAGCCCATAAGGAACTGCATCTGCACCCTCTAGGGATGAGTGTCTGAAGATTAAAAGGTCTGAAAATGAGTGGCCAAAGCCAAAAAGGTCTGAAAAATTTTTTGCAACATGTAATTACAGCAATTTTTATGATCTGTAGTGAAATGCAAATGCTTCTAGGCCAGTTTAAATAGGTGGAATTTTTAGAAATCAAACGGGTAGAAACATTTGTTTTTGCTTTGTGTACCTTCTACTACTGTCAAGATTGTGGACCAATGTATAAAATCACCAGTGACCTCAGCATTTCACCATTCAATGCAATTAGTGTACATAATACAGGCAGAAGTCCATACTAACCACAGAACATGACCTTGCTGGAATAAAAACAGAAAATGCTGGAAAAGCTCAGCAGATCTGCAGCATCTGTGGATAGAGAGACAGGGTTAATGTTTCGAATCTGTATTACTCTTCTTCTGAGCTAAAGACCTTGCTGGATTATGTACATGCAAAGTGAAGCAAAGGACTACTGCAATGTTTCGGAAACTATTTTCCAACGTGACCCTATTCTAACTCACCACCACTTTCTCAAGGCAAGTAAGGATGGGCAATAAATGCTAGGGTTGCTAGCAACGTCCACATCCCATGAATGAAAAAATGGAAAAAACTCTTGAACATTAATGTGACCCCAGACGCCAACAAAAGCAAAACAGCAATGATCAAACATTGTAATGTTCAGTATATAATTATTAAAGTTCACTCAACATATAAGTATGAAGATGTATTTTTGAAGAACTTTGTAAAAACATTTTTTTAATGTATTCATGTAGGTTTCAACCAAGCTTTCTGTATTCCCTGGGGACAGAATACTCAGTGATACCCTCTTCCATGCCCCCCTACCCACACACACACACACACACACACATTGGCAGCCCCTCTCCTGCCACACACACACCTCTTCCCAACCACCTCCCCCCACTAACTCACTCAGCAACTCCTCTTCCCAAACCCCCTCCCCATTCACTCACTAAGCAGCCCTTCTTCCCAAACTCCGTTTCCACCCCCCACCTCCCCCCCCCCCCACCACTACTCAGTCACTCACTCAGAAGCCTGGCTTTTGTAACAGCCTCAGAGCAACACTGAGCCACATTGGGTCCCTAAAGGACCCTTCAGGGCCAGGCTATCAAGATTGAAAATTGGCAAAAAATATAGCTGAAATCCACAGGTTTATGATCCGAGCACATGCTGGGGCGTGCGATATTTCAGCATTTCTTCTTGGGAATAGTTTCCCATGGTTATTGTTGTTTGCTGCTGTAATTCGACAACCAGAGATCAACACGGTGAAAACTGACACCAATTCATCACAACCAACCGAGATTCAGGGTCTGCTCTTCCCTGCCCCCTGGAGACTCAGTTGCTCCCCCTGCCCCAAGGAGGCTCAACTACCACAACACCCTCTCCAGAGACCATGGACCCTTGGCTGCATTGCATCCACCTGAAGACTCAACTGTTACCCCCAACGAGGCTTGGCTCTCATCCCCCGCAACCCTGTGGAGACTCAACAGTTCTCCCTAAACGCCCCCTACACCCCCACAACGGGGACTCGTCTGCCACCCGTATCCTGCCAACACCCCCACACGAAGACATCCCCATGCCAGGCCGGCCAAACTCCGTGGCTTCACTGAGTGGCCAGCATAGCACACCCTCTTGGTGGGATAAATGATAGCAGTTGGGTCTGGACTGGCATGAAGCTGAGAGGCAGCTTCCCTGGGTCCTGTTCCCAACTTTGTTATTGGTGGGGGTTAGACAAAGAATTAAAAGGGTGGAATTCCATTGTCCAAATGTCAGAATTCTGCCAAGTAGCAGAAGTTTCTCATCTCTGACCGTCCAACAGGGACTCGTAATGTATGATACAACATGAGGCAACTTGTCTTGGCAGTCCCACTGATGTGCACATCTAAGCTGGTGAAGAGTGCTATGATAGTGCATTCTCAGAGTGAGTGACTTCCTCTGAGAAGCATTCATCCTCTTCCTACACACATACTCTGGGACACTTGAAGCATCCTTGGGCAATGAAAGACATGAATTAGAACTGACAAGGTGAAAGGGTTCCAAGTCATTATGGTGCACATTATCATTTTCATTGCCTGCTGACATCAAGTCAATAAGTAATGCACACCATGTGGCTGTGCGATAACTAGCTCTGTCACCAGGTATCTGGGAGACACCCCATCTCTCCATCTTCAATGGCCAGGTATGTTGACATCTGGTTTATATTCAGCACCTCTTCTGCAGCTGTCAAAGAGGAGATGACTCTAGGGCCTGGTTTTGTGCCCTCTTCTACTGCAAGGAGAAAGAGATCAATGGGTGAGAAGTGGAATGTTTTGAGAGGGTGGAGGCTCTTTGTGAGGGATGGGTGTGACATTGCAATGAGGATGAATGCCACTGGTGCCTGGTTGGATGGGGGTGTAAGGAGGTACCGCAGGAAGGCAGAGTCGAGGGGTTTCTACTTGAATGTGCTGTCACTCAGCTTTCTTGCCATCATGAGGTCATTGAACCTCTTGCAACACTATCCAGGAGTAAGACAGCACAATCCTGCAGCTGACCACTTCCAATCATACCCACATTTTTGGAGGCAGCTCTTTTCTGCACATTCAGGGAAACAGAATCTCCCTGCAGGTCCTTAAAGTTCACAGTATCATGTACTGACTTGTCACATTCAATGTCCATTTTTGCAACTTCTGGTTCTGTCTAAAGAACTCTACTATCCTTCAAGACTGATCTTTACAGTATCCCTTTAATTAGTTGAGCTGAAATTGACTGCTGTGTGTCATAATCACACCTAACTGGTTAAGAAACCCAGAAATCAGATGCAACAGTGGTTGGGTTAAAAAGCCTGACAGACTGCTGGAACATCCACGTTCCCAACACAGTCAGGCTCACCCGCTGCACATGGGTCTAAAAATTAAAATTCAGCCCCGTAAGTGCTACACTTACCACATCTCTGACCCTAGCCTCAAATGGCACACACTACCACAAAATATAATTAACGTTTTTTTAAAAAATCTATAAATTTACATTTGAGTGAATGCACTTTCACCATCTCTTGAGGAAGTTCCAAATAATTTAACTTATTCAGCTGCCTTGATGTTTTTTTGAAAAGGAAGAATGTGCAGGGTTACGGGGAGAAGGCAGGAAAAATGGCACTATGTGTGAAATGCTCATTCCGAGAGCCAGTACAGACACAATGGGCCATATGTTCCCCGCCACCCCCGCTTCTGCGCTGCAACGATTCTCTAAAGCAGTCTTGGTTAGGAGCCTGTAATCGAAGTTGTTTTACGGTTGTACGTTGGTTTCTGCCTTGCCGGCCTCTTGAACCCTGCTCACAACAACCAGTGCGGCAGCATTTGCAAATTTTGAACAAATCCAGCTGGGTGTTTTCACACAGAAGCGCACGTGCTGTCCAGCGTTAACTTTGGGTCCAAGAACACCAGTCCGCCGGAACAGATTCACCGGGAGATCAAACCTTGCAACTGCCCTGCCCCGCCCCCCACCGGACCCGTTCAGCCTCACTCACCGCGTCTGCGCTGTTCACGCACCGTATCATATGGCGTCAGCTCGCACATGCGCGTCCTCATGTTCTGGAAATTTCTTTGGTGGGGTGTTGGTGTAGGGGCTAGATCAGGAGCAATAGTTGTATATTACTTCAGACTTTATATTAAAAATCTGGGGTAGGTTTCCTCTCATTTTTCCGCTAATTAAAGATACAAAATTGGTATATAAAAAACCTTCCATATTGAACTTTGGAGGTTATAAGCGCAGTCACTGAGATGATTTTTGTATGAAAGGATCGAGGCCTGGTCTGTGGTGCCTGTTGACTGAACAAAATCGAAGTTAAAACGTTTAACAGCGCGATTTTTCTATTTGCTGCAGTGACTTTCATCGGCTCCTTTAAGCCATGGTGAAGAAGAATACGGTTCCTGATGGGTAAGTATGATCAGACTGACTTTAGACGGATTTAGTTACAGGACTAAATATTAGGTGAGTCCATGCCTAAAATGTCGACCCACGGGTAAGTAGGAGACCGCCGCCATGTTAAGCGGCGCTTAAGCACAACAATTGGTAAGTAAACAATGCCTTCAAAATTGTAAGTATCACGCTTGCGAATTTCACGTTTTTGGAGGATAAATCGTACAAGGTGGTATATATACGTGAGTGTGTGCGCGTGTGTGAGTGATCCGTATATTGTGCAGAATAAAGAGTGCACCGCTGATTCTTTTAGGATTGCACGTTCATACACACCCCTTTAAGTGCTAGGCAACAACATTTTATGTAAGAACTTGTTTGATCCACAAAGTACAAAATCTGGCACGTAGCAAATCCTGGCTCTTGTTGAAAAACGGAAAGATTTAATGTTGTACATCTGCAATGCAAATAACCAAGTTAAATCGTCCCCAAACGATGAAATCCGACTTTTAAGTTTTCGAAATTGAGTATGGTATCATTTGAAAAACAATGATACCTAGAGGGGACAGCAATTAATATGCAACCAGAGATTGATCAACTTTATTTGTAATATTTGACTGAAATGAAGATCTGCAGCTTGCCTGGTTTTTATTCTTAAATCCGTTAGTTAAAATAGAATTAGATTATGGAGGATTGATTAGCTATCCAATCTTTCAAAGCATAATAAGAGTTGAGATAAAAGATGTATCAAATAAACAGTTGACAGTTTTCAATAGCTTTTTAATATTACAGTCCACTGCACCTGGTCTTGGGAAAGTGAAAGCAAAAATGGATTTCCTTTGCCATTGGTTAGTACAGATGGATTTCTGTTGCTGTTGGTTTTGTCCAGAAGTGCCAATAACTGCAATAACCTTTAGTCAGTGGCAGTTCTATGAAGTGTTAATTGTAAAATTATTTCTTAAGTATTGATGAAAATTGTAATCTATGACATCTTTTTTGAATTGAAAAAAATTGTTATTAAGAATAAAACAAATAAATTGCTATGATAATATAGTGTAATAGTAAAAAGGTTTGCTTAGGTTTTCACAAACAGTGGACATTTTCAGCTTGTAATTTCCAGCTATTTTCTTAAAATTTGATTTTTTGTACTAGTATTATAGTTTAGGTTCTTCCCCAGTACTTACTGTCAAGTTCACTGTCATGTATGGGTGAACAATTAATCACTTTCTGATAAAACAGTTTACAGAAAAGTCTGCAGGATACCATTTTGTAATGTCACCTTCCAAAGTGAAAAGTAACTTCCAGATCAATGCATACAGGCAAGCACTATTGACCAAATTATTTGCTGGCAAAGTAACATACAGAACAATAAAACAGATTAAACAGAAATGCCAGTCAACAAGAATCATTTGAATAAGTTTTTGATAAATGACATATTGAATTTGCAGTTTCCTGCAGCTCTTGAGATTAAATGTTATACATGGGTTTCAGTTTGTTCTTAGCTCAGAACTGAAAGCTAGTGCTCAGCGCTGTGATTTTATTCCACAGCATTGCTTTCCAACTAGCGTAACTGAACTCTTTTTACAAACTTCAAAATAATTAATGTTATGAATTGTTAACGGATGCAAGTTACAACTTCCTTCATGTATTTTCCTGCCCACCTGGGACTGGATTATATGCTAATTTGCTAATTGCTGATCAGTCAGAGGAAGAACATTTCTGTCAGACTATGCACCGTCTGGACATTTTCCCTTACTATCCGTGGAAATTCTTGTACCAACTGTCTTTTCCTACAGACTAAATGTCTTGCTATTTTGTAATTTAGCAATTTCTCCATTCTACACTGGTTATATTTTCTTTAAAAAGTTTGAACCTGTTAACAATGTTCATCATAATGGCACTTGTGCATGAATGAAATAACTGACTTATGGAACTGAATACAAAAATCAAAAGAGGTCTTTATGTTTGGTGATATCCAAAATACAGACATGTTCAAAAATTATGTATTCCCTCTTTTAGGATATTAATCCAAGACATATATTGAGGAGATGCCTCATCCTCTTGAGAATTTGAAGCAATGCCTCAACAGTAAATAACATAACCAGAAATTCAATCTGAAGCCTTCCCAGTTGCCAGTCTTAATTATAGAAAATAGCTGTCCTGAAGATCCATGAAAAGAATTGTAGGCTGCATTTCATTCTTTTTCTTTTGTCATGTCACTGTTCTTGCAAGCTTTAAGCTTAGTGTAAAATGCCATTTGTCCTCTACAGTGAAGTCTGAGACAGTGCTTATTTATAAAGGGAAACATTTTACACAAGGTCAAGCCACATCTTCACCTTTCCTGAGCAGATGTTGCATTGCAGCCTATCTGGCAGAGAAACCAAATCCATTGAGAAAATTGGTTCATGGTGTACATTGCCCATAAATAGCTTCAAAGCACTGAGTAGCTCAAACTAAATGATCACCTTTCCTCTAGATAACCAATGCAATATTAGATGAAGCACAGTGTCTACAGGGAGATATGTAATTGAGCTTTTAAAATAATTTTGGCTTTAATTTGCAGTTTTCAAAGCTGCCTCCACAATGTACTTTCACACAAGTTACTCTGATTAATGAAGCAATAAAATATTCAGAATGTGGGGGAAAACTGCCATTAACACTTGTCTGAATACTGACCTCACTATTGCTTGTACCCAATGTAAAGTAAGTTCCTGCAAAGGTAGCTTGGCTTTCTGAATAAAGCATGTCTTTATCCTGTGCTTGAGATTTGTTGATGCTGTTCTATTATAGTGCATTCATTTGAATTTGTTCAAATGATGTTCATGTAGGCTGGTCAGATACATCACTAGATTCATTCATTGCAAGACATTTGCACAGCTCTGGATTTCTGATATAGTTATCAAACAAATGAGCCCTGCAATCTGACTTGTAACTGAAATTGCTATTCATTTCAAGAATGCAATACAATTTACACATTGTAGGCTTAAAATGGAACAATGCTGTGTATATTATATTGTACGCTGTTCCTGTCCTTGTAAGACAATGTAGCCCCTGATGTACTGTTAACAAGAACTTTGGAGATTTGTTGGCATATGTATGGTGTAGTGCAAAATTCCAGTTTTCTATGCTATTTTTATTCCTGAGAATTGGGTGATGTTCACATGGTCGCTTTTATTTATCATCCCCAATTTTGCATATAAATAAGTTGCTCATCATTTGATATGTCACAAGGTGTCTGCGTGATGTATAAAGGAGTGATTCCTAACACTGAACCAGAAACCACCAATGCACAAATGGGCCAGATTGTGCCTGATCCTGAATGCTCAGTTCTGCCCTGATGACTGTCGATGCAACTGCATGTGGGCACAAAATTTACCCCCAGAAGTTGTGGTATCAATAAATACAGCCTTGTTAATTGTTAGATAGTATCTAACTTCAGGAAGGCACTGAAATCATTCCTTGTGGCCACAGGGACATAACCACCTTTACACACAGATAAACTCAGCTGTTGAATAATACATTTGGTGTTCGTGATATTCTAGCCCCGTCTTTATGAAACCGCATAATGTCTCACCAACATTCGGGAAAATTTTTAAAGTTATACTTTCATATATAATACAGTATACAGTAAATTCAAATCAATAATTCTGGATTGCTGCATTCGTAATATCTGAATGTATGAT